>NW_003852470.1:3248724-3263087 GCF_000181295.1 Otolemur garnettii | reverse complement strand
CCCACTGCCCCACCGTGACACTGCAGCTGTCACTGGTCCCCACTGCCCCACCGTGACACTGCAGCTGTCACTGGTCCCCACTGCCCCACCGTGACGCTGCAGCTGCCATGTTCTCCGCTGCCATCTTTGTAGTTATTAAACTTTTTATTCTAACATAATTTCAGACTTAAAGAAGAGTCACTAAGGTAGTACAAAGGGCTCCCACATATCTTCACCCAGCCTGACCCCTAACATCCAGCATCTTATATAGCCACACACAATTATCAAAATTCAGAAATTAACCATGGGACAGCCCTGGTAACTAAACTGCGGACTTCATTCAGATTTTGCCAGTTTTTCCACTAATGTTGATTTTCTGTTCCAGCATTCACTCCAAGAAACCATGTTGTTTTTTTTTAATCACAGCTTTTTAGTCTCCTCTGAGCATTGACTATTTCTCAAACTTCCCTTCCTTTTTAAGACTTTCATTCAATTATTTTTTTAGCATGTCCTTGAAGCCTACAAACTTATATTATTAACTAATCCTAGTTAGATTACCTAGTCTAGTTTACTTAGGTGGGATTTTCTCCAAACATGGTCAGGTCGTCTGTGACATTTTTATACTTTTCGTTTCTTTTTCTTGTGTTATTCCACTGGTCATGACCTCAAGTCAGTGTTGAATACAAGTGGAAAGGATGGCCAACCTGGCCTTGGTCCACATCTTAGGGGAAAATCATTCCAGCTCTTGCCATAAAGCATAATGTAAGCCACAGGGTCTTTACAGATGCCTTTTATCACTGAGGATGTTCTCTTCCATTCCCTGTTTGCTGAGGGTTTTCGAAATTAATGAGCTGGATTTCATTAAATGCATTTTCTTCACCTCTTGAGATGATGGTATAGTTTCTCCTTACTCTGCTGACACAAATTACAATTGATCTTCAAATGTTAAAATGGTCTCAAGTTGCTGGAATAAATTTACTTGATCATGATATAGTATATTTCTTAGACATTACTGGGTTTGATTTGCTAACATTGTATTTCTGTTCAAAAAAGATACTGGCCTATAAGTTTTTTTCCTCTTTCATCATTCTCAAGTTTTGAGGTCACATGCTGGACTAATAAAATGTGTTGAATTTTGTCTCCTCATCTCTTCCTCTCTTCTCTGAAAGAATCTGTGTAAAATTGGTCTTATTTATCCTTCAATAATTTGCTATTGAAAACACGTAAGCCTGGAGTTTTTTTGAGGGGAGAGGAGGTCTTTAGTTACAGGTGCAATTTGAAAAACTGATTCAGGGATATTTACACTTTCTATTTACTTGGTGCCAGGTAAGTTTTAGATTTTAATAAAATTATCCATTTCCTCTAAGTTATTGAATTTAGGGCATCATGAAGTTCACAATATCCCTTTACTAACCCCTAATGTCACTAGATCTTTAAATGTCTCCTTTATTTAATTGTTATTCCTGACATTAGTATTTCATTTCATGTTTCATTTTTCTTTGATTTTATCTGGATCAGTCATGCTAGATGTTACAGTTTTCTGTTAGTATATATCAAATTACCCCAAAATTTAATGGCTGAAAACAGCAATGGTTTACTACACTCACTTTCCCATAGGTTGGCTGGACATCCTCTCCGCTGGTTCCATCTGGGCTCACCCACATGGCTGTGCTGATCTGGAGGGTAGGAAGAAAAGGAATGTCCACATCAGCCTCATTCACAGGTTTAGCCCTTTTCACTGGCTGTTGACTGAAGCACCTCAGTTCTGTGCCATGTGGCGTGTCATCCTCTTGTGCCTGCTGGTTAGATGCACTTCCATTCATGGTGGTCTCTAGACAGCATTCCCAGGAGGCCAAAGGCAAGAGTGCCAAGGCCAGCTGAGGCCTGGGCCACAGAGGCACACAGCATCACATCTGCCACATTCTATTAACCAAGACAGGTGGTCACAAGGCCAGCATGGATTTAATACAGCTGAGAAATGTGTGGGAGACATGGCAAAGTTTCATTGCAAAGGGTCATGCCTTCTTCAAAGGAAGCATTTGTGGCCATGAAACAATCTATCATGTTCCACAATCTGGCCACACATCATTTAATGTTCTTCCCCCGTGTGCCTGATTGTTTCTCCTGTCCCAGAATATATAAAGTTCTCATCTCGATTAGAGCATTAGGCTCAATGTCCAGGGTCCCTGGTCAACAATAGGTCCATCTGGGCATGTACACATCTGGTGTGGCTCTCTTGGTCCAGAGCTCTCTATATAAACTAACAAACCAAGTTACCTGGCAAACAGGGCCGGGATGGCCACAACAGTTGCTCCATCAAAAAGGGAAGCTCATGGCAGTCACTGGATTTTACTAGTTCCAAGCTCCTAGCAGGCCTGGGGCATTGGAGCCCGCTGTAGGGGCAGGGGCTTCCTGGTCCCTTGTTCTCTCCAAGTTCTCTTGTTCTGTGTGTGGGTGTGGGTGTGTGTGGGGGGATCTCTCCTTCCTGTCAGAATGGACTATGTTTCTCTCCCATGGAAATGCAGAAACCCAAAAGTATCTCTTAACTTTGAATGTTATCATCCCCGTTTAGTCCAAGCTACTGGTGCTCTCACTACATATTAATACACTTCCCTTAAATATTTTATGGGTCTCCTATGAATCTCTCCACTATGAATATTTCAGTCTCCTGTGGGACAATGTTCCACAGATTCTAAGAAGCCCCTTTCCTCTCCGGAGAGGATCTATAAAGCACAGCCTGAACTCTTTCTGAGGGTCTCAGGACCAGACCCTTGAGTCAGTCTTTACTCTAAGGCCATTCCTTCCATAGAAATATGTTGCTCATGGTTGAAACTGAAAATGTGAAATATTTTTATTTTTCAACCAGCTAGTCCTGGCCTTTTTCTGTTCCAAGTTCTGCCTGCAGTCTGAATAGTTTGTGTATTTTTGTTTGTTTTTTTCTGCCCATCTCTTTCCCCATGCGTCTTTTCTTAGTTGCAGGAAGCTAATTGGCACTTTAGCTGGAAATCCTACCTAGAAATATTTTCGTCCATATTTACAGACTCTGTAGATACGTTTTCTATTTGCCAAGTTAATGGTGGTCTTGCCCACAGCTCTGTCCCTGCTGAGTGGTGGTCACTCTTCCCGTAGCCTCTGGCCGTCGTTTCCGCAGGGTCCTCCTGACACTCCTCCACTCCTTCTCAGCCTCCACCAGGGCCAGCGCCACATGGCTCAGGTTCCACCACAGCAGCGGCCCAGTTTCCACTTTAGTCACGCATTACTGAGGAGCAACCCACTCAGCACCTAAAATATAGACGACTTGCTGTCCTCACCATCCTGTCCATTGTCGTGGTGTTTCCTGCTCACACAGCACCCTGCACTCACCGCTCCACTGGGCAGGGGTGTGCAGGACCGCCTGGCTCTCAGCACCCTGTCCTCTTCACAGGCCTCCTGCCTCATGGGGTCCCCTTGGGGCTGCACATGGAGGCGGGTCTGAGACTCACACAGCTTCGCTTCTGCCTGGTCCTGTCATTGGTCAAAGCAAGTGACAGGGCAAACAGACTCAAGGGAAGGGAGCCTGTCCCTGGTTATGGCCAAGTCATACGCGAAGGGGCATGGGGAGACTTCTGTGGCGATCCACACGTTACCAGTGCTGCGGATCTTTCCAGGGCCTGCTGGACCCTTCATGTTGCCATACTTTTTAACCTCTGCTTCACCCTCTCAGACTCGATGTCACAGAATGTTCACAGGGCACGTCACTTCCAGAGGGTGCCTTGTCTCTCTGTATGAGGCTCAGAAAGGTATGAAATTTTAAAAATGTAACTCCCCTGTGGAACTCTTTTTCTTTGTGCCATGGGGTGACTGTAGGCTGGGGTCATCTTGATGGACAAGGCATATGTTTGTTGACTGGCTGCCCCTGGACCCTCATCCCTCCTTGCTCCCTCTCTCCCTCCTCCTCCTTAAGGAAACTGTTGAAAATCAGAGTAGCATCTCTTTCAAGGGGTCTTTCCTAAAAAGCATGTGCAAGAAGGCTGCTCAGAATCTCCCCAGCCCTCCAGGGCTCCAGGCCAGCTGCCCAGCCTTCCCAGCACAGCTCTCGGGAGGCCTGGACAGGACTGGCAGGACTGAACCCCTGTCCTGTGGGTCATCTGGCTCCCCAGTCTCTGCTTTCTCTGCACACACCTGAGTGTTCAGGGTCTTGTCTCCTCAGGAGGTGGCTCTCATCTGCTCAGGACCCTGGCTCTGAGTGTCCAGCATGCTGGGGGAAGCCCAGCCACAGGTGACAGTTGACCAGAGCAGCTGTAGCCTGGCCAGTAGCCTTTTCTGTCTTTCATCCCCAAACTCCACATCACACAAAGTCTCTTTCCTCTTTAATCCTCCTCTTTTTCATTCCAACCCCAACTCTCTCTTTTCTAGGGGTTTCCAAAGGCAGGAGTAGGGCAAGGAAGCCACTGCTCCCGTGGCCTGCCAGGACCCGCCCACCCCAGCGCTGCTCACAGGCTCCCAGGCCCTGCCCACCCCAAGTGCTGCTCACGTGGCCTGCCAGGACCCCCCCCACCCCAGTGCTGCTTACAGGCTCCCTGGGGGGCCATCCTCAGCATAGCTCAGGGCACACCCCGGGTTTCTGAGTGTTACTGTTCCTGCAGCCCGTTTCTCCAAATCACTCTTTTAACATCACTCTGAATGCTTTTGTCAGGACAGCCCTCTGCATCCATCCCCTCATGTGGGGATTCTGGCGGTGCCAGTACAGGCAGGAATGGGTCTGCCCAGCTGTGGGCAAGCTCTGATGCCTGCACACCTCAAGGGGGCACTGTCTACAGAGCCTTGGGACTCAATCCAAATGTTAAAAAACAAATCCTTTTACTGTTTTTATTTGAATAAATCCTTTTAATAAAGGGATTTGTTCTGTGAAGTTTGGATGCAGTTGAGGAATCGCACTTGGGAGTCTGGGGGGCCACATGCAGACTGGGGGCTGCAGGTTCCCAGCCCTGGGCTGTCAAGAGCCCTCCCAGAGAGGTGCAGCCCCTGCTGCCCAGGCTGCTTCTGGAGAACCTGCACACGGGCAGCCACAGGCTCGGCCCTTTAGCGGCACGTGTCGCAGCCACAGCTGGAAGGCAGAGGCTGGGTCCGGTCCCTGTGTGCACGGGAGACGCACGTTCCTCTAGCCCAGCAGCTGCAGTGTGCAAGCTGCTATGAAAACCTGGATTTTCTTCTAAAATGTTAATGTCAGACAAAACAATGAAACATGGTGAGAATGCTCCAGATTAAAGGAGACTACAGAGAAGTGGCAATTCACTACAATACCTGTTGCTGGGCTGGGCCCTATGCTGTAAAGGGAACAGTTACAAAGACATGACTGGTTTGACTGACAAAACTGGACTGTGCGTGGTGCAGAGAGTGCCTTGGTGTCACCGCCACTGGCTGTGGTAGTTGTGCTGGGTCATATGAGCGATGCCTATGCTCCCCATAATATGTTCAACTTCCCCAGAAGTGGTTCAGAAAATACATATTTGGCTAGGGGTCACAACAACACCGGAACAGTACATGAATCTGAGTAAAGGATACGATTTTGTTTTAGCAACTTTCTCATAAGTTTGGAATTATTTCCCAGCAAAATGTTTTTGGAAAGATGTTTCTGTTTCTGAGGACATCATGTGATGCTGCCGTGTCAGAGGCTGCCTGGTGGGTGCCTCGATGCCTGGGCCCAGAGGTCTGGGATGGCAGGGCCACAGAGTGCCTGCCAAAAGGGACCCGCACCACAGACAGGAAGGGGACCCCCAGGAGGTCCCGGGCCCTGGGCAGACAGGGTGTGCATGGTGTGCAGGCACAGAGCACAGGTGGGGCCTCCACTCTGCACAGAGGCATCTCCATGCCTGGAAGCTGAGTGCTCCACCAGCAGTGTGGGGACTAACCCCTGTGTTCCAGTCTTACAAGCAAGTGTCACAGCTGTTGAGCAGAGGGGGGCATAGTGTCCTCCTTAAGTGTTTGGAACTGGGGGTGGCTGAAGACCTGTTGTCTCTCCACATTTGCTCGGAAGCCCTCTGATGCCCTTAATGTTTGGGTTGAGACTCCACATCAGCCCGTCTTCAATTTGGTTTCAGGCACTTTCCAATAAGTGCATGAAGTGCTCTGGGGCTGCGGAGAGGCACTAAAGAAATCAATACGTGTTCATCATCACTGCAGCAGTTACGAGGGCTGCCATCCCCCGAGTCGAGCCCACGGAGCTGCCGGCTCTCCCAGGCTGCTCGGTTGGTGTGTGTTTCCCCATGGACAGCCTCCAGTCTCAATAATGATCAATATCACTCTGTCAATGTATCACTGTTAACAGGGTGTTTTAGCCACCCGCACTCCTGTCCTGGAAGAATGCCTTCCAGACACTGAGATTTATGGTCCGGGGATGCACATTCATCTCCTCTCTTCCCTGATGGGGTCCTAGATAGGAGACCTGGGAACAACCCTGCCTTCTAGGGGGTTGTAGTTTGGTGGGGCAGAGGCCTGGCACAAACACTCACTGGGCTGCAGACCTGTCTGTATCTTAAGATGTTGATGCCAGTCTTTCTCTGCTCCGGTATTTTCTGGCTTGTTTTAAAGGAGAATGGTGGGGTCCCCAGACTCTAGGAGTTCAAAGAAGTTTCAACAGACCTTCTAGTTTAAAAATAAGAGTAGTCTTTAGGTGTGGGCAGCCAATCGAAGTTTCCCGAACTCCTGTGTGTGTGGACATTGTTTCACAGAAACTCACAGTGATCCCAGGAGATGGGCAGAGCAGATGGAGGGATGGGAGGCTGCAGTTCCCCCAGAGGCCTCAGTTCCCAGAGCTGGGCAGGCTGAGCCTCCTGTGCCAGCCCAGCTCTGGTTTCTGCGGTGGGGATGGGAGGTGATTGGGGCCATAGTCAAGGGAGCTCGGCCCCAGCCACAGCACCTGGTCAGGTGCACTGTTGGGAAAGCAGGCAGGTGGGGGCATCTCTCCCCCCTTCATTCTTGGTCCCCTTGGAAGAGCATCCAGGATGGGAGGATGAGCCAAGCAATTTCTGTCCTTATTTTCTTTCCTTCAAATTACAGGAGTTGGGTGAACGTGGAACCTTCAGAAAACAGCCCCAATGTTGACAGAGTTTAGGTGTGGATTTCATGGCGGTCCTTTCCACGGCGTCCCTTGTCCAGCACTGCTATGGTGTAGATGGGCGGTGTCCCTTTGTCCTCCAGCCCCCAGGACCTCCTCCGTGTCCTGCTTGCTCCTGTCGTGGCTCTGACCACCAGCACACCATTTCATCCTGCCGATAGCCCTGTAAGGAAAATAGGCAAATCTCGGGTAGAGAGACCGGGTCCCAGGGAGGTTGTGTGGCTTGTCCAAAACTGCCAGGTCACTCCCTAAAATGTTCCTGCCCAGACATCTCCTCACTGAACTGTCCATTTCTGGGCTGAGAACTCTCATACCCATCAGTGTAGCTGCACTCACCTTTGCGGGCACCTGGAACAACTCACGTGGAAAGTGACCGTGTGTGCTAGCAGCTGGCAGGGACTTCCACTGCATCTCTCCTGGGCTGGCCGTGCCCCTCCCCTGCCTTTGTCAGTCTGTCAATTCATCCTGTCCCTACGGAGCCCCCTCTGCCTCTGCTCTGCTGCTGCCCTGGTCCAGGCCATCCCCTGCTAGACCCAGCCACCCCATCATCCCTGGGCTTGCCACCTGCCGCCCATCCCATGGAGCCCAAGCCCTCTCAGGTGTCCAGCAGCACTGAGGGAACATGCTCCCTGTCTCAGCCCTGTGCTCTGTGTAGGGCATAGGCCTGGGCGTCCTGCTTCTTCCCATTCTCATGCCCATCCCCTTGGGCATGGAAAGTGTCACTCCAATGTCCTTTACTTCTGCATGGGAAAAGGGACAGTGCCTCCTGGCTTCCTCCTGGAGACACCCCAAAACAGACAGTGTCCAGCAGCCACCTGCAGGGTGGTGGGAGCCTGTGATGCCAGTAAGTACTGGGGCCCAGAGGGGCTTCATGCAGACAAAAGAAACTCCCCCTTGGCCATGATGTGGCCTTTTTGAGAAACAAGTCTGGCCCCATAAATAATTGTCCAGGTCCTGGTGACAGCAGATGTACTCCACAGCCGCCTCTAGCTGCCCGCTTGACCTGTGACCTCTGACTTCATGCAAGTGAGCACAGCCCACGGTCTGTGGCTCTGGGAGAGTCTGGTTATGGGCTGCTATTGACAAGGCATTTATAAATATTTAATCTTCACATTAAAAATATGGGGCAGAAGGACCATTAGTAGCTGACAATAAAAAGGCTTTCTCTGCTGATTGTGGGGGGTAGATTTTTTGATCAGGCTAGATGACAGTACTGTAACTCGAAAAATGTAAAGAAGTGTTGTTTACAAGGCAATCATGGCTAGACCTGTGGCCGCAGATCTAAACCTGCCTGTCGATTCCACAGAGCCCGAGTGAAGTACAGACGGTTCATACAAAACAAAATGGATGGTTTATTTACGCCCAGTACCATTAAGAATGGAGGGGAAATGTCCAGCCCAGGACACGAAGCTTAAATCTTGATTTTACCCCCCTTCCCCTCTCAAAAGAATGGATTCCTCACATTGTAAATTATCCAGCCCTGTCCTTGTGTTGGCAGCTACTTCAGGCTGGTATGGACATTGCATAATCTTAAATATTGATTCTTGTTACACCAAAAAAAAAAAAGTCTGAGAGCACCAAGCTCCCTGGGTCTCCATGTCCAGGAAATCGCTGTGGCCATAGCTCACTTCTGATGGCCTCCAGCCTCCTGACAGCAAGATCCATTCTGATTAGAAAAGTTCTAGGAGAAAAAGCAGCAGTTAGGATCTCTTCTCCATCACAGCAAAGCTGGATCGACTTCTGCCCAAGTTCGATTCCCCAAGTGCCCCCCTGAGCTTTCTGGGCAGAGTAATCCTGAAATGATGCAGGACCAGCAGCACTTGTCACTGCCCCAAGGTCAGCTCCCCCACTTTGGAGAGGGAGCAGCCCCCCGCAAATCAAGTCCTCCCAGCGCTGGGTGCAGGCACACTCCTGGCTGTGTGGGTGGAGGGTCCCCACTAAATGTCGTCTGTTCCACAGACACGGTGCAGCAGAGCCAGGCACACGCCAAAAGAATGGTGCCCTTTTAGGAAGAGAATTATTTTCATAAGGCAAAGCTATGTTGTGTGGTGTCCGCAGCTGTACCTCTGGGTCCCTCAGGCAATCGAGATAATTAAGGCTTGGGTTTTAGGAGAACGATGAGAATGGTCTTTGTGCAAAGCCATTAAGGTTCAAAACGAGCCACTTCTCATCCCTCCTGACACAGGGACCACTTAGCACTGGTGGAGGGAAGCAGCCAACGTCACACGGCAAGCGCGTGGCCATTGCCCTGCCTTGGAGTCCAAGGAGCTCACCGCCACTTCCGTGATGAAATGTGCAAGGAAAACCAAATCATCAAGAACCGCTTCAGTTTGGCAACTTGTGGTACAATTTCAGGAAATGCAATTAATTTTTCTACTCCTCTGTGGCTGCAGGTTTCATTATCTATTATCTAACCAGTCAGCTTTGGTCACCTGCCAGTAGCATCCAGTTGACGGATGTCTCCAGTCTGGGGGTTTAAAGGCCTTCCTCCGAAAATCGTTGCTGGTTCCTCCAGCTGTCACTTGAATTACAGTAAAAAACCAAGATTATTTGCAGAATGGAGTTGTGTGTTAGAATGATGCTAAGTGCTTCTTGCTTACTGAGGACTGCTTTTCCTACTGACTTTCCCTGGTTGTATTCTGTGGTCCTAGGAGAGGCCAGGGCCAGTGGTTACTCCTATCTGAGCCTGATGTGGAATCTCCAGTGCCCACAGGCAAGCAGACCGATTAATTTCCAGGATTGATTAAGGTTTTTTTCAGTTAAAAGAAGCAACAATCCAGGACCTTGGGAGGTGTTAAACTACAGTATTAAAGGTCTCCTCTTGCTGACACTTACTGTGGGCCAGACACCTTTGGGGCTTCTGGCTCAAGCCTGACACAACCTCACTCAACCTCCAGCTGTTGTTCTGAGGATTCTGGGGTGCTGAGATCGTGATAGAGCAGCTTCAGAGCCTGGCGCAAAACCTGATGGTCCAGCCCAATGTCCTGCCAGACCCAACGGGCTGCTTCCAAGGTTTGTCTCAACCCACAAAGAGGCCAAGCTATCATTATTTAATAGAAGAAGTCGCAAAGCAGCATTGTGTAAATACAGGGTGTCCCAAAGGTTGCCCCTAAAGTCACCATACAAAGGAAAAATGGGAAATTGAATCTACCTGGTAAATGTCTCTTTATTGACAAAATATTCATTACAAAATTTTACAAAGAGGTGGCCAACACACAGAAAACATTTTGTAAATATTTTGTAAAATTTTGTAATGAACATTTTTCAGTAAATGTACCTTTAGCTACAATATCCCATTTTCCCTAAGTATAGTAACTTCAGGGGCGACCTTTGGGATGCCTATTGCTAGCTACCTTATTTCCAGAAGAGCTATCTCTGTTCTTTAAAGCAGGCCCAGAATAAACTCTGCTATGATATGAATGTTTGTGTTCCCCGAAATTCACATGGTGAAACCCTAACATATGGCATTAGAAGGATGGGGCTTTCAAGGGGTGATAGGGTCATGAGGATGGGGCCCTCCTTAGTGGGATTAGTGCCCCTAGGGACCCCAAGGAGCTGCCTTGCCCCTCCCACCACACGGACACAGTTCACAGGTAAAGTCTGTGAACCAGGGAGGAACTTCTCCAGACACCAGATCAGCTGCTATCTTCATCTTGACTTCCCATCTCCAGAGCTATGAGAACCACCTATTGTTTCTAACCCCACCAGTCTGAAGTCTATGGCATTGTTAGAGCAGACCAGACTAAGGCAACCTCTCTGGCAAAGGCTATCAGAGAGTGGCCAGAAATTTAGGTGTCAAAGAGGTGGTTTGTGTTCTTTCCAAAGTCTCTGTCTCCCCACGGCCCTCCCTGCACCCCAGGGTCTAAAGCAACGATCTTCTAAATAGGCAATTCTGTTTGGGGTTCACCTCTAGCTGCTAATCCCCTATTTCTTAGCCTTAAACAACAAAGTCAGCATTCCTCCTGGAGTCCCCAGCTCCTCACCTCTTGCCCGGGACACCTGCCTGCTCCCGAACCTGCCAGCTCAGGGCCACAGCACTGTGTCCATCTCTCATTAACTGGGTCTTCCTCCCATTTCCTGTATTCCTAAAGGTACAATTCAGTGGCTTCTAAAGCTGAAATGATTCCTTAGGTTTTATGAAGAAGAAAAAAGTCATATCAGCAGCTTTGCAGTGTTTGAGGACTATTTATGTTTCCACCATCTATTTTCCACCTTTGTTTCTTGTCCCCACTTCCCCACATTTGGGTTCTTCCAGCAACCCGAGCAGGAGACCAGCCATGGCTGATGATTTGTGGCTCCTGGGCCCCAGAGTCACTCTGCAGCCTCCTTGTTAGAAACTTATTTTTGTCCAGGAGACGTGTTAGCTGCCCATAAAAACTGCTTCTGGAATCTAAATTCCTCTGGAACCCATACAAACGCTTCAATTAATTTCCTCACCTCTCTATCTTTCTTTGTTTCCCCCATGGATCAGACTGTGGCAGAGACAGTGTGAAGCTGCCTGGCCCGCTGCGTTACCCACAGTCATGCCCTGTAGTCTACACGGCCTCTGCCTGTTCTCTGCAAGCCTCTGAGTAGGTGTAGACATCTCACCTTAGATGAGACGCCTCAAGGTTGCCTTTTCATGGGGTCTCTCTGCCCTTCTGAGAGGGTGGACTCTGACCAGTCTTAGGTTCCAAACCCCGAGTCCTGTGTGGTCCATGACACACCTGTCCTGGCTCTCCAGAAGAAACAGATGCAGGTCAGTCCCTTGGAGGGACGAGGATGGAGGGGCTGTGCTGACCACCCCTCCTCCACTCATCTGCTGCCCCAAGGACCCAGGGCAGAGGGCAGCTCTGGGAAGGGTTCTCCTTTCCCACTGGGCTGCCCTCTGCTGTAGCACCCAGTGCTATGGGATGTTTAGACCTCTTGGGTCATCTTCCTGCTGGTCCTGGGAGGCAGGATGGTCACAGGGAAGGCCTGCATATTGCCGCTGGCTCACCCACGTTGGGTGGTGGTGGCCTCTCACCACATCTCCTTTGGGGCAGGTACAACATACGACTGCTCTGCTCAGTCGCCATGGCTGAAGGTAGAGTGGGGAAGACACACCGTTCATGTCAGGACACCCGCCTTCTTTCCTGTCCCCACCCTCCTTCCAGCCTGGTCTGAGCAGAACTTTGCATGGGTCTTGAAGTGAGGCCGGCAGGTGTGCACCTGGGACTTGTCTGTACTGCCCTGACCATGGCCTGGAGCCTTCCCAGCCTGTCTGACATGGTCCCTGCCCCACATCTAAGATCTGGCTTTTCTTGGATCTCATTGCCACACCTCCTGCCTTTGTCCCTGCCAGCACCTGTGGTCTTGCCTTGGCTACCCTGGACGTGCTTGTGCCATGTGTTACCGCCACCCTCTTGGCCAGAAGGGACGGCTTCAGGCCAGGCTGGCTGAGGCTGTCTGTAAGGGCTGTGTGAGATCTTGAGGCCAAGTTCTTCCCTCAAACTGTCAGTGCCCTGAGGCAGATCATGCTGAAGCTGGCCAGAGACCATCGAAGCTGGCTGCTCAGCTTGGGAGGAAGGTGGCTGACCGCCTCACTACAGATGCACCATCATACTCAGCTCAGAGTTCCCACACTTCCTGCTGAGCCCTCCATGTGAAAAAGTAGATCCTGGTGCCTGGGACCCATCTCTACCTGGGGCAGCCTGCTCCGCCAGCAGACAGAAGCAAATGTGCCCTGGGCAGCAACTGGGGGCGGGCGGGTTCTGCTCAAGGCTTCTCCAGGGAGGGGCTCACACTGTCACACACATGAGCCTGGTGGCTACAGAACTCTCTGGTGCTGATACTCAGGGTCCCCTGCAGAGGCCTTAGCTTGCTCTGGAATTTGGACTTCAGGAAAGAGTGAAGCTTATTGCTGACCCCGGGAAACAAAAGTGAGGCATGGACATGGGAGTGTACCTCACCGGGGGGAGGGGGGGAGGTCCAGGGAACTGTGATGAGCCGCTTGGATGCCAGTCAAAACCCATCATTGTCCCCTCCCTGTTCCTGTATTCTTTCTTTCTTTCTTTTTTCCAGTTTTTGGCTGGGGCTGGGTTTGAACCCACCACCTCCAGCATATGGGGCCAGGGCCCTACTCCTTTGAGCCACAGGCTCCGCCCTGTTCCTGCATTCTTTCAGTGGTGCTCAGATGCTGTGTTTACTTTGGGAAAAAGAAAGCCAGCACCCTCTGTAGGGCACGCTGTGAGCTGTGTGCTGCCGCTGACTGTGCACAGCTTTTTCCCAGCCAGCAAACAGCAAATATTCAGCACAGTGGAAGGCACAGAACCAGGGTGGGACACTTTGCAGGCAAATGGGCGCGTGAATTATTCTGGTGTGTCCTTGTGATAGCTGCTGCCCTTGCCTGGGTGCGGTGAGGGCCTCTTACTGATCTGTTCATCATCTTTACACGTTTGAGATGTGAGTCCTCGTGCAGACACATACATTGTGAATATTATCCAAGTCCATAATGTGCCTTTATGGTATCCTTTGACAAGCAGAATTTTTTAATTTTTGTGAAGTCCAATTTATCAGCTTTCTTTTTTTTTTTTTGAGATATGTCCTACTTAACAAAGCCTACCCAATTCTATAGTGTCCTATGTTTTTTTGGAAATTGTATAGTTTCAGCTTTTATGGTCAGATCTATCACACATCTCAAGTTATTTTCTCTATGTGATGTACCATAAGGGTCCAGGGTTGTGTTTTTCCCCAAGTGAAACAGAAAATATTTCCTATTTCTATTTAATTGTGCCTTGTGAAAATATGAGGTGGCTGTGTGCACATGAGTCTTTTTTCTGGATTCTTCATTCTGTCCTTTGATCCGTCCTTCCATTTCTTGCTGGCACCAGACTGTCTTCGTTACTCCAGCTTTCTAATGGAGAAAGGACTCTTGGGATTTTCCATTTCATCTTGTGTCTGTTTTGGTCAGCTGTGTTTTACAAAGAATTGGTTCACTTTTTGTGTGTTGTACAGTTTAATAATATCCCCCCCAATACCCTTTAATATTCATCATGTCCATAACAATGCTTCCTTCCCATTTTTCATGACCACTCTGGTTGGGGATTTATCAATTTTATTATTCTGTCACAGAAACTTTGTTAGCCCTTGTGTGGACTTTTCATGCTGATGGTCACTGTGGCCTCTCCCTCTTCCCTTCTGCCTGGTTCCCCAATCCACATGAAAATGGGTGGATTTAAGAGACCTGGAAGGACTCTCATTACTCAGACAGCCCGTGGCCCTGTGAGTCTGTATCCTTGTTGCCCCTGGACATTAGGATCAGGACTTT
>NW_003852470.1:3224867-3248704 GCF_000181295.1 Otolemur garnettii | reverse complement strand
ACAGAGCCTCAAGCTGTCGCCCTGGGTAGAGTGCCGTGGCATCACAGCTCACAGCAACCTCCAACTCCTGGGCTCAAGTGATTCTTCTGCCTCCACCTCCCAAATAGCTGGGACTACAGGCACCCGTCACAACACCTGGCTATTTTTTGGTTGCAGCCATCATTGTTGTTTGGTGGGCCTGGCTGGATTCGAACTCACCAGCTCAGGTGTATATAGCTAGCACCTTAGCCACTTGAGCCATAGGCACCGAGCCAGGATCAGGAGTTTCAAAGTGATGATTCTGCATGGACCTCAGAAAGTAATCCCCACTGCAGCCCTAGGAGAGCAGACACCCAACACCAGCCTCCCAGCATCACTCAGCTCTCAAGATCTTGTTGCCTTGTCTGCAGCCTCAGGACTTTTGCATATGCTGTTTCCTCTGTCTGGAAGACTCATCCCACTCAGCTTTGCTTTATTAATTCCTGGTCAGTCTCCAAAGTGCACCAAAACATGATTTTTGGAAGACAGGCTTCCTGCTGTTGGCCTAGACCAAGAAAGGCCTTTCCGTTCTGTGTTCTCAAAGCGCTGGATGCCTTTCCTATGTTGTGCTTGCTGGAATTGCTCTTAAATTCTTGTGTACCAAGTTAAGAGACTTATTATGTATGTCCCTGAACGGGCAACTCGATATTTCTAAGAAGTCAATAGTCCCCAAGCTATAAATTCTGTACAGTATCAAACTGATTTTTAAATTATATAGAAGAGTAAATGCACAAAAATAGCTAAGAAAATGTTAAAGTATTCTGCGAGAAGGCTTGCCCTCCTAGGAATAAAAATATATTGTTAAAAACTACAAAAATTAACAATAGATAGTGTCTGGGCAGGAATACCCAAAAAGGTCAATAAAAGGAAATTTAAAAAGAAAAAGTAATTTAGAAGCTAATAATGTGATATTTTAAATCAGTGGAGAAGATGAGCTGACAATTCAATATATGGTTTGGGGATAATTTGTTCCCCATTTGGAAAAAAATAAAATTAAATTTCTCCTCATGTCAAACATAAAATTAAACCCTAGAGAGATTAAAGAACTGAAGGTTAAAACTATGAAAACTAGCAAAATACTAGGATAAAATGTAAGAGAGTTTTGTTTTTTAATCTTGGAATGGAGAATGTCATCTTAAACAAAGATCCAGAAGCCATAAGGAAAATACAGAGTCACCGGTGGCTGGGGGCGGGAGGGTTGGCAGGGAGAGAAGCCCAGAGCAAGGTCACTGGCTTGGACAACTCATCTGCAAGAAATAGACAAAAAGGTAATAGCCATAAAATACAAAAAGTTCCCGCAAATTAATAAGCAGAAGACAACTCAATTTAACAAATGGGAACGTGCTATCAACAGGCATTTCACAGAAGAAATACAAACGGTCCACAAGTATGTGAAAATGTGCTTAAACTTTCTAGTAATTAGAAAATGCAAATTAAAACAGATTAGCAAAAATTTTGACTGACCATTGACTCACTAGAACTTAAGCCCACAAGAACAATAAATGTTTGTCTGTTTTATTCATGGCTGTATTTCCAGCACTCAGAACAGTGCCTAGCACCTAACAGGTAATCCGTAGATACTTCTTTACTTCTTTACTTTGTACTAAGCTATACATAACAATTTCAATCTTAACCCTACTTAGGTATACAGGTCAGAGGCCCTCGGTACATTCGCAGTGTTGAGCAGCCACCATCTCCACGCACCTGCAGAACTCTCTTCGTCAAACACTGACTCCCGCCCAGCCCTCGGAAACCCCCAGTCTCTTTCCTCCCTCTATGAGTTTGACTCCTCTAGACACCTGGTGTAAGTAGACTCATACAGTACTTGTCCTCTGTGACAATAGATATTTTTAAATAAAGGAAGGAGTGTGTTTCATATGGGTGAAGGGGAGGTGAAACATTTTCTCATGTGTCAGTAAGAGCAGCACCTCTCCAAGGTTAAAGTACATGTTTAAAAACAACGATCCCACTTCAGGGGCTCCTGCCTCCAGAAATACTGGTTTTTGCACAAAGATATGAATACAAGTTGTTCTTTGTAGCACTTTCTAAAGCAAGCTTTGTATTGGAGTATTAGTAGAAGGCAGGTGCCCCTGTGTGCCGAGTCACAGCGTTCAGATGGCTGGGACCTCCTGATCGTGACACGGAGTTACAGGCTCTGCCTATTTCTGAACTTTGTGTGGGTGGGAGTCATGTAGTCTGTACTCTTTTGTGTCTGGCTCCATTCATGGCATCATGATTGTGAGATTCAGTCTCGATGACTGTAGTGACGGTAACCACATTCACTTTGTTCCCTAGAATATTCATGTTGTATGACTGTGCAGCCACTTTGTTTACCTGGAAACTGATGGACATGTTTCCAGCGAGTGGCTATTAAAGGTGGGGCTGCTGTTGCTTTTGTGCATGTATTCTGGTGAACGTGCACACTCATTTCTGTGTCTAGCGGTGGAATTGCTGAGTCATAACATCCAGCTTCTGTAAACGCCACCACAGGCTTATCTAAGGTGCTTATGCCAACTCACTCCCACCAGCAATGTGTGGTCTCCAATGTCCACATGCTGATTTTGTGAGGCCTTTTCTTTTGCTTCTTGGTGGTGGCAAATATCATGAAAAGTATGCACGGATCCTTTCATTAATCAGCTGTCATTTGTGTATGTAATGTGTGGTCCAAGGCAACTCTTTATCCAGCATGTGATAGAGAAGAAAAGAGGTTGGACACCCCAGATCTACATCTTTGCCAAAACATAATGTTATCTTTCTCAGGTTATTTGTTCTGGAGGAGGCATGGTCGTGTCACTTTGTCATTTTATTCTCAGTTCCCTGATGGCAAATGAAGCTGATTGTCTGGTTTTCTTTATATTGCCTGTTCAAGCCTTTCGTCCATCTTTCTTTCTTTCTTTTTTTCTTTTTTTTTTTTATTGAGACAGTCTTATTTTGTCACCCTTGGTAAAGTGCCGTTGAGGCATAGCTCATAGCAACCTCAACTCTTGGGCTTAAACAAGTCTCTTCCCTCAGCCTCCCGAGTAGCCGGGACTACAGGTGCCCACCACAATGCCCAGCTATTTTTAGGGATGAGGTCTTGCTCTGCTCAGGCTGGTCTCGAACCCATGAGCTCAGGCAATCCACCTGCCTTGGCCTCCCAGACTGCTGGGATTACAGGCATGAGCCACTGCGCCCGGCCTTTTGTCCATCTTTCTATTAGGCTGTGCAGGCTGTGTTTCTTAATGATGTGCAGGAGTTCTTTATATTTTGCTATGAGTCAAATATAGCAGGGAGATATTTTGCAAATATTTTTCCCCATCCTATGGCTTTTGTTTTCATTCTCTTATTAGTGTTATTTTGAAGAACAACATTTCTTAATTTTAATGCGTCAGTTTATTTTATGGCTAGAGCTCTTTCTGTTCTGGTGAGTCTGTCTTTCCCATGAGGTTATAAAGGTTTTCTCCCACGTGCCTTGTAAAAAGTCTTGTTTCATCTTTCATGCTCAGCCCGAGATCCAGCGAGACTCGGTGTTTGTAGACGGTGTGAGGCAGAGGTCTGTGTTTCTTTCCTTCACGAGGCTTGACCATTTAACTCAGAGCCACTTCCTGACTGACCCTCATGTGGTCATAGCTGTGAGTGTTTCTAGACTACCCCCTCCCCCTGGATTTTCAGACTGTCTGCACCAGTGACATAGTGTTTTAATTACTATGGCTTTACAAAAGCTTTATGATCTGGTGGCCTAACTTTTCTAGTTTTATTTCTCTTCAAGATTAAGCCACTCTCCTTTTGCATTTCTGTATACATTTTAGAATGAGCTCACTGATTTCCTTCCAAGCAAACTCTCTGGCATTTTGATTGTGTTTAACCTACAGATTGATTTGGGGTGAAGTAAGTCTTCACAATATTGAGTTTGCTAATCCATGGACATAGTATCTCTCTCCAGCTGTCCAAACCTTTTCAAAAAATGTTTTTTATTTATGGTTTTCAGTGTACCCGTTTTATATAACTTCTATTTAATTTATTCCTAGATAGTTGATGTTTTGCTACACTTGTAAAAGATATCTTTTTAAATAGTATCTTTAAATTTTTCCATTTTCTACTTATTTGTAAACTTAGCCTCCCAGGGTGCTAAGGATTAGAGGCTGGGATGATGTAGGATTGTTTTTATTTTATTTTATTTTTTGAGACAGAGTCTCAGGCTGTCACCCTGAGTGCCATGGCATCACAGCTCACAGCAACCTCCAACTCTTGGGGTTAAGCCATCTCTTGCCTCAGTTTTTCTATTTTTAGTAGAGACGGGGTCTCGCTTTTTTTTGCTCAGGCTGGTCTCTAACTTGTGAGCTCAAGAAATCCATCCATCTCAGCCCCCCAGAGTGCATGAGCCACCACACCCAGCCAATAGGATTGTTTTCAATAGCAAAGAATATTAAATTTTCTAATTAGGAACTAGTTCTATAAGTAAGCATTCAACTATACAATGAATTTTTTCCAGAGCCACTATAAATAATGAGGTGGGCTCACATGTACTGACCGGGAGAAATCCTTGGGGAGAAGCAAGTTGAGAATAATATAAAAATTATGATCTATCTCATGGTTTAAAAACTATATTTAAATGTCTGTCTGTCTGTTTGTCAAGTCCTTCCAAAGAGCCTGGGAAGATGACAGCCCCTGCCTGCACGTTGACATGGCTTAGAAAGGGCTGCAATGAGGATTAGCCTTGCACTCCAGTTATTTGTTCATTGCTTTTATTTTTACAATAAGCCTGGATTACAAGAAAGCAAAAAAAAAAAAAAAGGATTATTATCTGTTTAATGCCTATCTTTCTTCAGCTCAGGGCATAGCCTACTGCAAGGCTTCCACAAATACTCAGAATGGAGCCAACATTGTGAGACCCACTTGGCCTGCCTGTAGACAGTCAGGAGTAAGTCTGGAGTCCTTCCAGGTAGAAGTGTTATGTTATAAACTAACACAGGAGCAGTGTGCTGTGAAGCAAGGTCATGCTGGGTGATGAAAGACCTGGATTCCTTTTTTTTTTGATATAGAGTCTCACTGAGTACAGTGCCATGATACCATAGCTCACCCAACCTCAAACTCCTGGGCCAAAGTAATCCTCTTGCCTCAGCCTCCCAAGTAGCTGAGACTACAGGCACCTGCCACAACACCAGCTAATTTTTCTATTTTTAGTAGAGATAGGGGTCTTGCTCTTACTCAGGCTGATCTCAAATTCCTGAGTTCAAGAGATCCTCCTACCTCAGCCTCCCAGAGTGCAGGGATCACAGGCATGAGCCGGACTTGGATTCTTAAAAGCTCCATGCAGTGCGGCGCTGACCCACATGTCCTGAGCACAGAAGCAGATGCCTCAGTCCAGGGTCCTTCACTGTTTTCTGGCACTCTACTGAGGGTGACAAAGTAAGACTCTGTTTCTTTAAAAAAAAAAAAAACACTTTGAGATATCATCTAACTCCACATGATAGGAGTGGCTCACATAACAAAATCCTGAAACTATAGATGTTGGGGTGGATGTGGGGAAAAGGAAACACTTCTGCACTGCTGGTGGGAGTACAAGCTAATATGTCCCTTTTGGAAAGAAGTATGGAGAATACTCAGGGATCTATAAGTAGACCTGCCATTTGATCCTGCAATTCCTCTACTAGGTATATATCCAAAAGACCAAAAATCACTTTATAACAAAGATATTTGCACCATATTGTTCACTGAAGCTCAATTCATAATAGCCAAGTCATGGAAGAGGCCCAAGTGCCCACTGACCCATGAATGGATTAATAAATTGTGGTGTATGTATATTGTGGAATATTACCCAGCCTTTAAAAAAGATGGAGACTTTACCTCTTTTATGGTTATGTGGATGGAGCTGGAACATATCCTACTTAGTAAAGTATCTCAAGAATGGAAGAAAAAATATCCAATGTACTCAGTACTATTATGAAAGCAATTTACAATCACTCACACTTTAATATGAAGACTAGATCACAGCTATGGCACAAGATGAAGGAGGGAGGGCGGATGGGAGGGGAGGGGGAGGACTATGAAATTTTAATACAACGATGGATTCAGGCTGGTCCACACCGCTCTACACCTGTTTTCCTCACACTCTGCAGAGTAAGCACCTCTACCCTGTGGACTCCATGGGGTTGGCGGGGAGGGTGGAGGGAGGTAAGGAGGAGGCAGGTAA
Organism: Otolemur garnettii; assembly: GCF_000181295.1. Taxonomy (NCBI): domain Eukaryota; kingdom Metazoa; phylum Chordata; class Mammalia; order Primates; family Galagidae; genus Otolemur; species Otolemur garnettii. The sequence goes on along the minus strand of NW_003852470.1, from coordinate 3,242,514 downwards.
TGAAAGAGTGAGAACAGCAGCTCGGAGAGGCTCGCCTGAGCCTTTGGAGCCCTCTCAACAGCCTCGGGAGTCACTGCCTTCATTTCACAGGGGTGACCACATTGGGGCAGCCAGAATCAGAAAACTGCCCTTGCCCCCGTGGACAAAGGATTTTCTTTATTTTTTTTTTTTACTTTTTTCTTTTATTTATTATTAATTTGTTTATTTATTTATATTGTTTGGGATTCACTGAGGGTATAGAGAGTTAGGTTACACTGATTGCATTTGTTAGATAAAGTCCCTCTTATAATTGTGTCCTGCCCACAAGAGGTGAGCCATACACTGTGACCCCCAGCCCACCTCCTTCTCACTCTCTCATCCCCCTACCCCCTCACATTGTGTTAGAACCATCCACTGCCTTCATATCAGAATTGAGTACATTGGATTCTTGCTTCTCCATTCTTGTGATGCTTTACTACGGAGAATGTGTTCCACCCCAATCCAGATAAATACAAAAGATGGAAAGTCTCCATCTTTTTTAGTGGCTGAAAGGTATTCCATGGTGTACATATACCACTTAGGCCTCCCATTTGATCCTGCAATCCCATTACTAAGTATCATTTTATCATAAGGGCTTTGCACTAGACTGCTTATCACAGCTCCATTTACAATCACTAAATTGTGAAGACAACAAGTTTTAAAGAAATTTAAGAAAAAGAACCAGTGTGTTCAAAATAGTAGGACTGAGTATTCTGAAATGTTTGGAAACTAAGGCAGGTTTTTGAAAAGCCATCTTGATGGATTTGTTTTTTCTCTAAGAAAAGTTTAACAGTGACCTTGGAGGAGAAGCTCCATGTCTGTGTGCTCCACAGAAGGCCTTCAATTAAAGGGTCCAGAGAGAACCCAGCCACAGCTGGGGCAGGACCATGTGGGGAGCCTGGACATGTGTTGGGTCCAGGGAGGAGTGAGGGGCCGTGATCTTCAGCTCAGTGACCTGGAGATAGAAGCTGAGTAGGAGCCTGCAAGACCAGCTCACCTCCTAAGCTGTGTAGACACCAAGATGGACCTCTTGGGCAGCAGGTGGACGGGAGGGCCCGTGCCCAGCTCAGGGCGCAGACTCAGAGCACCTGGATCCCAGGTGCCAATAAGAGGCCTGAGTTGTGGCCGTGTCCACCAGAAGTATGGATCCTCCCAACCCTCACAAAAAATACCATTCCACTTTTACATGCTTTGATAAAACCCTGACACTTTTTTATTTTTTATAACAGCTTTATTGAGAAATAATTCACATACCATATCATTCACCCATTTAAAGTGTAAATTCAATGTTTTTTAACATACTAATACATGCAACTGTCGTCACAATTTTAGACATTTTTATCTCTTAAAAAGACCCCAAACCCTTTTGTTTTCACCCATCTCCCACTATGTCCCCCAACGCTAAACAGCCACTAATCTACTTTCTGTCTACACAGATTTGTCTGTTCTGAACATCATATTAACAGAATGGAAACACGTTTGGTTGGGGGGGGGGGTTGTGTGCATGGGAATCTCCTTCTTTCACCTGGCGTGACGTTTCCGAGACTCGGCTGCACGGTGCTGGGTTTCAGGAAGTCACTGCGTTGATAAGCCGCACTTTAAGATTCATTCCGAACGGACACTTGGGTTGTTTCTGCTCTTAGGTATTATCAGTACTGCTGCTGTAAGTGTTCATCTGACAAGTCGGTGTGAGCTAGTTTTTCACTTTCCTGGTGTGGATCTAAATTGGAAATGCCTGGGTTGCGTGGTACCTCGGTGTTTAACCATCACAGCACCTGCTGAGCTCTTTTCCAGAGTGGCCGCACCATTTCCCCTCCCACGAGCAGGGTATGAAGGTTTGATTTCTTTACATCTTTGCCAACACTTATTAACTGACATTTTAAAATTGATGCATAATAGACGGACATAGTTTCAGGGCATATGTGATAATTTAGTACATTCAAATAATTTGTGAATATCAAATCAGTGTACTTGGCAGATTCATCACCTTAAATATTTGCCCTTCCTTCATGCTAGAACCATTCAGATTCTTCTCTTGTAGTTATTTTGAAATGTTCAATAGATTATTGTGAACTGTAGTCACCCTACTGATCTGTCAAACACTAGGTCTTATTTCTCCTCTCAGACCACGACTTCGTGCATTAATCATTCATCCTCAGCCCCCCACCCAGGCTCCCTGGCCCCTGGTAACCACCGATCTACTCTCTCCATGAGATTCACCTTTTTAGCTCCCACATATGAGTGAGAACGTGAGATATTTATTTGCCTTTCTCTGCTCAGCTTATTTCACTTAACGTAATGACTTCCAGTTCCATCTATGTTACTGCAAATGACAGGATTTCATTCTTTTTATGGTTGAATAATACTCTGTTGTGTATATGTACACCACATTTTCTTTATCCATCCATCCATGGATGAGCACTTGGGTTGAGGCCGTATTTTGGCTATTGTGAATAATACTGTGATAATCGTGGGGTGCAAGTGTCTCTTGGATATACTGATTTCCTTTCTTTTAGAGAAGTAGCTAGTAGTGGAATGCCTGGATCATGTGGTAGTTCTATTTTTAGCTGCTTGAGGACTGTACTAATTTACATCCCCACCAACAGTGTACGAGGGTTCCCCTTTCTCCACATTTATCGCTGTCTGTGTTTCTGATAGAAGCTATTTAAACTGGAGTGAGATGACGTCCCCTTGTAGCATTGATTTGCACTTCTCTGATGACTAGTGACATTGAGCATTTTTTAATAAACCTGTTGCCCACGTGTATGTCTTGTTTTGAGAACTATCTGGTGAGATATTTCACCCATTTGAAATCGAATTATTTGTATTTTTACTATTGAGTTGTTTGAGCTCCTTACACATTCCAGGTATTAATGCCCGGTCAGATGGGCAGGTGCAGACTTTTTCTTTCATTATGTGGAATTTCTCTTCACTTTGTTGATTGTTTCCTTTGCTGTGCAGAAGTTTGTCAGCTTGACACATGTATAACCCCATCTGTCTGTTGTACCCTTGGTTGCCTGTGGCCAGATCACTGCCCTGGAGTGTCTCCCAGTGTTTTCTTCTAGTAGTTTCATAGCTTTGTGTCGTAATTTTATGGGGTTTTTTGTTTGTTTTTTGTTTTTAGAGATGGAGTCTCACTTTGTCACCCTTGGTAGACTGCCATAGTGTCACAGCTCACAGCAACCTCCAATTCCTGGGCTTAGGCGACTCTCTTGCCTTAGCCTCCCGAGTAGCTGGGACTACAGGTGCCCACCACAGCGCCTGCTATTTTTTTATTGCAGTTTGGCCGGGGCTGGGTTTGAACCCACCACCCTCAGTTTATGGGGCCAGCGCTCTACCCACTGAACCACAGGCGCCGCCCTAGTTTTGTGTCTTATAGTTAAGTCTTTGATCCATTTTGATTTGATATTTTGTGTATAAGAGATAAGGGTCTAGCTTCATTCTCCTGCATATATCATCTACTGTCCCAGCTCCATTACCGAAGAGACTGCCCTTTCCCCACTGCGTCTTCTTGGCAGCTTTGCGGAAGGGGAGCTGGCTGTGAGTGCTTAGATTTATATCTGGGTTCTCTATTCTATTCCACTGGTCTGTGTGTCTGTTTTATGCCATGCCATGCTGATCTGGTTACTCTAGGTTTGTAGTAATTTTAAAGTCGAGTATTGTGATGCCTCCAGCTGTTAGCTGACTTTTTGATCACAGATGTCCTACGGAATGTGAAGTTCTGTCTCATTATAGTTTTGGCTTGCGTTTACCTGATAACTAATGATGTTTAGCATCTTTTCATGTGTTTATTGGAAATGTGTATATTATCTTTGGAGAAATGTTTATCCAGATCATTTTCCCATTTTTAAATTATTTGTCTTATGAGTTGTAAGAGATCTTTCTATATTCTGGACAGGGGTCCCTTATCAGATAGATGACTTGTAAATACTTTCCCCCATTCTTGGGTTGGCTTGTCATTTCCTCAGTGGTGTCTTCTGAAGTGTAGGGGGTTTAACTTTGATGAAGTCAAATGTATCTTTTTTTTTCTTTTGGGGTTCATATTTTTGATACCATATCTAAAATTTGTGTCACATTCATTGAGCCAAATATAATTACCAAATTCCCGTGGCAGCTATTGTCTAGTCTGAGGTCAGTAAGAGCTCTGTTCTCTGCTAAGAGTTTCCTCATTTCAGTTTTCACCTTCAGGTCTTTGGTCCCGTTTGAGTTAACCTAATTTACATATGGTATCAGGTAAGAGTCCAGTTCTTTCCTTTGCTTAGTCTTCTCTGATGACTAGTGACGTTGAGCATTTTTTAATATACCTTTTCTTTTTAATTTTGTATACCTGTTTTTTAAATACCTGGGTTTTTTTGAATTTTATATACCTGGGTAGCTTGCAGCAATCCAGTTGCTCCACACATTAGCTGAAGAGACTGTTCTTTTCTCACTGAGTGGTCTTGGCACTCTTGTCAAAACTCAGTTGACCACAGACAACTCAAATTTATTTCTGGACTCTCAATTCTATCCCAGTTATCTATTTGTCTGTCTTATGCTAATACTATGTACTACCACATTGATTGCTGTTACTCTGTGCTATTTTTTTTTTTAATAAAAAAGTGGGAATGCTCTTTGTTCTTCTTTTTCAAGATGGTTTTGAGTATTCCATGTCTGATGCAATACCATATAAATTTAGGATCGGCTTGTCCATTTCTACAATTCAGAAGCCAGCTGTGATTCTGATAGGAATTGCACTGAATCTATAGACTGATGTGAGTGTTTTTATCTTACCCATCTCTGCACCTCTCCTCCACCCCGCCAATTTCCTGGTCTGCCCTCTTCCCAAATCAACCCTGGTGCAGATTCGAGGCAGCCTTACAGTACCAGGGCTCAGACCGGCTGGCCTCAATGCTCTAGGCCAATCAAACTGTCTCTAAGTGGGTGGTTCCCTGCCCTGGCTGCTGAACAGGAAGACCAGGGTGTGAAACAGTAACACCAGCAGAGTGTTCTCCCAGACCTGACCCTACCTGCCTGTTTGCAGAAAACTTGGAAAATATGGATGTGATCTGTAAGCTTTCACCTCTTAGATAAACCCACTGTTAATTTTGCTGACTAGTATTTCTCCCATTACCTATGTATTATATATTCTTTCTTCCCTTCCCTCTTCATAGAAATGTACAATGTAGAGTCATGTTATACAAACAGTATTATACCACAGTCTGACAAGTATGTTCATGGAATTGCCACTGTGCGCTCATGTTAGCCCCACTGTACAAACAACTCCATCAGATTTGCAAGCTTATTGTATCAGGGCCTCACAGCTGTGTTTGTGTTGATGTGTGGTGGTGTCTTGCTGAGAGGCCTTCGTTATTGTTGCGTGTCTTCTTTGTGTGCTGTCAGAAGAGTGTCAGAGCTTGAATTAGAGCAATGAGCAAACATTAAATTTCTTGCTAAACTTGGCAAGAGTGCAAATGAAATCAGGGACATGTTAGTCCAAGTTCATGGGGATAATGCCACAAAGAAAATGGCAGCGTCCAAGTGGATGAAACATTTTTCTGTGAGGAAAGAAAGCATCATTAAGGAAGAGAGGTCAGGGCAGCCAGTGGTGAGCAGATGAGAACATTGCAAACATTTGTCAAACTGTGCATCAAAATGGTGAGATGATAGTGAGAAGCATAACAGACCAAGTCCACATCCAAGGAGAAACAGGAAAATCTTACCTGAAAATCTTGGCCAGCAACTCGTGCTTCTTGCATCACCACAATGCGCCGGGTCACACGGCACTGTCTGTGACGGGGTCTGTAGGCAGCTAATAAATAACTGGGTTGGAAAACCCTCCCTGGTCACTTGAATTGCCCCCCCTAATTATTTTTATTACACAAAGATAAAGGGAATATTGAAAAGAAGATAGTTGATGACATTCAGAACATCAAGGGTAATATGAGGACAGCTCTGATGACCTTTCCAGAAAAAGTTCCAAAGTTGCTTTGAAGGGTGGACTAGGTGCTGGTGTCACTGCACAGCTCCCCGAGGGGAGCACTTCAAGGGTGACTGCAGTGATATTCAGCAATGAGGCAGGTAGAACTTTTTCTAGGGTGAGTTTACAAACTTCATCTCAGACCTCATAAGCTTCCTTCACTTAATTTTACATAATTTATATTTACCATTTTATTATACTTCAAAAACATACTCTCTAAGGCTTAATAGAATAGATAATTTTGTATTATACGACTGTGATATACCATTATATTCCTATTTTTAGCCATTTGCATTATTTCTAATTTTTTAATAAATATTACAGCAACAAGCAATCTTGTACTTAAAAGTGTTGTCTAATTTCTGATTATTTCCTTGAGATCGATTCCTAGAAACAAAATTAATAGTTCAAAGGATACAAACATTTCTCAGACTCTTCCTGTAATGTCAAGTTGACTTCTGGAAGGGCTGTGTCAATCTGCTCTTCCACCAAAATCCAAGAATGTCTATTCCTCCATCAACAGTACTGAATATTAGTGGTTAAAAAAATCTTTGCTAATTTAACAGGTAGAAAAAAATTCATCCCATTATTTTAATTTGGTATGCATTTTTAAGGCAAATAGACTATAATTTCCTAAGCTCATTCCTCATTTCTACTGTTGCCTTGTGAGTTGACTGTAAATTTGACTTTTTTTTTCTGTAGGGTGTTCATTGAGTCTTACTAACTTGCAAAAGCTCATTGAATATTAAGAACATAAACTCTGTGGTGATTGGTGCAGCTCTCTTTTCTCTCTCCACTGGTGGCTCCATCCCCATGTGGCTCTGGGTTCTGACAAGCACACAGTAGTCGCCCCGTGCAGTGAAGAGCCTTCTAGGCAGAAACCTGACTTTCAGGCTCTGCCTCAGCTAATGAGCTGAGCCCATGGCGGCTGAGTTGCTCACCCTCAGGCAGAGTTGACACAGGAACTGGGCTGCTGGGGCAGCTTGGCGGTGGACACCTGTGTTCCCTTCTGACCCTTTGGTTCTTTTTCAGCCCCTGCCTCTAACTTTGTCGTTACTCATTATAAGTTTGCCACCAAAGTCATCATCACTCACTCTTACTCTCTTCTTCTGAGTCCCACCCTGCTGCCCTCCATCCCCTTGCAGGTCGGACAGAGGGTGACGTCCACTGGGCCCCATGCGTGCTGGCCTGGTGGCTAAGCCCTTGCAGCACAGCCCCACCCTGCACTGAGCCAGTGCACCCTCCCAGCCCTGCACCTTGTGACCAGCTCAGTGTGCCTGCCATGGCCCTGCCCATACCGGAGATGCTGTGTGGGCTTGAGGGACACCTGTGCACACAGCATCATGATCCCCCTCCTGCCCCACAAGTGGACCACTTGACCTGAGGAAGCCCCTGAAAAACACAGAGAAGCCGGCTCTTTAGAGGCGTCCTGGTGGTTGCACAGGCCTTGGGAGAAATGATCCCCTGCCCCCAGTGTGGGGAGCATGGATGAACCCAGCTGACCCAGCTGGACAAGCCAGTTCCCACCTGTGGTCTGTCCAGTGGCCTTGGTCAGGTTAAGCCCTCCAGTACCTGTGGGTGGTTTGACTGGGGTCTTCCCAAGAAAGAGACTTCCCTCCTCCCTTGTATGCACACGGGCTGGTGTTCTCTCTCTCCTCTCTCTATTCCTGAGGATCCCTGCAACCTGAGACAGTGGAAAGAGCACAGGGTGTGGAGACTGGAGACTCCAGCCTGAGTGGCTGCCACGTGGCTGTGTCGCCCGTGGCCGTGGTGTGGCACAGGGCAGACCCGGGCTGGGTGGAGATACACCAAACGGGCCGGCTCCCTGGAAAATGTGTCTCTGTGAGCTGTCAGCAGACCTGTGACAGCAGGCCTGGGAATCACTGTGAGGTTTGTCAAGGACAAGGTCCCCAGAATATTAAGTCATGGCGGATTCAGGGGTGATGGGCATCTGCTCATACTGTGGGGTCAGTCGGCCAGTCTCAGTGGGGCAGGGTGGAGTCTCTGCCCCCGGCTGGGGCTGTGGTGGGGACTGCGTCTACACTGCCTCCCCAGCCCCAGAACGGCAACTCGCTCCCCGTGGAACCTGCGGCTCCACATTGGGACGTGACAAATGACAAAAAATCAATTTGTAATCTGATTGGAGGTTTTTGATTTCCTCTGATGAGTTTAAATTTCATTAAAAGCAACCTTATTCCAACATAAAAGGAATCCTTGAAGGGTAAAACAGAGGATTGTCTCACCCAGTATAAAGCATCCCAAGTCCTTTGTGTGATTTATTCACGGCGTTAATTGTGAGGGCCAACCTGTGGTGTCCGTTGGCAACTGCGCTGTTATCAGGGGCTGGGATCGGCCCGGCGAGCTCAGAGCACAAGGACTCACATTCAAAAATCGCTCTCTGGCATATTGACACTTCAGTTATCAACAACCCTTTATATCTGCTGGGAGGGAGATCGCAGCTCGCGGGGCCAGAGTAAGCTACAAATCACTGCCACGGCTGCCTCTCTGCATCCTCTTAATTGTGTGTATTCTCTGCAAAAAATGATCAACGTGGCCCCTTGTCTTGATGAGAAATTGACATTTCTGAGGACTTCTTTGGGCACCAGCAGGGAGATAAGGCCCGGCGTTGTTTTAAAGGAGGGCGGCCATTCTTCCTTTCAGGGCACTCGCTGGCCTCTCTGGCCCACTTGATGAGTATGGATTTCATGAGGTCTTTTTCAGCATTTGAACTATAAAAGGTTCAGAATGACACCACCCCTTATAGACAAAAGATAACCTTGCCCTTTGAATATATTGATTCTTTATTAACTAGGCTGTTTAATGCAATGAAATGAGGCATTAGATTGAAGCCCATTTCAAGTGCTTTGAATAATCTTTAAAGGCTTGAAAGACCTTAAAAAGCGGGCTGACAATACCTGGCAGACATTCGAAAGAAAGCAGCCCTTGCTGCTGATTCGAAACACAAACATAAAATAATTTCTCTGTTCCCAGGTCACAGGGAGCTGGGCATTCCTGGCACCAGTTCTGAGTGGGAAGGAGGTGACTTGTCGGCCAACAGTCTCGCCAGCAGCGGGGAGGAGCAGGGGTGTGGGCAGGCCGCAGGTGTGCACCCACCAGCCTCTTTCTTTGCTGTTTCTTTAAAACTGAAATGAGAACCCGATTGGCACTGACGGGAGAATAAGGTATTCACAAGTTTCTTTATGTTTTGAATAATTGTTTCCTGTTTTGCTCAGCAGAACAAGTAATTAAGATGACATTTGTGAGTACTAATTTGGATCACACTTCCGTGGATGTGTTAGGGAGCTGCAAGCCCAAACACGCAAACCCAGCCTTCCATCGAGGAGAAAAGATGAAAAACGCAGAGAAAAGGAACAGAGCATGGAAACTCACAGGAGCCGCACAGCCCAGCGCAAACTACAGCCTCAGTGCTGATGGCAGGGTTATTACCGTCCACGTAGCTGGCTACACCTGGGCACAGCTGACAGTGGCCAGGGCAAGCATGGGGTCTGCTGTGCCACTGCGGTGGACATGGAATGGTGACCGTCACGTGTGACCCCAGCCAGCACCGGTCTGGGGGCCCTTGTTTCTGGCCACCGGGAGCCCTTGCTGATGCTGTCTCCTAGGCTGGTTCTCCTAGGCTGGTTCTCCTAGGCCTGGTTCTCCTAGGCCTGGTTCTCTTAGGCTGGTTCTCCTAGGCCTGGTTCTCCTAGGCCTGGTTCTCCTAGGCCTGGTTCTTGCCCAGGTGATACAATAATGGAGACAGAAGCGTGTTGGAGGCCAGACCTGCCAATCCTTCCAGTTCAGGAACAGAGGGGCTGGGGCAGGAAGGTCTGGGGAGAGCAAGGTCACAAAGCCCCTTCCAAGCCCTGAGATTATTTGCATCCCGACGCCAGTGGTTGAAAAGCATGTGCCACCCTAATGTGGCTGTGTCCCCAGGAACCTCTATGACCCTGAAACATTGTACAGAGCACAACACACGTATAGATGGTGCCTCTGGGGTCAGAACGCCCTGAGTGGCGATTTGCTGAGGTTTCCTCTGTAAGTGAGATGACCAAGGGCTGGTGTCTTTGGGAAAGGTCCTCCTACAGATCATTTTTATTTTGCCCCAGACACAGCTTTGGAACCCGAGATGTGTAAAATGAAACCCCCAATGTGACTTTTATGTCTGTTTAGCCAGTCATTTTAATAATCAAAACAGAGAAAATTACCAAAAGTGAAATTCACAGACAAGAAATACTTTAATTAAATATTGTGTAAAATGAACATTTTTATACAGTTAAATATCTGAAAAAATGTACAGATAAAACAATCTTATTGTAGGGTCTTTAACAGTAAAATCTACCATTTAGTGAAGCGCTCAGCTTGGAGACAGTGAAGCGATGAGGGCGTTGACTATTTAATCTAAAACACAAACCAAGTGAGGGTACGAGGAAGCTTGCAAACAGTCTCGACACGTACACGTGAGCTCTTTTTTAGATCAAACCCTTCCTTATACAGAATAAAACGGAGGCAATTTAGTTCCAAAGTGACTTCTCGGGCTTTTCCACGTAGCTAAGCCTTGTCAGCCGTCACAAAGCCAGACCAGGACATGCTGACCCCTGGGGCCATTGTTTATGTAGTCCCTTGAATGAACATTTTCTAAGTTGTGCATTGTTGTAGATTTTTGTCAAGAAAAGGTTTTAGAAGTCCCTCCTTTTTATTTCAAATTTGATGTGTGCTGAAGTTTGTGGAAAGTTTGCTGTGCTGTGTCTGCAAAGCATTTAGTGCAAAGGGGGAGAAACCCGGACCCTGTTGGTCTCACTGTGGGTTTGGCACTAACAGGCACAATATTCGAAGGAGGTCACTCCACTTTAAAAAGTACAGACAGTGCTGCTGGATCTGACCACAAAAACGTATTGTTAAAAAAAAATTAAAAACCAGCAGTGATGTTGGTGCCCTGAAAAACCTCTCCAAATCGGAGGGGTGCCCAGGGGGGTCAGAGTGCAGCAGAGAGAGACCCAGAAGGGAGCGGCACGTGGAAGAGTGGGTTTGTGCTTTTGTTGTGTGTGTGTTTACACCGTAAATCTCCAAATGAAATATTGATTAACAATTGTGGTGTAAGCCTGTGATAAAATAGCACAAGGTCCTTTAAAGAAGTGCACGTTTAAGGCATCAGAGAAGTTAATGTGGCAAACATTTTAATCAAAATGCCAGAAGTAAATTTTATTTTAAACTTTTAGGCCTCTGAATTTTTCCAGTAAACACAGTTCAGCTATGTGGCAAAGTCACGGGTGGCAGCTAAAATGACTTTTTACATTCTACCAAAAAATAAAATAAAATAAAGACACAGCCCCAAACGGTGTCGCCTCTTCTCGGCCGCTCCACATGCACAGAATCTACCAGGATTTGTCACAGCCGGTGGCACCGCCTTGTTTGACTATACAACGAACTTTTTTTTTTCACAAAAGTATTTGTTCAGATAACTTAAAAATAATATAAAAATAAACAATGAATTTGACTTTTCCTCAAAATAAAAAAAAAAGGATGGAAAGTCTAAACCATAGCATATTTTTGAAGTACAAAGGAAATGTAAGGACACTGAAACACATCAAAGAGACAGTTCTTGGCTAATGCTCTTCCCAGTATCACAACACCAGGCCATGATCAAAAACCAATACAGACGAGGAAAAGACAAAGGCGGGAAAAGCAATGTACAAAATTTCAAAGATAAATACAATATTTATAATTGATATGTTACAAAATAAATCCCTTAGCGACTGCAGGTGTTCATGAGAAAGTAAGTGTTACGTGAAGACCATTTTATCCCTTACAAGACACATAAGGGATAAAACTTGTTTTTCTAAATATTTTAAGTGGATCTGAAAAAAATTCAAGACAAGTGTATAAATATTTAGCTACAACTTTGGCAAAATCACAAAAGTCTACAATTTTATAACCACATACAAAACACATTAGGGAAGAAGGGTCTAGAAGTCAAAAGGACAATTTCTGGTACAAGAAACATAGACCTCACAGTAGCCTAAGAATGCAATAGTATACAGTGCTAGCAAAAGTTGAAAAAATGTCGCAGATCACACTTGCTTAACAAGAAGCTCTAGCAGCGGGAGAATATTGGAACCAACAGACAGTAGCATTTTTTCTTCTCTGTCAGTGTGCTTGTTGAAGGCAAGAGAATTCAATATCAAAGTTACAATTTCTAACTACAATAAGTTACAAAGTTTCATTTCATTAAGATGAAGTTAAGCAATGATAAACCCTCCCTCCCGCCCTGCCACCCCCGATTCTCCTCCTCATATAGTCATCCTTATTTTTTTTTTTCCAGTTTGATGGCTCATACCTCCTTGGCCCCCTTTTTTCACCACAAAAAAATATTTCACATTATAGAGATACACAACCATTGTGAATCTAAGTATGAGTACAGAAAATGTTTGGAGGCATCAGTGTTTCATGATAATCAAAATGGTGCATTCACCAAGTTTCTCCCAACACATAGCAATTACTAGACATGGCCAAGACGGAGTCAGAAACTTTATACAAAATAGGCGTCGCTTTGTTTTCCTTATTCTTCAGGACTGAGAAATGTGAAAATATGAGAAAAGTTCAGTCAATAAAATGGAATTGTTCATGAAGAAGTAGGCTGTTTGCATGTTGATTCTTAATAGTTTAAATAAAATCTTTAAACAAAGTCTCTTGTAGCATTTCAATTGCTGCTGATTTTATTTTTTTTTTGAAGATACTGTTTCCATCAGCATGTCTTAATATACTAAATGTGTCCCCTGAAGTCCGTCCTTTGATGCTGGGTGCTGCGGAAGGTAAACAAAAGTCCCTCACATTGGCGGGACTACCAGCCCAGACATAGCTGCAAGAGAGGAGGACACAGCAGTTACTGTGGGGGCCACACGCACACAGCCCTCAACATGGGCGAGGCTGCCCCCCCCCCCTTGACCTTATGTAACCGTGAGGTTGGATTTGCGGGGTTCTCCTTTAACCAGCCTTGGGCATGGCCGGGTCTACTAGGGGGAATCTACTTCCTGGGGTGGGGGTGCACACGGGGACCAAAAGCCTGGAGTGCTCTCCTGTAACTCTCCTCACAGGGAAAGGCCTCTGACATCTCTGTGCAAAAAGGCTGCTGCTTCAGGCACAAACCAGTATTTGTTCAAAGCATACGGAGGCCCAGGCTCCTTGGAGGCGTCCTCTGTCGAGAGCCATGACCCAGCGTGGTCACTCCTGCGATGCCAGCTGAGGCCGACTTGTGGGCCCAGCTCTTGATCTCTAAGTGAAAAGTAACTTGCCTCCGTTTCCCCCTCAGCTTTCTGGCCTCAGTTCTGACCTTCCACTAATTGTTCTGCATCGTAATGGTGAGTCAGGGGCTCTCGAAAACTAAAGCCACTCCCAGCCCACCTGCTCCAGAATCTCAAGGCCAAGGGCCACAAAGAGATGGGAGTCACAGCACTGACTTCAGGAGTATTTTTTTGTTGTTGTTCTCTCCTCTTGGAAGAGAGAACTTTGCACCAAAATGCCAAGAGCAGCTGCCACTTTCAAATGAACTCCTGGTACGAATATAATTTAAAATCTTTTAACTCTAGTGTTGTTTAATTTTTGTCAAAATGATTGTTGTCATTAATTTATGTACAGCGTATTAGCACATTTGTTCATGTAGTGATGTGAGCTTCAATTTCTCAGTTCATTAATTCCAACAATATTAATTTATCTCCGACTCACCGTTACAACTTTATGGTTTGGAAGACCTGGGCATGGACACAATGCTTACATGGTACCACCTTTCAACTGGCCTCAACACCGTTCACAGGGCAGGGCCGCAACACCCCATCGCCGGCCTCTGATGGCGCCGGCCGGTCGGGGCACTCTGGGGCCAGGGTATCCCTACGTGCACTAACAGGTGTTGTGAGACAATTATTTCAAGTCACTGATACCTTTCCAGTTCCTTTTTTGAGCATTAGTTCATCAAAGTGAAATATGCCACCGACTTCACAAAAGGGCCAGTTAGTCTTCTCCACGGCTACGTCCTCAGCACCCAGCAGAGAGCCTGGCACATAGTAGGCGCTCAGTAAATACTGGTTGAATGGATTCATTTTTTTAAAGGAGTAACTGGATTTGGTTCGCACTGGGAGGAGCATATACCAAAGGTGGTGTCTGAAAGAGGCCAGACGGCGGCGGCTCACTGCACGTGCAGCGCGGCCTCAGCTCCTCACAGAGCAGCGCCGGCTCCTACAGCCGGGCCCCGGGTGGCTTCACCTGGCACACATGTCATGGCTGTGTGCAGCCTGGTCAGGCACCCACTCCAAGCAGCCCTGTCTGTGGACAGCTGTGTCCAGATGGCGCCTCCCACGCCCTCAGGGCTGGACCTTCTCCCTCCGAGTCTTTGAAAGAGATCACTTAGAATAATCAAGTCCTGTGCACGGACAGGTCTGCCACCCAGCACTGGTGCACATGGCCCTGGGTCTACATACACCCCTTTCCCAGGGACAGCGCAGCCTTGCTGGGCTCTAGGTCAGCCAGACAACGCTGGGAATAAACGCTGCTCTGACGGGAGCAGACAGACGTGGAGTACCTGCCACCCTGGGCTTCATGGGTGGCAGGTGCCCATCTGCGGTGGGTGGCTGCTCTCACCGCACCTGGCCTGAGGGGCCGGCCTGTGTGCTAAGAGTGATCACAGCTGCCTCACCGTGGTCTCGTTCTCTCTCACATGTGGTCCCGCCCCTTAGTGTTCAGGGTGCTTTGCCGTGAGGACACTAGATCACACTGGAAGGACGTACTGGACAAAAACTAATAAACAGAAGAGGGCATTTGCCGGGGGTCAGCAAAGGGGTGTCCTTTCTAGGAATCTCAGGCAGGGGCTGATTTACGTTGTGGTGGCCACAGGGGAGTGTGCCAACGGGCACGAGGACCCCGCAATATGCCCAGAGAGGGGCCGAGCTCCCACCCCGAGAGAGGGCCCAACACCAGCCCCCCCGTGCCACCCTCACCTTGCAGTCCGTTCCCGTTGGCGCTGGTGCAGGAGGGAGGAGGAGAGGCCTGGGGCCGGACCACGGGCGCGAAGGCGCTCTTCTGTTTCACTGCGGAGATGACATTGGCAGGTGAGAATGAGAAAATGCCGTGCGTGCTGCTACAGTTGGAAGGGAGGGTGACCGAAGAGGCTGCCATGGTGGGGCTGGACGGCACTACTGCAACAAAGCAAACACGGTCAGCACGCGGCCGGCACAGCGCCACCGGGAGGGCACAAGACAGACACCACATGCTTCCAGCGCGGCCACTCTGGATAACAGGCAAACCCTTTCGAGTTGGACTTTCTCTTCCAATTGAGCAGCCCCGTTTGGTTCTGATTTTGTTTTGGTTTTCAACGAGATCACATCAGGGTCCCTTTCGGGTCAATTTACGGTGGTCATTTTGGCGCCCAGCCTCCAGGGCCACCCTTCCTTTACCCAGTAGCTCACATCACAGAACACCCAAGCAAGGCACACACTCGACTGTGTAGTGAAAATGAAATCTGCGTGATGACGTGTGACAAAAACAGAGACTTACTGCCGTAGGGAGAGTTAGCGGAGGAGCCATTAAGAAATCCAGGCGAGCCAGGGACCCCTAGATTGGCCATGGCGCCACTTCCATATCCATTCATGCTAGTGCTGACTGTGTTGTAATTGGACTGCTGGGGGGTGCTGCTGGGCACGTATCCTCGCGGGGACACGCTGCTTGTATTGCGACTGTAGCCGACTGTTGAAATCCCCACCCCCCCCGGCCAAAAATAACGTTATTATCAGCGACAGACACTTGAGGGGGGAGTTTCCCCGAGAATCTGTATCATATAGTCAACATTTTTTAGTGATCTCACACCTTCCTCTTGCCCCAGCGCCTCTCGCCAGCTCGGGTAACCTTATCACGCCGACCCTAACGTGCTGTCTCTGCGCCTTCGATCCCACCGTCAGCTGCCTTTGTGTCTCTCCTTAGGAGCAATTATCAACAGCTCGGATTCCTGGCCCGTCCCCCCACATTCTGCGAACTTTCGGCCTCTGTGGACCTTCAAATGCCACGACTGACAAGAAGAGCTTGTTTGTGACCGTGACTTTCCCTGCAAGGCTATTTGGGGGTCCTCATTTTTATGGTTGCTATTTCTGTACATGGGGACGGGCGGGGGGGCCCAGCAGCTCCATTTCTGCCATGGGCAGATGGAAACAGAAGCATCGGTGCAGTGGAGGCGTTTTCTGACATTGCTGCCTGTGTGGTTTTTATACAGGAACCAACATGAACCCAACAACAAGGTCCCGCGGCCTTAGTGGACCCAGGTCAGGTAATGTGGGGTGAGGTGCAAGTGGGGAAACAGTGTCTCACTGACTCGCTCCAAACTCAGACCCCATCCCCATCAGGCTCCCT
This sequence comes from Otolemur garnettii, assembly GCF_000181295.1. NCBI lineage: Eukaryota > Metazoa > Chordata > Mammalia > Primates > Galagidae > Otolemur > Otolemur garnettii. The sequence goes on along the minus strand of NW_003852470.1, from coordinate 3,226,151 downwards.
ACACCACGGCCGCCCTGCCGCTTAGCCCCGTCTCTCCAGGGGAGCGGAGTCACTGACACACACACTAAGGGACACTTCACAAATGCCAGTGGCCAGCGACTCTCTGTAGCTGTTGGGCTCTCTGAGCTTTCTCTGCCCAGCACTGGCCCTGAGGGCCCACAGCAAGGTCTCCCCCGAGAAAGGGAAGGTGCAAAGCCGGAGGGGGCCCAGGTGCCACGACACCCCAGCCGGGCTCCCAGGGTGTCCAGCTGCAGCTAGGCCTCAACCAGTGAAGGGAGAGGTCCACCCGGGGCGGTGGCCTACCTTGGTCACTGGCTTGTGACGTCTCCGACACGTTGACGGCTAGCTGGCTGCTGAAGGAGTTGACGCCCATCATGCCCGTGTGTGCGGGGGTGTTGCCCAGGGTGGGGATCTGGTTGTGATTTCGGGGGACACTGTACAAAGCCTCGGCGATGTCGGCTGCTCGCTTCAGGATGATCTCCTGGAGCGGGGCAAACGGAGCCGGTCAGCCCAGGCCAGCCTCAGCTGGACACTAGCCTCCCCCAACCCAGGCTTCTGGAAGCTTCTGGCCTCACCCCTGCTGGGCCCTCTCCACTGGCCTCAGTAGGGCACGTGTTGGAGGTATAGCCCACTGACCTTTGGCCCAGATTGTGACCAAACCTGCTTTTCAATGGGAAAGAACGAACTTCCCCCAGGAAAATGACTTACTGCCGTGTGGGGGGCACTAACTGCTCTCCTATCCTGGGACCTGCACCCCAAAGAGTCGCTGCTTCAGGCACAGGGACCAGTGTGGGGCGGAGGCACTGGACTCACAGTCCAAGAACAGGTCCCCATCTGAGGAAAGGGGCTGAGGCCCCTGGACCACCAGGATGACTGCGGGTGCCCATCCTGTGGCCCTGAAGCCCCCGCAGCACCAAATGCGGGAGGAACCCCCCTAAATACTCCAGGCGGCCTCCCCCCATCACTCAGTGTGAGGGCAATAGGGGGCCTTTCTCGTACCAGACTCTTGCTGAGTGAGCCCGGAAAGCCCGTGCTGGGCCCGGTCACCTGGCGGGCGCGTCGCTGTGGCCGCCTACCTGGTTGTTGTGCGGCATTCCGTACAGGGCCTCCACAAGGTCTGCCGCCCGCTTGAGCAGCACTTCCTAAAGGAAAAGCAAACAGGGTGACCTCACGGAACCACACCGGCAGTGCTGCTCTTCCCAGAAGGGCCAGGATCCACGCACAGCTGCAGATGGAGACAACCGCCACCCGAAACCCACGCCGTCCTGACCCTGCCGTGCAGAT
>NW_003852470.1:3217367-3219867 GCF_000181295.1 Otolemur garnettii | reverse complement strand
GTCTTGGGATCACTTTCTGCAGCCTCTGAAAGCCGTAATCTATGGTTGGTTCATTAAGGGCTGCAACAGGACACAGAAATGCAGAGCAGGTTAATTACTTTTATGTCATCCATTACTAGTTCATTGCACGCGTACAAATAAATGTGTGTTTCTTCTCAGATGTTCTCTAAGGCAAGCACCCCTGAGATGCTAGCTGTGTCTTAAGGAAAGCATTTCCCCCCTTTCTTTTGCACATAAAAGCAACGATTATTTCTAATCTATAATTAGACCAGAAGCAAGTCAAAGGGTCCTCGATACATTGTAAAAATGGCCGGGCAGTCAGGAAGTTACAGGTCTCGGGGCCAGATACGGCCATCACCACCATGGTGATGTGATGTCTGCATCACACGGTGCTCTCCGCACCGGCCAGGGATTTATGGGAAACTGGCAATTATGACATATGTCCAGCTATTGCTAGCCTCAGATTTATCCCTGTGGTCCTTTTTTGTCTAGCATATTGCCTGAGCACAAACCAGGCAGGAGGAGCACTTACTCTTGCAAAGCCTTAATAATCTGTGAATGGCTGACTACAGACTGATGTAGGGCGCTATCATTCTGCAGCTGCAATCCACCAGCCTCACAAAATTGCCGGCCACAAATAGTAATTAATCTTTTTATCCCTCAAATTGTAATTTTGACTATGAACTGTGCGTGGCCATAAATCAGCGGCACACGCGTCGTGTACAGTGCATGAATCACGGCCGGGACTCTATCCGCCTGCACACACTGTGTTTAACAAGCTTTATAAGGAGCCATTGGGCTTTATTATGGCTCTGCCTGACTCCAACAAAAACTGAGCCCGCAGGCCCGGGGACGTGAGTTAAGATGAAAATACTTATTAGAGTACATTACTTCTTGATGTAGATACCGTCTTCTGTGGAGGAACTCCACGGTGCGCGGCGCGACATAAATCAGGGGGTTTTCGGAGACTAATCAGACCCGCCGCCATCTATTCATTACCCCGCCCGCCATTCGGGCCATCATTCATTAGTAATCTGATGATTACCACCACCCAACTCAGCAGGTCTGCACAGCTCAGGGAGACACAAAGGCTGTGGCTTCCTACGAGGAAGGTTAGGGGCTGCCGTGGAAAGCGCTCTCCAAAATAATTGGTCACCGTTATCCTCGAGTGCTCAGGCCCTTGGCACGTCTCGTAAGCGACACAGAGAGCCTCCCGTGCGCACTCGATAATACGCCGGGAAGTTGAGGACCACAATATGATTTGACATTCCATCATACATCCCGGAGACAAAGGTCCGCACAGGAATGTGAAGTAAGACATTTTCTTGTTAATAAAGCATTGATCCGACGTATTGATTTTACATGACATGGCTTTTGCTGGGATTTTGCCCTCTTTTTTCTTTGCAAATAGTAAAGCTCTTCAAAATGCCTCGGCGTATGTGACATGGCAAAATTTCTAACTCTCTGTGATGTAAATTCTATATGTGTAAAACCACTTCATAATCAGACCATTAATCATCAGAAGCTGTCAGCGTTGACTTGGGGGACAATTTGTCATGTCTCTGCCTAGGCCCGGGCCGGGGTGTCAGGCACAGCGCAGTCGGGCAGCAGGGAGCACGGGCGGCCTCTCCAGCCTCACCAAGCGACTTGGTCCAAACAGGATTAGATAAAGTATTACATTTCTTGACCAGGGAACAAAAAAGGTGGCCCACTGTGCATTTCCAGCACGCCAGGTCTCTCCTCTCTCCCAGCTAATCACCATGACTGTTTGACTTAATGAATCGGCCTCATGAAAGGTGATCAGGAAAGATAGATGGGCGGCCATTATTGATTTCATGCAAATGCCGCTGACAGGTGATAGGCGCTTTAATGCAAGCTTTCAGAAGCTTTATGACTGGTAATAACCATCCACTCTCATTCTGGGAGGGACGCTTTCCAGTGTTTCAGTTGAACTGATACTCTTCTTCTAAGACCAAAAATATTTTAAAGCAATATAAATACGAGGTCCTCTTTCACCTCTTGATTCAGCCTAAAGAGCACTCATGTTTTGAGAGCACTGCCAAGAGTTAAGCAGGGCACTCCATTGGAGGTTTGGAGGTGACACGTCATTGTGCCCCTGTAGGCCCCGCTGCCAGGCTGGATGCAGGCCACTGCGAGGGGGCTGGGCTGCTGGCCCTGCTTTAACTCCTTTCCAGGAGCTTGCTAGAGGCAGCCTGGTAAGTTTGCATGTAAGAATTTTTAAAAGCCTGTCTCCCTATTGCAAGAGAAGTGATAGGCTTTCAGGCATCAGAGAGGTTCGTGAGCACCTGGGTGGGGTTATCCTATTTGGCTCTGTGCCTCCAAGAGCAGTCAGCTCTGCAGTGACAACTGGCCGGCCCACGGCACTGCCCAGAACCCATCCCCCCACCCCAACACCTGGCAAAGTCAAGCGTCTTCGAGACTTCATTGGCAAATTCTACAACAGGAGGAGAAAGCAGAGGGCCGTCACACACATCTAATA
>NW_003852470.1:3199867-3214867 GCF_000181295.1 Otolemur garnettii | reverse complement strand
ATAACTACATAATAAGAACATCTGCAGTTCCTTTTCTGAGGGGCAAGGACGCACTTCAATTAAGGGGATGGGGATTGTTAAATAAGATATAGTATATTTTACTAACAGGGATACCCGGGCCCTGCCCCGACAGACTGTGAGCCGCCAGTGTGCCTGAATGAACACAGGTTGTAATGTGTAAAAATTAAATAAAGTAAAATTAAATTGCTCAATACAAAGACATTCCTCTAGAGGGTGTTAGTGATTTCAGTGACAAAGTGCTATTTGCTGACAAGTAGTTTACACATTAACCAGCTGAATCCAAGGGGGAAAAATGCCAATAGCAATTATATCACCTTGAGGTTATTAAATGTCCCACTGATAAGTAACTAGGTGCGCTTGACCAGGTGATAAAGACTGCTGTGAGCAAATGATTGTGCAGTGAAGAATGTCTCTCTGTCCCGCTGGCTCTCCAGATAGCTTTTCCCTCAAAAATGACTGTATAAAAAGTTGCATTAAAAATGTGTGGCCACGGGAGACAAAATTAATACTTTACTCCCCCGAGTAGCCTGCCCCACCGGGACACCCTCATCACTCCACCTCAGAAACATCACACCAAGTCTGCCGACGCCTGTTTTTCCTCCCTTTTTTAGGCTCTAAAATGATGCTAAGTTCTCCACTTTATCATCAACTGTCTCCGCCAAGCACATTTCATCTATAAGAAATTCAGATGCTCGGGAAATTAAAATTTCAAAGATCTGCTGCAAAAAAAAATCAATGGGGCGAGATCAATGCTCATAGAAATTTCATGAACTTTGAACTGATCCGGGCATGATGATGAGCGGTGGCTGGAGTTTCAGGCGGCTGACGGCTCCTCGAGTGGATGAAAAGCGGCCGGGGCAGCTAAGAGGAGGGCTCCGTTTTAGATGGGTTTTTGCTTTCATATTTTGTCCGACAAAAAAATTAATTTTTAGTCTATTTCAGTAACAAGCAAAAATAGAAAAAAAAGTAGCTGCCTTCCCGATACGACGTGTAATACCCCCGCTTCTTAAGAGCACCTAATGCTTTGCACATTAACGCAGCCATGAAATGAAATCGGCTCCCTTTGCAGCCGATTGCAGGTGCAAATTAATATTGTAAAATGAAGATCAATACATGGACAGGGCCAGATCAATAGTGGCTAAATTATTGCTGCATTTTCCTCCTCATTCAAGATGAGTTGTGTTTTCCTCTCAAAGTCAATACTTTGCAGCTTTTCTCATTAATTTCTCAATAAATTTGGCAATGAATTTCAATCACAGAACTCGGCAGGGTGAGCCAGGCATTGTGGTGTGCACAGCCAACACAAAGGCCGTGCAGCCTCTGCGTCGTGCACGGGGCACTGCCCACAGGGGCAAACGGGGAGACCTAAGGAGCCCCTTCTATACTACGGGGCTCAGCCCAGTTTCCTTCATAGATGTGAAGCTGGCTTTTCTAACACCCTGGCTCTTCTCGCCCCTGGGGCCCTCGAAGCCAGCGGGGATGGCTCAGACCCACCTGGGGTCAATCTGGGCTTCACACTGGCTATTCCAGAATGCCCTCCAACCTGCCAGCTGCAGGTGTCTTCCAAGGACGGGGAAAGCGCTCGACTTCCAGTGGGAGTATTGGGAATGCCACTCTAGTACCGTGCAGGCAGCCCACCAGGCCTTGTGCACAGGGACCAGCTTCCATTCACCACTGCCTGGCAGCCGACTGCACCATTGTGATGTGACACCAAATGCAGAAAAGGGGACAGCTCATCTTCCTTGTTCCCAAAATAATACCCTTGCTGACAACTGTTGGATTGCATTCAAACAATTCTGTTTACATACCTCAAAGAATACATCGGATTACAGCTTTTATAGTCATGGCAAAACTACATCTACGAAGCCCAGCCGGGCAGGTAGGAAGACCAAGCACGTGATGCCTCTCTTCCTGCCTCTGGAGACGGCACGTGGCCCAGAGACAGGTGCTCTGAGGTCTGGGCACAGCCCTGGCTGTCCTGTGATTCACACTCCCTACAAAGCCTGTTCTAACATTTTAACCTCTCTCTCTCAGCACAGACAAGCCAAAACTAAGGGAAAAGAGACTCCATCCCACAAAACTCATCCTCAATACAATCAGAAGATCACACACTATCTAATGTTCTCCTCCTCTTTATAAAAGAAAACTCAGGCGTCTCTGTGTCATCAAGCCTCTCAGAGACTTTTCAGGGGGAGCTGGGAGATCATAAAATCCCAGCAGGATCCAGAATGTCATGTGGGGAACTGTCCGGGCGATGGATTTGCACACTTTAAGCCAGCAGAAAATCCCCTCACAGAGGTAAACTGAAAAACAGGCTCTGAAAGCTCAACCTCCACCCCCAGTATCAGTGTCCCTGCTACAGCTGGGGACAAGACAAAGGCCTTCCTTCTGTGCCTGGGCTTGGCTGAGCTCCAGAAGGAACACTCTTCTAGCCAACCTTTCAGTTGTTCAGGCATCCACCCTCCTCCTGGAAGGGAGAAAGGGCCTCTGCTGCAGGCTCTCCCTGTTCAGGGTGCTGCACACAGTAGGTGCCCAGAAGTGCTGAGTGACACCTGCCCAGCAGGTGAAGATGCCTGGCCAACATGGAAGGTATCGCATTTTTGATCCTGAGAAGCGAAAGTGCACAGAACTTTTCTGACATGTCCACACAAAAACACATTCACAAATGTTCATGGCAGTACTTTGTATAATATGCAAATATCCACCAACAGATAAATGAATAACCCAAACAAACAAATGTGGTATGTCCATACAAAGGAATATTATACAGCCATACAAAGGAATGCTGTTCTGACCCTTGCCGCAAGGTGGGTGGGCCATGAAAACACCTTATGCTAAGGGAATAAAGCCAGACACACAGAGGCTGTCCAGTATGGTTCCGTTTGTAGAAAGCGACCAGAGGAGGCAAGTCCAGCATCAGAGAGATCCATGGGGTTCCCAGGGCCGGGAAGGGGAGCACAGTGGAAGTGACAGCCGACAGGCACAGGCATCTCTTTCTGTGTGATGAAAACGTTCCTGAACTGGACTGATGGCTGCGCAACTTTGTGAACATGCTAAACACTACTGAATCATACATTTGGGATGAATTTCATGATATGTAAATCATACATGAAGTGTTTTACTATTTCTAATCCAAATTAGGATATGTGTGCTAAGGGAAATCCCTGCCAGGGTCTGGGAGCTACCTCCAGCTCAGGGGGAAGCATGGAGCCCCTCGCTGGCCTGCAGGAGGGCCAGGCAGCAGGGAGGACACATGTCCTCCCGGGAGCAGGATGTGGTTTCCCAATCTCATCACCCCTTCACTCTCTGGGGAGCACGATGCGGGTTCCCAATCTCATCACCCCTTCACTTTCCTGGGAGGCATTTTTAACTCCTGGTTGCTTGGGCTGCATACTAAAGCAAAGGAATGGTCTAAGGCAGAGCCTCTGAAGATGTCACCAAGACTAACATAAACGCAGGGATCCCTAAAAACAGTCCTTGAACACGGCTTACTGAATTGCAGGTCTCATGTTTCCACACAGGGCCCCCAAATCCCAAGCTGTTTGGGCACCAGAAGTCCACTGTGTCCTCATGTGACCTCTTTTCCTCCTGTGGCCGGCCCAACCCCCACAGGGTGGAGCACCCCGAGATTTAGCTCTGCACAGCCACCACCACGCCCTGCTCTCCAGGGTGCTCCCTCCTCTCAAATCCCCTGTCACCTCAGTTGTTCCTGTTCTCACAGGACCTAGCATCTTTTTCATTATGATTATTTTATTAACTTCTTTTCTATATCCTCTTTCATTCCCACAAGACTCTGAGTCAGCGGGACGGCACGTGTGCCCTCTGCATCAGACATCTGCCGAGAGCTGCCACAGTGAAGTTGGAGCTGCTTCCCTCGGCAAAGAATCTGCTGATGGGGGAGGGTGTCATCCCCTGACATGGGCACCTACGAGGCCCTCTCTGAATCCTCCTCCATGTCCAGCTGAGCACCTGGCCCAAGTAGGTCTGAGGCAAACAGTGAACGCTGTGGCCAAGAGCAGGTCCGAGCCACACTGACAGTGACCTTCAGCGTCACATCACCCTGGAGGATGAGATGCTGCTCTCATCTTGAAGAGCATTCCAGTGAGCTGCTATTTTCCGCAACAGGAATAGCATGGATGGTTGTGGGACGTGGGAGGAGGAAGAGGGCTCACAACCCACTGGTGGACAGGGCTCAGCACACGGTATCCACAGCAAAGACCACACAGGCCCTGTCCCCGGGGTTATAAACACAGGACGTCCGTGTGTGAGCATCCCCCATGCCGAGAGCTGGGCCAGGCTGTAGCCCAGTGCCCCATGTGGAGTTCGGCAGTGACATGGTTATCTTCCCTTCGGAGAATTAAAACTAAGCTAACTTTTGAGATGATTGCCATTTTAACACATGGCACGTGAGCAGTCTCTGGGATATGCCGCAGCCTGGTGCCAGCTGTGTGTAGAGCCATCTCTCTGTCCTCCTACCCGTCCCAAGAGGAGTCATGGCCTCTGGCTTGAGAGGCTGGAAGTTCAGTGGCGACAGACCTAAAGGTTCCTGGAGATGTTCCTGTACCCGGAACACGTCCGTCAGAAAAAAAAACACCAAGTTGGTCTTCCAGACTAGGGCCAGAAGTGACCGCATCTCTCAAGCTTCCGACTGACCCCGGCCTGGTGCACAGGCTCATGTGAACAACAAGGACAAGGTGCCACAAGCCACAGGCTACAGCCCACACCCACCTCAGGGCTGAGACCAGAAGGACAAGGAGGGGCAGTCCTGGCAGAGGCCTCCTCCTGGGAAGACAAAAGGGCGTGAAAAGATGGAAGGGTCTGGAGAATCCCTCCCAGTCCAGCCCCCGGGCTTTTCTGACTTTAGGCTTCCTTGATGTTCATCAGAGGCCTGGAATGTTCCAGACCTGAAGTGGCTCAGAGATGCTCCAGGGCTCACTTCGTCCAGCCACGGGGTTTCCACACGTGGAAGACTTGAGAGGGGATGTCTCACGTGGCAGTGAGAGGCTGGGGTCTGGAAGAGAAGACGGCCCACACCATGGGGCACCTTGAAGAAATGTTCCCATAAGACAGTTCATGCCGACGCTTACCAAGACGCACAGCAGCCACCGTCTCAACCGCAGCGTCTGTGTTGAAATTGGCACACTCTGAACTGAGCCTCCCAGGGCGTACACACCTCCAAGCACACTCACCTCCCTTGTGCAGCCAGGTGATCCCACACGCTCCGTGAAAGTACCTGGAAACTCCTATGTCATGTTTCAGTCCACATCCCTGACTAATGGCCTCCCATTCTGTTGAGAGTGTTTTATTTAAAAACCATTCTTAGAAGTTGAGACCCCATTTCTAAAAACATCTAGCCAGCACTGTGGTGGGCGCCTATAATCCTAGCTAGGCAGGAGGCTGAGGCAAGAGGCTTGCGTGAGCCGGAGAGTTTGAAGTTACTGTGAGCTGTGACACCACGAACCCTATCCAGGGTGACAGAGTCAGACTCTCAAAAACATACATAAAACCATTCTAAGAGAAGAACGCTACATCCCTCTCATTTTGCATTTCCTACAACAAATAAAAAAGGCCCCACTGATTCAAATAATTTCTTTTTTGTGGGGGGGCTGGTTTAAGACAGTCTTATTCTATCACCCAGGCTGGAGTGCTGTGGTGTCACAGCTCACAGCAACCTCAAACTGGGTTCAAACAATCCTCTTGCCTTAGCATCCCAAGTAGCTGGGACTACAGGTGCCCAGCTCCACGCCTGGCTAGTTTTTCTATTTTTTGTAGAGACGGGTTCTTACTCTTGCTCAAACTGGTCTTGAACTCTGGAGCTCAAGGGATGCTCCCACATTGGCTAGGATACACAGGTGTGAACCATCACCCAGCCTCAAATCATTTTGTAAAAACACTTTTTCTCAGGGTACACTTTCATAAAGCACACCTCTGCCTAGAGCAAATGGGTGTGCGGAGATCTCAAGACCTTCCAGAAATAATAATTTCTCATGAAACCACACGTGGCCCCAGGCCCAGTAGAATCTCTGACCCACCAGCAAGACTCATGCCAGAGCAAAACACCCTCCCCATAGGTTTCCAACTTGGGCCCTGTGTCCAGCTGAATGGCCTGGGCAGGAGGAGGCCTGTAGCCAGTGACGTATGAGTCAGAAAGGGAAACAGCAGTGTGGCTGGTTCCCACCCCTATACTTCTAGGACCACAGAACACTGAAGAAACACAGCTTCTGTTTAGGGTTCTCTGCCAGGGTGAAGTTCTAGTGCTTCCCGTGGTCCCCACAGTGCAAGCTGCACCTTCGCGGCACACAGCAGACAGCCTCAGTGTCACGCCTTCCCTCCCCGCCACTGACCTGCTCCTCAGCTGTCCCATCTTTTTTCTGCTTGTAGATGGTCTTTTTGTTCACTTCCCCCACAAACTCACAGTCTCCTGGAATAAATGGTTTTCAGAAGTACATCCTTCCCAACCCAAACTCAATAAAAATCCTGAGTGTGGCCCTTTTCACCCACGACTCTCCTCCTGGTGGCCTCCAGAGGTCCACTGCAGGGCAGGTATGGGAGCAGGCCTGGCGCACCTGCCGTGCCGGGCCCCAGGGGACTCAGGCCAGGTCTGCCTCTGTTGCCCACATTCCCACAGTCACTAAGTGAAACCTGATGACCCTTTTGTCCTTTAGGGAAGATGAATGGCTGGCTCCTCTCTGCTGTGTTTTGTCAGGTTTGGTGCTGAAGAGTCAATACCCTCACCTTGACATGAAACTTTGTGATTTATCAGTTCGTTTCTCCTCCTGGGTGAGTGTGGCCCCAACAAGTGTGGCCAATCGGGGTGCAGGGAGCAGACTTGGTCACAGCCACTTGGAAAACAACCAAAGACCCCTCTGATGACAGACAAATGTGTCTTGTTAGCAACAGCCCAAAAGCGCTTGACTTGTACTAATAACAGAAAGGCCATGCTGGTCACCGTGGGTCTAAAGACGAAGCACCCTGTCACCAGCCTGGTTGGGAAATTAGCAAATAATGTTCTTTTCCTTGATAAATGGGTGACAGCTCCCTCTCACCAATCATTTTTAACATTTTGATGCATGCCTACGATCCCACTGGAGGAGCAGAAAAGTTTACTGGCCCTCAATTTTCAGATGATGAATGGAACTCTCTAAATGTGCGATTTCTGTATGAGGTATAGTTCATTTTAAGCAATTCTAGTAAATGGGTGTCACTGATTAGGACAAATAGTCTGCTTGTGCCATAGCACAAACGGTGTGTCTCGCTCTCCTGGCCTCCTCTGAGACAGGAAAGAGAGGGACAGCAGTGACCCTGGGAGCCCTCACAGCCCGCTCCTTGAAGGGGCACGCTATCGGGTCTCACTCCGGCCCCCACTTGGCATGCCCGCAGGTTAACTGGTCACCGTTTGGTTTCATGCTATGCTGCCACAGTGTGCAGGACACCAGGTGGCAACCCTTGCTCCCTTCCTATGCAGCTCTGCCTAAGGCACCCTGGGGACACCTGAAAATGACCCCAAGGATGGCAGGTTGTCCCCAATCCCAGATGAAGGGTGCTGAGGCAGTGACACAGAGCCCTTCAGACAATGTGGGAAAAATCAACCCTTTGTTGTCTGCATTAAACAAATGACTAAAGCAAAGGTGGCATCAGGGTGGGAGATATGTGTTGTCAGAGTTGGGCATTATCGGGGTGACCACTCTGGTTCTGGGCGGCTCTAGCATCAATCTATGCAGGGCCCACGCTATTCTCCAATGTGACAAGCTTGATGTATGTAAAACCAAAGGTGTCTACTCTCCAGGGGCTCCCTAGGAAGGACTGTGGGGCACAGACCCCCTCCAATACCCGGACAGACTCAACCGTCGAGGTAGACCCAGAGCAGCAGGGGGGGTTGCAGGAGGCCACTGTGGGCTGGAGCCCAGCATCAGTCGCATGAGCCCCCAGGCCTCACCAGCCAGGCAGCTAAATATCACCTAATGAATTAGGCTGAAGTTTCCCCAAACTCTAGAACCCATGAGGAAAGTGTGTGTTTCTCACATCCACATTTGTGGTTAAAATTTTATAACTGAAATAATCAAGTGGTTACCCTTCAGGAAGGCATTAGCATTTAGCATAGTAAAAACAGTATGATCTGTGGGCTGCAATTAAGAAGCATTTGCTCTGTGGGTACAAGTCACCTGTTAGAGGAATGCCGGCCTGTGGGACAGCTACCAGGTGCTGGCCACGGTCGGAGGGCGCTACTGACTCCATAGTGTCCACAGCACTGCGTCCGAACACATATAAAAATCCTCAAAACACCTCAGAAACCTGTGTGGTCATGGGGCAAGGAAAGTGGAGCTCAGCAGTGGGAAAGCCTCACCCCAAAAGTGCCAGGACAGCTCTGCGGGGACAAAGTGTCACCCTTGACACATCACCAGTTTTAAGGCACCATCTGACTTTTTTAAAAAAAGAAAAACAAACTGTTAGCAATTACTGGTTGAGCGATGACTTCACAAGCCTGAAAATGAATGTACATCTTTGTGCAGAAAATAACCATTTGTACATCCCAGTCTAGTGAAGGCATCACACTGCTGGGGTGGCCCAGGTGCTCAGCTGCCTGGGTACCTAAGTCCAGGGTGGATGTGTTTGCTCTCAAAGGCTAGCCTCTCATTCGGTAACTGGGTCCAGTCTGTCGCAGATGACACGCTGACTCCCAGTTAAGTTGTAATAATTTCTTTAATTGAGCAAAAAAAAGTCTTGCAAATGCAGGTGGGCCCATCAAACCTTTCGGTATGGGAGGTCAGCAGCCAGAGCCACCAGAGCCCCATTCCTGGTGCCCCGTCAGGCTGCCAGGAGTCAAGCCACCACCAACTGGCTCCTTTTGTTTAATAGGAAACCTTTCTGCCAAATGGACATTTAAAGAACAGCAACATACAGGTTGGTGCCATAATGCTTCGCACTTGAAAACGTGTCTGTAAAAGTAGTTTCTGCAATACCACAATTTCAATTAGAAGCATACAAATTCCAATCTGTCTTAATCAAATAACACCGTAATGCTTATATTCTAATTAAAAAATAATTTCTTTTATTACTCTTAACAATTTGATGTGTTTCCACTGGTGGAATTATGAATGCGAAACTGCTCAATCTGCTTGTACTGTGAGTTTTTCAGGTAGGATATTCCAGGACTATTTTAATTATTATTAAACAGGCAAATGGTATACTATTAGACAAATATTAAAACAAGCATTACACTCAGTTATTAATTTGCACTATTCACTTTTAAATGCAGCAAATATCTCATTAATTTAATTTTAGGTGCCCACCAGTTTATATTGCATTTTACAGTCTAGAAGGCAATTTACTATTAACTGGCAATTACATACAGAGTGATTGTTAATTCTGCTCCTAAGTGCTAGCCGCTTGAAAATTGTTCTCTCTCTCTAATTTCTGACCTTCTTACAACGGGGTGAGGCACTCGGGGAATACAGAGAGCCAGGATGGAAGCGCTGGACATGTCGTTCGTGACTCATTCTTTTAATTCACCGTGCTAATCAACTGAACTGCCACCGCCTCCCAAGGTAATTGTGTCTTTACAGGAGTTGAAAGCAGCAGGCAAAGGGGCCGGGGTGGAGGGGCCTCCCGGGCGGTGAGCAGAGGGCCCACTCTGGGGTGACTAATAGGGTCTAGTTCTGGACAATCTGGTGTTTCTCAGATCACTGTAAACAGATCGTTTAGGCCCCGTGCAAAGTCCCTCCCAGCCTCTGGAGGGTGGTAGGCAGCCCCCTCCCCTGAGCTCCGGTTCATTATCCCGCAGCCTGGGGGCCCCCAGCCGGCCTCCTGTGGGGAAGGTTAAATGTGAGGGTGTCCTGAAGCCTCGGGGCTAGGGGAGCTGATGGGAACCAGACGCCCCAGGGACTACCCACCTCCTGACATCCAGAGGGGCTGGCTCGGTTTTCAGCAGGGAATGCAATTCCCGGTGATTACCTCATTGTCCCTGTCAATTTGGGGGCAATGCAAATCAGACAGAAGCTTCCAGGTCAGACAGGTTGTGACCCCACCTTTCCTCTGCTCCCTGAGAGCACGAGCAGTATCCCTTACGTCACCTTTGAAATGTATATTCCTGATAATAACTGGGGTGTGGGGCAGGCAATAAACTGGCCTCCAGTAGGAAAGGCTGAGCTCCCCGGAGAACCCCACTGCAAACGCCCATTCCTGGGGGAACATCTTGACAACCTTGAGCAGCCAGGGCCCTGAACTTGTGCCTTAGAGAGGACACCACGCCCACTGCAGACTTGGAAGTGGGGGGGGGGGTCCTGGATGGTCTGGTTGGTGGCTAGAATTTAGGGAGATGCTGCTTCTTTAGGGGAAGGAGGGGGGCACCCAGCCACCTGAAGAGACCCCTCTGGCCAAGGAAGTCATTCTGCCTGGGTGGAGGGCAAGGGGCTGCACAGAGCTGCCCGCTCAACCCCCTGGCTCAGAGCAGCAACAAGACCCAAGAGCGCTGGGAATTGGGGGATGTGGCCACTGCAGGCCTCTGCCACGTGACACCAACCAGCCAGTAGCAGGCAGCCCCTCCCACCCTCTACACCATGGCTGTCTACAATGCTGAGCCCAGGGCCTCCCTCTGTAGCACCGGGGACAGACTCCTCAGCAGACAGCAAGGGAAGGAGGGGAGGAAGCTCTCACTCCGCCTCTAAAATTAAGTCTCACTGCTAACAGCAGCCACACAGACACCCTACCCCCAAAAGCCTGTGTATGCAAAGATGTGGGCTCCCCCAGAGTGCTCATCCAGGATGGCGGACAGTCTAATGTGGGAACAAGTGATGCATCTGTCCACTTCTGTGCACAGCCAGCCGGACTTGCCACTCCAGACACATGCTCACTGTGGCACGGCAGATGGGATCCCATAGCACACATAAGAGCCCAACACACACCCTGCAGCACAGGTGCCAGCTCGAAGCTCACAAGCAGGTAATAACCATCCCCATCTCCATGGAGGTGGGGACTCTTTCAGGACTCCTGTGGACCCCACAGTCCACTGTTCGCTGTGTGCCCACCACGGTTCAGACTCTGAGCCAGCCCTTGCCAACACCCTCTCAGGGAGACTGGAGGGTGAACTGGGATCCAGAGGAGGAAGGAAGCACAAGTCAAGGTCCCACGGCCAGCACCCCCTGAAGCAGGGTGGGGTTGTCTGCAAACCCTGGGTTTCTGCACGGGGCCTGCTAGTCCTACAGCCTAGTTCATGGACGTGTGATTCCCACACCAATGGCTAGCAAGACAGGCATGCTGATATGTGGACACGTGAAAATGACCCCATAGCAAGGGGCGCATGGCAGGAGTCTAACTTCTTACCTCTTACTTCTCACTTCAGGAGTCTAACTTCTTACCAGGTGGGAACCTGATACCCACCATGGTTAGACTTGGCTGCTCAGCAAACACGCTCACTGGATGAAGCACATACATGTGTGCAAAACACACCCCAACTTTTACGACCCCAGTGTGACACATCTTTATTATTTAACAAACTGGGAGCCCCTGAAAACTGGAGGAGCTGCCCTCTCTCAATCCCTGAGTCTTACAAAGAAGACAAGAACATCCAGAGCCCAGTCAAGCCCCATTTTGCTATGCTCACTTCCCAGGGTCTTTGGCAGTTCTGGGCTCCTGGTCCTTGTGTAATGATCCCATGCATTTAAAAGCAGCCCTTGGCATGGGGCAGGTGCCATCCCTCCCACCCTGCCCACACAGAGGGGCTGAGCAGTTGAGCCAGATGCCCCAGGGACAGTCGCCAGGCTCTCTAGGAGGACTTGTCCAGGGGCACCCCAAGGGGACACACGGCCTGCTGGTCAACAGGCCATGGGAGGACCAGCATGGTGCCTTTCTGACTCATACAGTCCTTCCCAAAAAGGGAAGAGGATGAACGACTTCTGATACCTCAAGGCAGAGGGGACTCCGGCATCCTCCATGTCACCTGCTCACTGGACCGGACAGCAGAGAGGACCACATCTCAGTGGTCACCCTCGAGGAGGTGACACAGCTCCCGTGGGCCTCAGGGCTACCCCAGGGGCTCACTTGCACATGGGTCAAGGCCACAGACATTCAACAAGTCCCTGTCCCTGTCCCTTTTACCTCCCCTGGGTGTCAGCAGGTGCTATCTACCCTTAAAGACACTTCAATAATCCCATCACTGTGGGAGGCCAAGGTGGGAGGATTACTTGAGATCAGGAGTTCAAGAACAGTCTGAGTAAAAATGAGATCTTATCTCTATCAAAAATAGGAAAAAAAAAAAAAATAGCCAGGCATGGTGGTGGCTTACACCTGTATTCCCAGCTACTCAGGAGGCTGAGGGAAAAAGATTCTTGAACCCAGGAGTTTGAAGTTGCTCTGAGCTATAATGACGCCACTGTACTCTAGCCTGGGGCAACAGAGTAAGAGTCTGTCTCAAAAACAAACAAAACTCTTTAAATATTACAGCTTTTGGAGTTGGCAAAGATTAGAAATCCTAATGCAAACATGCCTTGAGTCGAAGTTTTCTCACGACACTGCTCAGAGCATCTCTGACAAGCTGGGCTGAGGAAGCACCTTACAGAGCACCTCTGGGATGTGGAGTGCGTGCACCAGCACAGGGCGGCCTTCTGCCCTCAGGAGTTGGTCCTGCACCCTTGAAGACTTATCATGTAGGGTGTAAGGCTCCAGGAGGGAGCAAGATAGAAGGGGTGTGCACCGTGTTCACTGGGTACATGGCACGGGCCGGTGACCCATCGCCTCTCTGGGCCTCAGCCTGTGCCATTCAACAGCAGCAACGTTACAGCACAGAGGCAGGAGCTGGGAACCCAGGGTCCCACGTAGCATTGGGCCCACAGGCAGCTGCTCCCGTGGAACCCGGGGGTTACTGTGGTTACTGACACCCCACCACTGCTCTATTTTACAGGTTAGGTGGCTCTGGCCCACAGGTGATGGGGAGGACCGGGGGGGGGGGTGCCCAAGGTCACATGGCTGTTAGGGCTACATCCACCCACTGCCATTTCAGAAGATGATGTGGAAAGCACACACCCGACTAAACTCAGCCCATGGACCGAGGGGTCCTTGCCCATCCTCCCCACAGAACCCTGTGCCCGTCCACACAGGCAGAAGGTGCCCCACAAACATCTCCTGCTGGGGAGGAGGCATCCACCACTTTCTGTGAAGTTGGAGATGTGAACTCACCGGTGTAGACGAAGCGCCCAGGAGCACCTTTGCAGAACTGCTTGGATTTGTAGGACAGGGTGACTTCAACGACTCCAGGAATGTGCCGCGGCGGGGTCTGGACACGGATGGCGTGGGGAGTTATCAGCTGCAGAAACCACACAGAGGCAGGCGGTCAGCAGCGCTGGCCATGGGGGGGCGGACACTTGCCAGTTGGATATAATTACCAAAATGAGCACAAATTGGACCATCGTCTCGGAATGCCTCCTTCTAGCTGTCACCCAGAGACTCAGGACCTACAGTGCTCTTAAAGAAAAATAACTGCAAATGATCCTGGGTTTTAGTTTGCAGGAAAGGCCACAGGGCATCATTCATATGAAAATTGCCACCATATGTTTCCTTAAACCTGCTTCCAGTAATTCTAGCGCTAATTGTTCCAGGGTACAGGGACCTTCTATGGAGAGTTTCAAGCCCAAGGGTTGCGGGGCAGGGGGGCGTCCTATACCCACCCACGGGAGAAACCCCGACACAGGCAAACTGTGAACTGTCTGTTAAAAGGGGATTCTGCCCCAGGGTGCCTCATGTCAATACGCTATTGACAGCTTGTCAGAACCCCCCGAGAACGGCCCCCGAGCGGGCTCACCTCGCTCCACACCAGCATTGTCCCGAACACAACCTGCAGTCCGTCAAAGAAGTTGTCTCCGATTATGATCACGGTGGCGCCCCCCGTGGTCCAGCCTTCACTGGGACTGATGGCCTTGATGCAGGGGGTGGCTGCGTGCACAAGACAGAGGAGGCCGACTTAGAGCCCCGTCCCGCCGCCACACCAGGCCACTCGGCTGCCGCGGGAGCAGAGGCTGACCATTTCTCCGGGTGGCGCACAAAGGGCAATCGTAGATCAGCGTGTTGATGTGTTTAAAGCAAACTATTAAATGTTTTATAAGCAAAGGCCGAGCCGCGGAATACTAGTGAGCAAGAAAAAAAACGGCTTGATATGGCAAATTATGTGTCAGGGCAGATATGACTATTACAAATGATTAAGCAGCACACGCATGTGGCATGTCGATTTATCTGCTTTGCTGTACAGATCTAAGCAGAGTCAATCAAAAGGTTGTTGAAGGAGATGGAGGAGCGAACGCCTTGCATTTCGATTCCTCATAAGCAGCTAATTGGGTTGGGTTTTTTCATCCGCGAACTTTGCCTTTTGGTTCAAAACTTCATTTTCCTCTGTCACTCCACAATTACTACTTTTCACTTTTCATCAGGAAAAAAAAATCAAAAGCACTATATTAATACTTTTGTCAAAGGTACACATTTTACATCTAATATTGTTTGTCGACAGGAATCCCTGAGCCGCTGGCCTGACCTCTCTTTGTCTCAGGAGCCCTCACATTTGCATGAGTTATTACAATGGGGCCGCCGCCGTACCAGCGCCAGTGTGGAGGGGCCCTGCTGGGGCACGCAGACAGCAGAAGGGGGGCAGAGGCCACTGCCCAGGGAGACGGGCAGGCAGGAGGCCCAGCACGAGCTCTCAGCAGCCCTGGGCGGGGAGGCCAGGCTGGGGCTGAAGGCTGCAGGCCTCATGGAGGCCATCTCTGTTCTGGCTTTGATCAGCCCGCCCTTTACACACTGTCGCGGACCTTTGTAGCTGCCTTTGATGGCCTTGGGTGTGCAGACTCCTGTGCAAAGGAGGTGCTCCTCCCATGACTGCTTGCCCCCTACCAGTAAAAGGCCCTGGGCTGCTCTGGCCTGCAGGTGCCCAGTCTAAAGCAGTGTCCATAGGACCCTGTGGGTGATCACAGAGAATGGGCTGAGTGGGCCCATGTGACC
>NW_003852470.1:3179867-3197367 GCF_000181295.1 Otolemur garnettii | reverse complement strand
CACACAGTTAGACCCAAACAGATCTTCCCAGGTGTCCGCTCTCTCGGGAAGTGGCCAGAACAGAGAGAAACCCCTGACATCTTCCTAGGGCACCTGATCACTGGGCATTAGTTACAGGAAAACCACATAACCCTACTCTACGACAGACGCCTTTTCCTCGAAGGCCTGTCCCCGCTAATCCTCAGAGGCACCTACTTCCATGTTAAAAGGAGCAGTCACTTTCTAGGGTGGGACAAGATACTTCCATCTCTTAGAAGAAAATGACTTGGTTTAAATGTCAATAAAATATGGAAAAACAAACATTAAAAAAAAAATCCTGAGCAAGACAGCTTCTGCAAATAGCTTTTGATTCGTTTGGCTTTATCTCCAAGGTACCCACTAGTGGCCTTTATTTTTCTAAATGCTACATTTTCTGCTTACAGTCAAATGCTTTTCATGCTACTTACAAAAATAAATACTTGTACTTTGCTCAGATCATAATAGCTCATTAGAAGAGGCTGATTTTGGACCCAGACTACAACTTAACACCAGAGGGCTGAGGAGGCCTCCCTGAACCTATCACATTGCACACGGCACTCTCTGGGGAAGCAGAGAGCTGAGGACCAGGGATTCAACCCTCTTAATTGTGAACCTCATTAGTGATGGTTGCTAAGCAAAACACACACCTACCTTCAGTGCATAGGAAGGAGATAAACAATACGTCACAGACTCTAATGACTCTGGTGCTCAGGGCGACCTTTAATTATTATATTTTTGTTCTCTTATACCTTAGTCATTAATGTAGAAAAACAAATTAGTTTATTTTTGTGGACCACAGCAGATTCATAAATTGCCCTCCCGTTTTTATGTCTGAATCATATTTCATTCTGATAACGGGCACCGCTCCATTCACCTCCCTGCATCTGAGTCCATCTGCCTCACGCTTGACTCCTGAATGTGGGGCTTCAGATAAAAGATCTGTCTTAAAACCGTAAGAGTTTTATGGGCTCTTTGCTCTAAACTCTTTGCTGTTTTGTTCACGATTCACTGTTTTTAATTTATTTTTGATTAAATTGATGAGTGCACAATCCACTTTGTAAAGAAATTCTCACTTGGCTTTCTCAACTATTCACACTGGTCAGAATCTCGTGATTATTACAAAATTGTTAATGGAGGAAATTATCTTATTTCAAGGGGGTGTGTTGAATTGTAGGTACTGAACAGGGTATGATGGAGGGTCTGAGTGTGAAGACCACTGTGTCTGAACCTTTCAAACTTCCAAGGACACACTTCCTACTGACCACTCTTACGGAAATTTGTCTTTTAACAAGCAAAACCGCAAGTCGGTCACTCGGAAGCCTTTGGTTTAAAACACACACACATTTTACACTGGCTCCCCCCACCCCGCCCCACTCCCGAGTGTGCACACATGTACACACACACAGGCACACACACTCTAACCAGTGGCAGAAAGTGGCCCCGGCAGCCCCTGCTAAGCTGACTGGACCAGGATGTGACCACCTAGTGACACACATCCCAGATCTGGGGATGAGCTGCTGAATGGGGCTTCCAACAAGCCAACAGAAAACCAAATAAATTAAAATCGCAAGAAAAGCTATAAGGAAAAGAAAGCTTAGAAACAAACCAAACAGCAGCACGAAGGCTTTGGCAGGTGAGGGGAACACCTGAGTGGAAGGAGTGAAGGGAGTGATGGGGGAGTGTGCACACCCGCCTCCCTCTCCACTGCCAGGATGCACCCTCACCCTGCCCGGCTCGGGAGGTCTGACCCAGGGGACAGGCTGGTGACAGCAACTCCACAGGAATCAACACAAAGGATGATGCAAAGGAAAAGAAGCATCGCAAATAAAAAAAAAAAAGACATGTAACATGTGCCTACCATTTTCCAGATAAGAAGGGGCCGTACCTTCTGACGGGTCTAGGCGGCGGGCCCGCCTCCCGTGTTTGGAATTGTTGTGCACAAACATGTTGTCTGACACGGCCAGCACGTGGCCGTCCACGTTGACTGTTGTCGATACAACGACCTGCAAAGATGAAGTGGGTTTGAAAATGGAGTTGGCAAAGGAGAAGCAGGGCTACCAGTGAGGCAAAAGAAAAGCCATCTTAAACACCCAGCACGAAAGGAGACTTCCCAGCTCCTGGAAATTCTCCACTGATTGATGTGCATTCACAGCTTTTTTGGCTAATGGGGGTGGGTGGGTTGTTTTGTTTTGTTTTGACTCTAGATTGCTTCTCTTCAAAACCCGCTCCACTAATTACAGTTTAATCTCCTATTATGCTAACAAGTGAATTCAATTCAGAGAAATATTCTTCTAGCCATTAGCTCCAGCAACACCCCTCTAGCCACTCATTTTAAAGCTGCTGTTTTGATTGATCTGTTCACACATTGATTAGATAGTTTATCTAATTAAAATCAGTTCACTTGAGACTGGCCTTCCTTGAAGAGCAGGGAGGATGGGAGGATTCAGAGTTGCCAAAAAAAAAAAAAAAAGGCTTCATAAATCAGAACATTCCTGCTACCCACATTTTACCAGCCAGAGATCTCCAGGTCAATTTTACAATTACACTGAATGTCTAGGAATGAACATTTTTGCATCTCAGAAGACCAAGTTGAATATGAATAGTGGAAGTACGCTCAATCCAGGAAACGTATACCTTCCCAAGTTCCTTGCGAAGGCTGGTAGGGACCCTGGTATGCTGATTGAACGTCCTTTCTGTTGGAGTGAGAGGCACCTACTCTTAGGTCCAGGCTCAGAGGATGGCCAGGGAGAAGTGATAGTTGGGGCCTTTCCACTTCACTGTCCAATGCCTTGTGGCAGAGACAGGAAGGAACATGCCACGCAGGACTGCCCTGCTGGCTTCCTGGGCAAGTTCCTAACAAGCATCCAGAGAAGGTGCCCCTAGTGCGTTCAGGAAAGTACAAGACGGCTCTAGGAGTTCTCTTCAACAGACGTGGGTCCACATGGGGCATTAATTCCGGACCAGCTGATCTGAGCCCAAGTTTAATCTGAAGCAGGATTCCTGGACTTGAGTCCAGCGTGGCTTTGTGTCATTGTTTCGCATAGACAGACTCGGCCGGCTCTTCAGGTGGCCACCACTCTGGAGTACCATGCTCTCCAGAGAACTGGGCAGCGGAAACCTCAAAAGGGGTTCCCAGTCAATGTCCACCTTCCCTGCAAGGTCTGGACAAAACACTCCATGCAAAGTGAATGTCAGAAGCCAAGGCTACAGTGGGCTTTAGTGAATAGCAATGGGTCCAACGTTGGTTCATCAGAGGTGAGGATTGCACCCCACCCAGCAACACAAGACGTCAAGAACAGGGAAACTGTGGGGAGGGGGCCCGGGGCCTGTGGGAGCTCTTCTTGATTTCTCAGAAATTTTTCTGTAAACTAAAACTGGTCTTTAAAAAAGCCCATTAATAAGATAACTAATAAAAGATGAATAGAAGTAACTAAAAATAAACACACAAGTATATAGTATTTTTAAGGGGTTTAAGAAAAGCAAAAGCTATGTACTTACATGAGAATACACGAGTTAACTGATTTTATCAATTTTTAAACCTCAAGTCCCACAAGATGATGAAGCAGGAATGAGACAGTCCCCCCAAAGCTCCCTCACTGGGCCAGCTTCCTTGACAATTCCCTTCCCCTTGGGCACCACTAAGATTGTTGATGTTTCAACATCAGGCCACACTGAACCTCAAAATACTGTCAATGCCACTTCAGCATCCCTTGGTCCAGGCCCAGGTATCTAAGCATCTCCCCCGACTATGGTCATGGGCATTGCCCTCTGGATCCCTGGGGGGAGGTGGCTTTGCTGTCACTTGGGTGCCCTGGGGCCAGCAGCCTATGCCTGGAGTTCAGTTCTTATCCTCCTAGTGGTCTGCCGGCCAGGCCCGATGCTGGCAGGGAAGGAACACGTCCTCCTAGTATGACACGGAGGTCCATGACTACTGTCGGGGCACAGGCATGACCCGTTTACATTCCTTAACCATGATTATGTGAAAGAAACAAGAAAAGGTAGAAGGAAACATTAAAATGTTAAAAAGGACACAGGCTTTGCTCTGCCATCTCTAAATAGGTCAGTCACCCAGGGAAAAGAGGGCAGTCAGGCAGAGGACGCAGACAGCTGGGTTTGCTTCCCGCCTGGGCCAGGCCAGCAGTCACCTGCGGGTAGGTGCCCAGACTGTGAAACGGCTGAAAACTCGGAGCAAGCCTGACACCCTCTCCAGTCCAGTTAAACCTTCTAAGAGGCAGGGAGATTAGCTAAGAGACCAGGGGATGTCCTTCTAGTGAAGATGGGCTCCTCGGTGGACCACGAGATCACTTGTGACGGACGCTGCCTTCGGGCGTCAGCAGGACAAAGGACATGGCCCCTTGGCTCAGGGCGACCTCCACTCTGCTTAGACGGATCAATATCAACTGTGCCCTGTGAAGCCTTGTGCATGAGAGATGGAAGCAGGCCCGCCTGTGTGCAGGAAGCCTGGTCCCCAGCTGCACTGCGCTGCAGCGGGCCCACCGGCCTTCTGTGCTGGCCTGCCTGGCACAGACACAGACGTCTATCACATGTGGGGCTGAAGGACTGAAGCGTAGGTTAAATGTCTAAAAGACCTTTTGAGAAACTTGAGGGAAAAACAGTCTAAATCCTAAGTAAGACTCATCCGGCTCTTGGATCACTCATCCAACTGAGGGGCCCTTTTTATGAAGCGCCTAATTCTTCCCAGGTTGGTAGATACCAGCAGAAGTTGTGTGTCCTAACCCAAAATATTTTTATAATTAAAACCAGAAAAAAATTAGCCATCAGTTACGCAGAGACCTTTTTACCCTGAAGCATCCTCCTGACCATTCATAAAAGCAGGAAAAATATGAACTGTCACCATAATTTATCCCAGCCCAGCCAGCTCTCTCTCTCCTTCAGACAAAATCCTCTAAGCAAGCCAGAGCTGGGAGTCAACCTGGGTCCAGGGACAGACTAGCAACTAGGCATGAAATTAAGGAAATAACATGTTAAACCTCAGGGGGGAAGGTAGGGCTAGGAAAATGCTCCTGAATTTGCAGACGCCCCCTACCAAGCAGGTCCCTTTACAAGCAAAGCCCAAGATCTCAAGTTTACCCAAAAGGACTGCTTATGGTTCCCCCAAAGAAAATCACCAACCAACCAACCAATCCTCAGAATAAGACCTTCAGCATGGCTCTATCTGCAAAGCTGATCGCAGCTTGTCACGGGCCATGACCAGACTTGATAAGTCTGGCATATTTGAGATATCTGATCATTTAAAAAGCATTTTATTTATGTATTTTAACAAATGAACCAATCCCACTTTGCTTCCGTGGACTTAAAGAACTAAGGATCACCTCCTAAACAACAGCAAAACCAAAACTTTCCGTGTGAGAAGTCAGGACAGTCTATGTGTCTTTGAGAAATTGATACCTGAAATCGCCGCATATCTCGAGGGTTGCCTGCATTCTTCAAACAGTTCTGATTGCACTTGAGGAAAAACTTTAGAAAGAATCTATAAAAATACAAAAAAAAAATGGACATTTGTTAGGGTCATCAGACAAAAGCACAAATTCCTCAAAAGATGCTCTACCTGGGGAATAGCACAGACTCAGCCTTCAATTCCTGCCCCTGCCCAGTAGGGGGTGATGTTGAGACTCAGGGAGGCAGGGCGGGTCCTGGGTTTCCTGGCCACACCTGAGGGCAGTGACTTACACTGGCCTTGACATTATGGATTTTCAAGCTTCATAATAACAGTAACTGTGACTGCCCAATTCTCCTGCTTGGACCTTTGCACAACTGACTACTAACCGCTGGGAAAATACCTACCCAAGACAGGGATGCCAGGTTCAGCCAATAGAAAGAAGTGTGGGGAGCCTTGTTAAATTTGAATTTCAGATCAGTAACAAATAATTTTTAAGTACAGTTAGGTCCCAAGGCATACTTACATTTAAAAAAAAATTGTTCACCCAAAATTGAAACTTGGCTGGATGTGTCATATTTTATCTGGCAATCCTAACTTCAGAGGACACCACTGCTCAGCAAACACACTTTTAAAACACAGATTCTAAAGTTCCAATAGGTACATCTCTTAAGAAACAAAAGGACTGAAGGGTAGGGGGAAGCTCTGTTCTAAGAGCTGCAATGGTTTCTGTTCAAGGTCTCCAGTGTTGTTAAGGAAATAATCAGCAACTCTTGACCGTAATGAAACGCAGACAGAGAGCAGGGAGGGCGGCAGGTGGCTCTCTCCAGGGACGGGAGGCCGGACACGAGCGCCATGTCTACCTTCCGCCAAGCCTTGCACTGGTTTCTGGGGTCCTGACAGTGTTGAGAGGCTGTGACAGAAATGTCATCATGTTGTCCTGACCGTCCTGTGCTCCATCCTGAGCTGGAGGGCATCTCTGTGCTGCCCCATCTACTCTCCCTGGGTACCTGAGTATCCTGTCCAGCAAGGTACAAACAAACCCTTCCTCTATCTACCCCCAGGTGTCACGTGTTCTACTTGGGGTTTATTCATTTTTTAGGAGATTTCACCTGGTTCCCTTAAATTCAATCTCATGTTCCACCTTCTTCATGGGCAGTTCTAATTACCGAAGATAAAAAGACCCAGTAGACTAAGCCTCATCTCTCTGCATTCCCACTATCTCCTGGATGACTTTTTACCATGGCTGAAGAAAATCCAATTGATAGGGAAAACAATGTGGCCACTTACGTGAGATGTTCTTCCACACCACCAGGCCTCGCGATTTTAGGCCAGAATGTACATCTTTTATTAACTCACCTCACCTATACACTCAGCTGACAATGCCTCTTAACACCATCTGCCATCAGCATACAGTAAGTCACTTGATATTCCACCCACCAATTTTTCCTAACAACCACTGTGCAATTAAACGCCACCCGTTCTGCAGTGAGGTAAATTAGGTGCACCTGCGGCCACCCTGCATCTGACCTGCATCAGAGAGGGCCTAACAAGGTGAGGGCGCCACAAACTTATCGTCCTGTCAGGCAATTAGGTTTGCACTTCGGGGACAGCCACACAGTGCAATTACACCACACATTACCGCCTGGCTACTCTTTGGAGCGGGCACCAGCCAGAGAAGCTGGTCATCTGAGGATGTCCCACACAGAGCCACCGAAGGAAAACGTTTGTGATATGAACAATATTTTTTCCTCTTCCAGAGGAGGCGTCTTTAAATTACTTGATGACTTTTTAGCCACTTCACCTTTCTGCTTCCAAGAGGGCAGAGTGGGTTGTGAGGGTGTCCCAAATAGCTTTTGCCTAGGCACTGCCATGTTGCACTGCGCTGGCGTTCTGGGGCCTTAACTGTCGCCAGCAGCAGAAGAGACTGGCAGGACAGAGTTGGGAGCCAGGCCCCAGGAACACGCTGAGCATGCATGGGGCTGACTCTGGAGCAGGTCAAGGTACACACGGGCACACAGACATTCTATTCTGGATGTGGCGATGATGATTTCTGCTTTGGTTTAAAGTAACTCCATGCCAGGTTATCTGGACAGTTGTAGGGACAGAGAGAAGCCGCATCAGGAAGAAAGAAGCTCTGTGCTCACCTTTCACCCCTGTTTTGGTTATGTTTGCCCAAGGATTCCGGCAAGCCTCCACCAGGTGTTTGGCCCGGCGCGACCTGTCGCTCCTCTTTCTTACGCACAATGACACATGTCGCAGACACACACTCCCAACCAGGAAGCACTTGGGGAACCCACTGTGACGTTTGGGGAGCAGCTGGGAAAACCCAATCCCAGCCATGTGAAGGCAAATGGTAATTCTCATCCTTACTCAATTACCCTTTAATTGGCTTTTTCCTAAGAAATATCTGACAACCATGTTACATACCTCACTTTCAGAGTCTCGTACACAAAGAATTTAATACTCTTATTATGAAAGGAAAAACCTTTCCAATGTCAGAAAATCTTTGGCTTTAGCACCAATAAATTCCTTACTACTGCGAAACATGGATTTGCCGCTCGATCGCAAAGAGGCGATAAAAATTCTAACCTGTCATTAGTACATTACGCTTAATTGTGGACAGTGTGTTTCCTGTTGCATCTGCCGGCCCGTCATCAAAATGACCATTATGCGCACTAATTCCCTGACCCTGTTTTTATTTCCCTAAAGAGTCATCATCTTTCACAGTAGGTACCAGAGTAAATCAAGCTTGAAATATGGGCTTTATTTACTTGTTTCTCCCAGGCAGAGGGAAGAGAGAGGGAGAGACACACTGGCACACACCGGCGGGGTTCCCCGTATCAGGGCACCTGAAAACCGCCTACAAAATCCTGGAAAGTTCACAGGAGACACTCCAAGGGGGAAAGGTGTGATCCTGCTTCTGCTGAGATGAGGTTTCCTCTTGCAGCATGCAGGAATTAGGACAACGCCACATGGACAACCGTGTCCATTCTCGGAGTGACTGGTTCCAGGAGGCCTCCTCTAATTCCCGAGGGCCCGTGAAGACCAAAGGACCCCAGTTGGCCCTGTGCCGGGAAGACAGCACAGGAACAGCAGCTGGGCCTGGCCCCCAGTGTCTTGAGTTTAAGCCAGAAATGCCAAGGTCCTCATTCCTGCTGGACAATTCTTCAACTGCTACAAGCAGAGCGCAGCCACCGCTACCCCCAGTGAATAAAGTCAGCAGTGGGGTGGTGACTACACTCCTATCTGAGTGGCATCCGGCCACCCTCGCCCTAACGCCAGGGCAAAGCATTAGAAGGGGGGGACACCTTGCACTGGGCTCAAACTAATTACGGGAAACACTGTTTTAACTAGAGCCCAGCCTGGGTATCTCAGAAGAAGGGGCAAGGCCCCACCACAGTGACTAATTTCAAAGTCTGCTCCATTTCTGTGTGTTTAAGCTATGAATTAGTTCATTTATATTTACTTTTATGAAGCTGATTAACCAGAGCTTCCCTATCTGATGAAAATCATTTTAATTGTAGTGTGAGGCTCCTGTGTAATATCCATTACATTATGAACTGTTTAAATTCTACATGGGTATTGTGTAAATTGGCCCTTTGTGAGCGAGCAGGCAATTAGGACCAAACAGCTCTCCTTTAAACGGCTACAGAACTTTGTGGTGTTGTTCAGGACAATCAGAAACAAAGGAGGCTGTTTAATTGTAATTTAATGGAATATCAAGGAGTCCGTGGCATTAGACGCTGGCAACAGAGAGCAGGAGAGAAAAATTAACTGCAATTATGTTTGATTAAAGCTATCCTTCTCAATAATCAGCAGTCCTGACAGGCCATGGGGCTCCAGTGGGTTCCAGGATGGCAAAGGTGTGCAGCGATATTAGGACCAATAAAGGGGATATTAGCATAGCTAATTACAGCCCTGCAAAACCTGTAAAGGGGCCTCTGTGTATTGTAATGTGCGAAATAATTGGCCAAGGCCGTTATCAATTACATAAGGAATGAATTTGGTTTGTCAGAGAAAAGCTGATGACATGCACTTCATCTGACACCAGCCCTTCCCTCCTGTTTCCACACAAGTGAGAACTTACCCACTTCTATCAAAACCTGCAACTTACCAGTGGCCACACCACTGATAAAATTATCTTGCCAGCAAGTATTAGGTAATTAATACGGCTCATCCCGATGCCTTCGCTGCCAGTGTTGTCTTCACCTAACTGAAGTCACTGATCATGCAATAATGATTTCTTTCCCTCTGGTCAAAGAAGAAATAGTAGATGGTAAAATGTGGTGGGCCTGGCGGTGCGCCCTGGTCATTGAGCAGACAGGGGAAACTTTGAGCTGTTTTAACAGGCGGCCTTTTGGATGTGTCCATCACTTGTTTGAAATTACCTACTTCTCAGCATCTTAGGAACTCTCTATAGGAATTTCTCCCTAATTGTCAAATTTCAGGCTGGTCCAGCGCTTGGTTTTGCCAGTGTTGGAATATGTGAGTCACTGCACGCTGGAAGGTGTGACCCTGACTGGCCCTGTGAAAAGACACCTCGTCAAGCTGAGCTGTGATTCCGAGGTGCACGCCTGCCTCTGCGTGAGGTTAAGTGGCCACACTCCAAGGAAAGAGCTTTGGCTTCAAACAGATCCTTCCTGCGCCTGAGTTCCAGCCTCGGCCCTGGCAGGCATGACCTTCTCTCCTGGCCCTCAATTATGGGTAATGTGGGAAATCGGAGTCAGGAATGAAAAATACTGGGATCTTTTCTGGGTGGGGGGGCTCCTTTTTCAGTTTTGAGGCAGAGCTTCTAATAAGCAGCAAACTCATACAAGAGTGGGGAGGCCTCCATGTCATCAATCAGAATCCAAAGCGTCCTGTGTAAATCATGGTGACGGCTTCCAGAGGCTCCCAGGGGCTGCAGAGAGCCCAACTCTGGGATGAGCCCCCAAGTTTTTAGTTACTACTATTTAACTACAGGATAATCTTGACAAGAAAAAGTGAGAACGAAACCCAGCTGGAGAAGGGAGTTTTTTTTTTTTTTTTTTTTTTTTTTGAGACGGAGCCTCAAGCTGTCCCCCTGGGTAGAGTGCCATGGCTTCACTGCTCACAGCAACCTCCAACTCCTGGGCTCAAGCGAGTCTCCTGTCTCTGCCTCCCAAGTAGCTGGGACCACAGGCGCCCGCCACAACGCCCGGCTATTTTTTGGTTGCAGCCATCATTGTTGTTTTTGGCGGGTCCGGGCTGGGGATTCGAACCCGCCACCTTAGGTGTACGTGGCTGGCGCCTTAGCCGGTTGAGCTATAGGCGCCGAGCCGAGAAGGGAGTTTTAAGAGTCACCATCCACTGGTAGAAGGAAGAAAAGGGGTGACTGCTTTAATGGAGCGGGGGTTTCCGTGGGGGGTGATGGAAACATCTGGAACTGGAGACGAGGGGTGGCTGGGCTGTGGAACCCTGTGAATGGACAAAACACCACCAGACTGTTCACTTTGAATGTTTAACGTCACATTCTGCCAGCGTCACTTAACAAAAAAAGTCCCTGCCCCAAGCAGACAAGAGCACAGCACCCAGCAGGGGAACCAGGCTCTCCTGGGTGTGGGTGGCTCGGCCCTCACTGTCCTGCTGAAATGAAATAGTTAAGAGTCAAATTAAAAGATAGAGCCTTTAAGAGACTTTCCCTTGACTGATAAGGGTGGCCAGTGGAGTGCTTCCTCGAGGTCCCTGCTAATTACTGGGAAGTCCCTGAAAGCAGTGGCCGCAGCTGTGGTGTGTGCACGCCCGGCCATCAGTCGCGGGAGTATTGATTACTGAGCAATTCTAGGCGATCGGGTTTGGCCGCTTCAGAGACAATGCGCTTCCTCACAAACCTGTAATGAGCAGTTCCCATACAAGACCACATTCTGCTGACACCAGATCTGTGCACCGAGATAGTACACAGGTCAATACGTATTGGATTTCCAAAATGCGAGGGTCTTAATGTCAGGCCTCGCTTTTCCCTCACTCCTGCCATTAGCTATTACGGGGCTCACGTTCTTTCATGCCATACGGGAGGAAAAAAATCTGCTCCATTAGGCTGATTTATTCTTCAAATATGCCATGACAAATTGCTTTAACACCAGACTTATTAAATTCTTGTACATTTCAAGTTATGTGTCTCATATACTAGTCGTGCCTCCGTGACGTCATCAAGAAGGGGGCAGAGGCGATGGGACCGCATTTTACAGCTGTGCCCAGATGTCCTCTGCCAGGACCTCCCTCCCAAGCTGCAGGTCTGGGTGCCCGGCCCCTGCCTGGGAGTACCTGGACTCCACGTGCGGTGCGCCCCTGGCACGCTCGACACCCTGCACACAAACACAGACGTACAAGGATTTGGAAATATCCACAGCTTGACTCGTGGTTCAGCAGCGCCTGGCCTTTGTCTGGGGATCCCGGGCTGCTGCAGCACAGCCCGTCTCTGGTGGATGGGCTATTCTACTTCCCCCTGCTGTAGTAACCACACCGCATTAACAATATTTGTACTACAATCGCCAAGGGACCCACTTCCCAGATTCTATCACTTCTTTATCTCCTGACAAATACCTCACTATCGAACATTATTAGGTTTAGAAAATTAACCCTTCCCAGTCTGGAGCCACACTAGGCCCCACCGTCCCTCCAAAGAGCCTTATCGCTAAATTTCTGCTATAATGGTTTTTCTTTTCATCACAATTTCAGCAGCAGCTGTCAAGAGGCACTTATAGATACCGTGATCTTGTACTTTTGCAATGATTCTCATTAAAATGATGCCAAAGAGATCTGATGGGATTTAATGGCTTTGCCGGCCAGTTCAATATCCACTTCCTAACAGATCCCACCAAGTCCTCCGTTTGGAGAAATTTGTATGACTCGAATTAAACTTTTCCTGGTGGTTTTAATGTGTTCAGATAAGTGAAATCCAGGTAGACACTCTAAAGGCAGATGCAGCCCAGAGTTCCATGCTTTGCCAGTCACCCTGCCCAGCTGGCTGTCAGCATTCTAGTTAGTATTTTCTGTAACTGTTCCTGATATTTCATGATAGTTTTGATAAGGTTATCTGTTTAAAAGAAGTCAACCGCCCAACACAAAAGGAATGTGAAGTGCACTATATTTACACCAGGGCTCTTGTTTCAAGTGCCTATCTTTCTTCCCCCCTTTACCGATTTCTCTATTTCTAATGGGCAATGCAACGCTGACATTATTTCCCCAGCAGATCACGCGCCCTGTCAATCAGTCTGTATTTTGTCTTTCGCTGCGGGCTCATTAAAACAGCTTCCTCACTCCCTCTGGACACTGTTCTATTTGCCAGCTCTGATCACGAAGCTCCTTATTTAAGAAAAATGCCAGCATCACTTGGCTCACATCAGACGCACCCCCTGACTTGTTGCCAGCTCCAGGGGAGACGTGCACAGGTTGTGCACAGATTTAGGGCCTGTGCTTATCGAACTTAGAGTTTCAAGCCTCTCCCTCCACACGTGTGCCTGTTTTTAGGCATCTGGAGATCACAGGGACACTTTGCCATTCTGATTCCTGTTGGCCACAGAGATCATTCTCAAAACAAACTCGAGGGTGGGCGTTTTTTGTTTTGTGTGTCTAGTTTCTAAGTGGGAAAGAGCTCGTTCACTGTCATCTACACCAATGTAGATTTTTCCCCTGTCCATGCCAGCTTGCTTAATTAAGAACTATCATCTTTGTAGGCTGAATTATTAATAAAAAAAAAAATCACATTTTAAATCAAGCCTGTGCATGCACGGAAGACACCAGTGTCGAACCTGCCGGTGTGGCTCTCTAGCCTTTTAGGTCCTGATTAAAAACTTATTAAAACATTATAAATGATTAATGGGAGCACAGCTCTGAGTGGCAATTATTAGTTTTAATGCAGGTAATGCAGCTTAATGAGGGGGCACATGTGTGCAAAGCCTTAACTTCATTACTCCAGCGTGTCAACATATACAAGAGAAATGTGTGTACAGGTCATCCATTACTCGGAACAGCACCGAGCCCTCTCTCCTCACCTCCCTTTGCTGATGAGCTAGGAGCCATAAATTAATCCCTCTCTGTGGCTCGGGGAAGAACCAAGATGTTAAAATTGTGGTAAACCCTGCTCGGCTCCCCACGTCACTGGGCAGCCCTGAGCTGGGACCTCTCACGGATCCTCTTTCCTGCAGTCCTCCGGTACATGGGAATTTGTCACTGGGATTTTTGTAGGTTGTCATTGTCCCCTCTCAGAAACCAGAGCTATCGATGCTCAAAGCTGACTGGGTTTCTTTCCTTTCCAGATTTAAAAGGTCTAGGGGGGAGTCTGGTTCCCTCCTGCCAGCACCTAATTCATGTTAACACGGTTTTCCTAAATCTCGTGACATGATTCGGATGTCCTCCATTCTAACTGCTCATCTCCCGTCACGGGGGTGCAGGGGAGGGTGCGTGTGAGGGACAGGAAGTCCTCAGTGAAGGAGGAGTCTGCACTCTGGGATGGGATGCAGAAACAGGAGGAGACACCAGTCAGCGCCTGGCAGCAGCGTGGAAACAGCACGGGAAACACAGGCCCGGGGAAGAGCCTGGTGAATGGGCACGTGGGGTGCTGGGAACCCACTAAGAAGCCCTGCAAGTCACCAGCTACTCCCGGGACCCTCAGCCCAGGGCCGGCCGTGGCCCACAGCTGGGGGCAGGCTGCACAGCCCAGCGTCGCACGTCACCTTTTATTTTCTGTTTTTGTGACAAGCAGCTTGATCCAGGCTGATCTCCACTATCTGTTTGAAGAGTATTCAGGACTATTTGCATCATTTTATCGCTAATGTATAATATATGGCTCTAAAGTGAGCCCAAGCGCTGTCTTGTTACCGAGCATAAAAAAGTAAGGGCAATAAAGATACATTAGTTCTCTCAAGCACAGCGGCTATAATGCAGGCAGGGAAGGTTGCTGCCAGAGTTAAGAGGCAACCTTTCTGCCTGGCTAAGACAATGGAAGAGTAAAGAAAATGTCAAATCAAGAAAAGCTGGATTTAGAGATGAGGCAGCCCAGAATGACGTTGGTGCCATATTTTGTGAGACTATAATGCTGTTGGCAGCAAAGATCCGTGCTTCTGATTCATCTAAGGCCGCATGGCAAAGCTTTGTCAGTCTGTGCAAGGTATAAATAATTCAGGGTGAGAGATGGCAATTACAGGGCCCTGCACAACCAAAATGAATATTTTATGAGGACTAAAACTGCTCTGGAATGAATCATACACATGGAGTCACACACATGGCAACTGGGCTCCTTCATGCCAGCCCCGAGAAGAGGGGCGCAGAGGCCCTCGGCTCCTTCCAGAGCGCAGACTGTAAACCTGGAGAGTGGTAATAAGCAAACACAAACAGGCTGACCCGCCATCGTCGCCGCCCCCACGCTCCTGATGGACGCTCGTCCCCACAACACCCAGCGGGGAGGCACCAAGACCTCACTGCAGACCCTGCTGATGCGCCCACAAGTTTGGTCTTACAGGAATGGCTCTGAATTAGCATGCTGGTTCCCTTATTATTTCAATTGTTCCAACTACAAGTAGGTGCGAGCCAGGAACCTTCACTTCATAAGAAAATGATCTGAATTCTGGCATAGGGAGAAAGAAGAATTTTGTTGTCCTCAATGAAATTTAAGAGCACCGGAGGAAGGAGAGGCCCTGTGTCTCAGTCTTGCGCCCCTCGGCGAGATGCTTCCTCTGCCTTTCCGTTAGAGGCACACGCCACGGCTCTTGCTCCGTCTCCTGGACCCGAATTGTGCATCGTCTGAGTCAACCGGCAGAAGGGCCAAGACAGTGGCGTTTTAGGTCCTTAAGGTCCAAACTTGAACATCCAAGTTGCTTTCCTCACTCTGGAAATCGGCACAGTCCTCATGGAGGCAGGATTTAAAAAGGTCGTTGAAGGCTGAAAGGAGGGTTTCATCTGTTACATTTCCTCCAAAAATGTTCCTGGTGAATTGCTAGAACAAATAACAACATTGTTCGCAAGGCTGAGAAGGCCCAGGCCCACTGGTGAATGGCCATTGTGTCTGTCCAGCTACTGATACCTGGGCTTTTGTGGAGAGAAGCAGGCCAGGGCCATGACACCAGCACACACAAGCATCCCTCTGTGCAGACACCCCGAGCAGGTCCCAGCCATGGTGGGAACTCAACACAAGATCCCTCTGAGAAGGTTTTCTTTAAATCCAACCCCAATGCATTGTTTATGAAAACAAGACTATTAGGTATATTAATAATTTGATAAATAGGGATTTGCCCTTAATTATTCATGAAGAACATTTGGCAACAGTAAAATTATATTCGCAGAACAGGTTTATAAACCAGCTAATTATAAATTAAGTATGCAAGAGAAAATTGCTAACCTTGAAATTAAAATATTTTATGATTCTGCAATTACAAAAAAAGGTAGAGAATTATCAAAACCCCAGTGTGAGCGGGGAGTGCAGCAGGCCTGGGCCTACACAGATGGCAGAACGCAGGCCGGGGCGTGACAGCAGAGAAGGTGGACTAGGGGGCCCCCTACTCCAGCAGTCCCACAGGTGGAGGTACGTTCTGCTCAAGTGCAACTTTCCAAGAGTGCAACCAGAAAGATCCAGTACCATCCACAAGGCCCCAGTACCTGCAGAAACCTCCCCCCTCTCCCACCCCCAGGTCTGGGTCTTGCAAAGCTGTCCCCTCCACCTGCTATCAAAGCATGGAGACAGAGCCGCATCCCCCTCTGTGCACAAGCCTGTGCTGGGGCCCACAAGGACATCTCTTCCTTCTGCCCCAACTCACTGTCCTCCTGTCCAGCAGGGTGTACAGCAAGCTTGGGGTCCAAAGGGACAAGATTAGAGCTGGTGGCCCTGGAGCGTGGTCCCGCTTATCCCCACTAGAGGGCTTCTCAGGCAGACTCCAATGGGAGCCTGAAGACGCCACCTGGCCAGCCCGTGGGTAGCAGCTCCAGCCTGCAGAGACCTGGGATAGAGGGGCCTGGTGTCCAGGTATCCCGTCGTTTCCCTGCTGGCTCCCTCCTGAACACTGCTTCCCAATCAGGAGCCTCCCTGCCTCCAGGGAGCTCAGTAGCCTGAAACACATTCCCAGTGAGTCCCACAAACATTTCCCTTCCCTCACTTGGTAAGAGAAGGCACAGGGGAATCTATGATTTGCTTTGTAATAGCTGGTCCTTGCCCACAACTGAGCAGATGTTAACAGAGTTAAAGTGACCAGGATGGATAACGGACATCTTGTTTGGAAAAAAATACATCTAGGCCAAATTGCTTAACTTCTTTCCCCTTGGCTATGTCACAGCACAAAGAAATGCAAACCGTGGAGTGTCAGTAAAGGCAGAGGCCAGCCCCGAAGCCCACGTGCCGTGCCAGGAGTCAGTGACGCTGCGCTCCTGAAGTCAAAGAGAAGGCGAGCGGTGCCCACTGCAGTGCCTTTTTCTTTTCTTTTGGTTATGGAGAGTTCTGACTTTCCTGAGAGTCAAAAGCCCCATTAATTGTTCATGTAACAGAGAAAATAGCACAGACCACAGTTGCCTGCCCGAGCCCTTACCCTGACACTCGGAGACGCAGCTGTGGGTCAGGCGGCCAACCAGTCAGGGAGTCTCTGGGAACTCAGATAATGAAAATTTTTTCATGTATAAAATCCTTAATCAAAATGCTAGTGGTGTCATCTTGTAGTGCAGACACTGCAACTTAAAATTAATATACAACAGAACCTTTAACAGAATGAACATCCGTTGGCTGCCTGGAACAAGCGCCCCTGAACTGGGGCCTGGAGTGCAGAGCCCCCGGGCACTGAGAGCCCAGGGTCCTCAAAGCCTCCAAAATTTGAGGACACAGCAGCAAAGAGGACACAGGGCCACAGCTCGGTGAGGTCTGATGTGTACACTGGGCCTCCACCTTCAGCCAATTAGTCTAACTCTATCAGCTGGTATCTAAGGAATATTTTTATCATTGGAAATAGACTATTTACCATTTGATAGGATACATTTCTTTCTTTACCTCTGGGATGTTCCACATATGCTAAGCAACTTCCCCTAACAATATTTAAATTGCTTACAAAGCCTCTCTAAATATTTGCTGTGTATTTAGCATGCCTA
>NW_003852470.1:3147367-3172367 GCF_000181295.1 Otolemur garnettii | reverse complement strand
AGGATGGCACCAGGGCTCAAAAGCACCTTTGCTGCCTGGCCCTACCTTGCCATTAACGCCATTATGAACTGACTTTGGTAAAGCGGCATTTATTTAAAACTAAACTGTTGGGATGGGCGCTTCCTGGCGCCATTAATGTGCAGTTTGATGTTCCTGTCAGTTTATTTATCTCTGTCTTTACTTGCTGAGGTATTTGCATATTTAATTGATCAATATGCTCCCCGTTCCTCTAGCACATCTGCCAAGCTGGCCCCAGCTTCTGATGCCCCTCATTTCTCAAAGTGACAGCTCGCCACCGCCCCGCCTCCCACTCCCAGGCCCCGCCGAGCGCCTCTCCTGCAGCCAGGCAGCCCGGCCCGCGGCCGACATCACTTCTGCGTGTCTATTAATTTTCCGTCCTCGGATAACGTATAGCCTCGAGTAAGGAGAAAACATTTTCGGTGTCTGATCTGTAGAAAGTTCTTCAGACAGATTTTCCACATGGCTACACGTCACAGTGCGAGGAGCAACATGTGTTCCCCAGTCCCCATTCAGCATCTGTCACTGTCTCCTCCTGCACGCTCGCAGCCTTGAATTGGAGCCTCTTATCAGCAGTGTGTCAGAAACCAGCGCTGCCTGCTCTTCCTCGTTTAATCTTTTATTAAGAGCTACATTGTGAGCTTGTGATAGCAAATGTCCGCCACTTCATCATTCATAAATCGGAGTCAACATCAATAAGACGGCAGCTCCACGAAATCAAAAGCAGCGTGGTTAACTGCCAATGAAAACGTCCTAAATTTTCTCAACAATCCACTGGCACTCCTTGATGCCAACAGAGTGCCACAAAGGCCCATGATGTGCGTTAGACAGTGAAGAACACAGGAAGTTGTTCTCCGGGAGTCCCCGCCTCGAGATTGATGAGGGACAAGGCAGCAGAGACCACTGCCTCGAACAGTGTGGTAATTTCAAACAGGCTCAAAGAACCACCGACCATTTGGTTAAAACATAAATAAATAAAACCTTCCCGACCTGCCCCGCGAAGGCTGCCACGGCTGGCAAGGGAAACCCAGGAGGAGAAATATGGATTTCCCAGTTGCTCCTGGGAGAGCCAGACCATAGCTGAAGGAAGGCGGGAGACGGGGCATGGAAGTGAGATGGTGTCCACACCCGCAGAGCTGCGAGGGGGCCGGACCTCAGCACTGCCAAGGACAGAGAACACGGACAGGGGCCAGGTGCCGAGTCCCTGCGTGAGAACCCGGCCTTCTGCCTCCGCACTCTTCTCTTCAATGACTGTCGTGTTATTTCTCTCTTCTTCTGATTGATGTTTTAGTCTGAGCTGTCATTAGTTAAATTAATTTTCTCTCAAAGATAGTGGAATGAAGTCCATAAAGGCAGATCTTAGGAGACTGTAAAAATAGACCATAATTTGGAGGAAATTCAGATGTGTTCCCTGCTCTTGTCATCACTGCAGAAGAACACTTTAATTTGATATGAATTCCTCCAGAGAAACTTTAAATTAACTTAGATTTAGCTGTGTTTGAGGGATAGCAATTCAAAGCAACAAAATAAAACACTATTTGCTGACGCCAGTGTTTCCACGTCCGTGCTTCTGTATGTTCTTTTTTATTTTCTGCTCAGGCTAAATAAATGCCAATATTCACCTTGAAAGAGTCATCATAAAGTAACTCCCTTGGGATATAAAAAATATCCTTCTCTCATCTTCCAGCCAAACAGTGTCAGATGAAGTTAAAAGACCTGGTAAGTGTGCTAAAATCTGCTTATGTGAATTATATTTTTCTGGGAAAATAACTGAGCAGCCATCACCTCCACTGTCAGGACGCAAAGAGAAATGCGATGTTTTATAATCTGAGTGTGGGGCACATGTTTGGGGGTGGGTGTGGGAGGAGATTGAGAGAGATGGAGGAGGGGGAAAGGGTGCAGAAGCCACACACTCCCCGATGGTCAGCCCCAGCAGGGTCCTCAGGACATCTGGCCGAGCCCTCAGGGGACAAAGGAGGACCACCACCCCGCCTCCTCAACCCACCTGCCCAATTCCAAAGGATTCCAGTTCTTACCACTTTTAGGAAGTTTAACTCAAACCTTTTCATTAGACAAAACCCATTTTCTAAACAGCCACCTACACTGGCTGGGCCACAGTTAGGCTTTGCCTCCTTGAGCACTCCGGGGGCAGGCCATGCAGGGAACACCCAAGTTCCCCTGTAGCTGACGCCTCCTGAAAGTCAGCTCACACGTGTGCTTGAGAAACATGACCTGTCCCCATCATCCACAGGCAACCTGGCTCCCATGGAAGGGTCACCTCTGAGTGGAACTAAGGCCATACTGGAACCACCTCAGACTGGGGTGACTGAGCTTTCAGGGGTCTCAATGCAAACCTGGAGGTCTTGGGAACCAATGACATCATCCAGTAGCCCTGAAGTCCAAGCTCAGGAACTTGGGAGCCATGAAGAGTGGACATCACCCAACACCCACGAGATCCAAGCTCAGGGAGGACCCAATGAGATCAGGCCTCCTCCCAGCAACCAAGGGAACCAAGTTTAAGGGCAGATTCTATGTCTATTTCTCCTGCCTGGAAGTCTATTTGCTTCACACTTCCAATAAGGACTATTCTCACATGCAGATGCTCTTGACGTGTAAGTGGGTCCTTCCATGTCAGACAGTCAAGAGCACCTGGAGTGTCTCGCCCAAGTGGCTGTGGGGCTCTTAGCTGGGAACCAGCCAGAGGCTGTGCAGGCTCAGCTGACATCTTCACATGACTTACCACCGCTCCAGCCACGTCATAATTATGACGCCTAAACTTACCCTGTTTATTTGCAGGCCAGAGGAAGGCATGATTGTTTATTTTTATTACAAATATTGATGGTAACTCACAGGC
Source organism: Otolemur garnettii (assembly GCF_000181295.1). Lineage (NCBI taxonomy): Eukaryota > Metazoa > Chordata > Mammalia > Primates > Galagidae > Otolemur > Otolemur garnettii. Next base: position 3,169,495 of record NW_003852470.1, on the reverse strand, counting down.
GTTTACTTCATTGCCATTTCAAGTGAAATTGCCCATCATAAAATATCTCTGGAATTCTGATCCTGATTATCTTCCCGAGCTGGTCCAGGCTGCGATCATCCATTTGTCTTAATTTTATTTTGCTCTCCCTAACTGCACACTCCACTTCAGGAATATCTGGAATTTTGTTTTAATTGTACAGCTTTCAACTCGCACCACATTTCTCTTTGTGTTGAAAGCATCCTGGTGATTTATCCTCATTATTGTGTAAATAGGTTTCGGCAGTTCTCAGTAAATAAAACAAGGACTGACAGGCGGAGAAGAGGGAATTTGCTTTCCTACCAATTAGAGTAGCCTTAGGCAGTACTTTTAAGAGGAGATAAATCCTGCAAATCACTAAAATGATCCTGTCACATGCACCAAATATTAAAATCGCACAGCGGCGCCCTTGGTACAGTTTGCTGTGCTTTAATGAGTTGGGGTGGGCCCCGTGGCGGGGGCTGCCACGCGCGGCTGGGGACCCTCGACGGACACAGGAGCCCACTCACACCCACGGCCGCTTCCCAACCTGCGTGGCCAGCTGGAAAATCACAATCCAGTGGAATCTGCAGCTTCTCAGCTGAGCAACATTCCCAAATTATCTTTCCTCTGACAACCTATAAAATCCTGCCCCAGGACAAGGAAGTGCAAACTCCTCTTCCTATGAGCTAAGCTGATGCTTCTAATACAAAATCTGCCTCTCAGGGAGCAACCTGTGAACTTCAACTGGGAAAGTTGTAGAGAAATTAAAAGTAATTTTCATTTTTACTTAACCTGGTATCAAACTCAGTGCGCTGTAATAGCGCACCCCATTAGTTACTTAGCTAGGGGAAAACACAGGAACTTCGAGAAAAGTTTTCTTCACACGGTTCAACACCTCATCGGCTTCCTCCGGCTTCATGGCTCAACGGCCAACCCAACTCTTTGCAAAGCATGTGGCTCATGCACACCTGGGCCACTTTAGTAAGAGGTGCAAGTCCATCATCTCCATGGCTGGTGTGACCCAGGAAGCCGGGCCTGGGCTTCCCCCAGTGGCCATTTGGATACTGGCACACACATTTATGACAAAGTTCTAATGGCCAAGAAGATGTTCATCACGGAACCACGAGCGGCAGAAAGTTCTGGAACAGACAGACCACTGGGCAGGCCCAGCATTTGATATTTGCTAATAACTACCTTTCCCCTCCCAGCCACAGTCAGGTCTTACCTGGTGACAATGACACTTATTACTTGTTAGCTTGTTTTGGCATCTTTGTAAAAGTCTTCATGAGATGGTAGCTAACTGTACAATGAAAATCTATACCCCTAGGTCCATCATGCTTAAATAGGGCTGTCCAGGCTATTTTTTTCCTCTGCCACACATTGAAGAAAAAGAGTTGTCTTGAGTCACAAATTAATATACAAACACCAACGAAAGCAAAAAAAAAAAAAAAGGTCCATGAATACTTTTTGTGATATTCAACACCACAGATAAGCAAAATAAGTCCTAACAAAATCATTGTGGGGCGCGTAGGCTACAGGTTGGACACCCCTACTTTAAAACTAAATAAGACACCCAGGACTGGTGACACTCGGGCAGGGCCAAACAGAGAAAGAGCCAGAGGCCTGGGCACTGGCTTCCATCAGCCCACGGCCAAGAGACAGTGGGGCTCCTGCTGGAGTCTGGAAGCACGGAAGGTTCTCAGGTCTCATTGTCCGTGAGCTCACCACCACTGCCTTCCAGGATCTGGACTGCAAAATGCCACAAGTCACACAAGCAACACAACAAACAGAAGAACAAACAATTGTATGGTGCTGATGAATGCCACACACGCATCTCAGCCTCTCCCTGACTCTCCATCTTTAGCCTCCAACTAAGGTTCCAATCCACACGTTTGAGGTGGCCCAGGTGGGTCTGCTGGTCCTACAGGTCAATGATGGGCACCTGCCCGCAGCGGAGTGGCTCCACCTGAGGTTCTATGCAAAGGCCGTATCAAAACCATAAGGCCAGTTTCCAGAGTAATTATTGCTTTCTAGACAGGGGATGCTGGCAAGGTCCTTGGGCACAGTCCTCTGGACTGACCCCGAGCAGTTTCTTTTAGGAGCTGTGGCTATGTCACTCCACTCACTCATCACTTGGGTCTCCTTCTAACCTTCCATAAGCATCCGTGCTCTGTGCCAAATTTTGTAAATATAGAAATCATCAACGATAGCATCCCACCCTCACAAAGTTCAGACTAAACGTTATAACTTGTCAAGTACTGAGGCTACTCTGAGGAAAAGTTTCCGATGGATTCCAGTGTACTGTGGGCCCTTTCCTAATGGTTCTTCTGGATAAATAACCACAGAGGCTCAGACGGGAGCGCACTGGGCCTGGGGAGGATGTGAGTTCTGATGAGAGTAAAGTCCACGTCCTCCACGGGGCTCTGAGAGGTATTTTCTTGATGTCCTGGGGAGCTCGTGACCTGAACAGTATAGGTTAGTGGGATTTTAATTGCTGTGAGAGCTGTCTTAGGAGTCACACAGAATTTTGTTGGTGAGAAAGAACTCTTAAGGCTGAGCTCAACTCTAAAGTTGAAAACCAGAACCAGAGCCGACAAGCACCCTCCAGCTAAGCCCACTGCTCCTCCCTCTGCTGTTGTACCCCACCAAGCCCCACATGGAATTCCAAGAGGCTCCCCAGAGAGTGGCTGCCAATCCTGGAAGAGGGTGTCACCCGACTCTCAACTGTGGCCCCAGCTGCCTTTAGTGGGTTCTGGGGGCCCAGATTAGCAGAAGATAAGCCGGCAGCTTCCTTTCGTTCTACATTAGAACCCACATCCCTCCACACTGAGCGTTGTTCCCTATGCCAACTGTGGGTGCACAGGCCCTTCACCTGTACATTCCAGGACCCAAAGCCCCCGGGGTCCCCACACTGCGCCAGACCACCCCAGATCAGCACTCCCCAACGCCTTCTCTCCTGTACTGTAATCATCTGTCCCTCTCCCTCCTACCAGGCACACAAAGGGAAGTGAGGTCATGACTGTGGAGACAGGTGACAGAGGAACAGGAGGCACAGAGACCGATGGGCAGGTAGGCGGCTCTGGGATACAGGTGCACACATACAGAATGGATCTAGAGATGTCCAGCCAGCCACCAGAGCAGGATCGCACTTTAATCACACAAACTAATTTTCAATAAATATTTCTTGAATGAATAAATGAGTGTGTAACTAGTTATTCCTAAAGGAACAGAAGGGATCCCTTCAATAGCTCCACATTCTGCAACCACAAACTTTCACCAAGTAGGGAACAGACACAAGTTTATGATAATGAAACATTTCTGGAAAAAAGTCAAATTCATCTGTAAAACTGAGGATTCCACCACCACACACGCAAGAAATAGGAAGAGTAAGGCTGTGCCCGCCTGAAGTGAATTCGCTCCCCATGGGGGTGTGCCCTTGAGGGAGAGGTGACTCCAGACTCTGGGGTCCACCCAAAGCTCTTCCTGCCCTCATTTCCTCACTGACCTGGGGCTGGAGGCTCCCGGGAGCGTATATACAGGTACTTGGCCTTGATGTCAAGGATTCATCGCACACTGAATTCATGGCACTGCAAGACTCTTCAGCACACTGTCCAATAAGGCAGCCACAAGCCACAGGTGGCCACTGAGCCCATGAAAGGGACCAGTCCTTGTGGAGATGGGCTCTAAGTGTCCAAAATCCAATGCGTACTGGATTCCAAAACTTAGCCAACAAGATAAATTTAAGATATCTCCACTATGTTTATATTTGTTACATATTGAAATGGTCACCTTTTGGCTACACGAAGTTAAACAAAAATATTATTAAAATTAGTTCCAGTTGTTTTTCTTCGACTTTGCTAGAGTGGCTACCAGGAAAATGTAATGGCATTTAACATTTTAAATGGTTTGCATGTGTGGCTTGTACCCTATGTCCACTGGTCAGTAATGGTCTCTCCCTGACAGGGCTCACCACCCAGAAAAAGCAAGAAGAGAGAATGCCTTGGGCCCTCTGAGACCATCTCCAGGGCACGGTGCCCCCTACACCACCACCACAGCCCTAGGAGACCCCGCAGCTCAGTGACAACTGGGCAGTGGCCTCTCCAAGATGGTGGCAGGAAAGGAAACAGGTCCCCAACCCTTGGGGACCCCGGAACCCTGGCATCAGACCTGCCTCCACCCTGTGCAGCAACCTCCCCCAGAGGCCACCCTCGCAGGTTGGGCCCCCGAGGTGGTATTTGTTTCATTAACGCAAAGCTGAGACACTTCAGCACGGCTCCACATTCCAGAGCGATTCCAAAAGTGATTTCCACAATATGATTTACATACTAGCTGAGTGTAAATTTAGAATAATTTGGCCTGAATGATCCTTACTAGAATAGATGGCCACAAGGAAAGAACGGTGAATAAAAGCAGCCTTACTCAGAATCTGAGCAATTTGCTGGCAAATACAAGCAGCATTTCCCCAGATTATAATTTACACTGTATTAACTGTCAAGAGCGCTTTTGAGAAATATAGATAACAATTCAGACGCAATCGATAGGGAGTGACAGTTGATTTTAAAGCTTAATGCAAGACAAGAAAGAAATGACTGGGGCATCAGCTCTGGAAGAATAAATTTGTTTTGTATTTGATTTTTGTGTTAAATTTATTACTGCCAAGAAGAGCTCTCTTTCAATAATATTAAGAACAAGATTGTGAAATTGCAACATGCTCGTCTCCTACAGTTTTCACAGCATTTCCAATATAAAATGATGCCCTGCTCAGTACTATGTATAGATCCGATTAAGCTGCTACGGTCCCTCTAAGTTTGAGTTCCCATGCGAGCTTTCTCTTTGCCCATCTCCACAGTGGCAGAGGCTCTGCAGGGCGCGCGGGTGAGGTAGGGTCTCCCCTAGGTGCTGTCACACCCTCCTGCAAGCCTGGGGAGGGACCCTTTGGACAGAGATCAACCCTGCTAGCTCTAAAGCGGCCTTAACAATAGGCTCATTTCTAGAAATGGCACAGGGCACGCTGCAACGTCAGGCTGGAGCTTGGCTGTTTGATGGAGGAGGGCTGGCGTCTCCTTGTCATACTCAATAGAAGCTTTTTTTCTATTCTGTCAAAATGTCCAGTGTATATAATCTTAGGGTTTGATGTTCCTTCTCTGCAATACCAGGAGAAACTTATTTGACAAATACCAGGGAAAAAAAATTTCCCTCTTAGCCCAACTCTATTACGGTTCTGATTCTCTCCCTCCAGCCGGGGTTGCCTCTCTGCAGCCCTGTGCATGAGGAAACCCACCAGCGTGGCCAGAAATGAAATGATGGAAGTTGCCACAGTTCAAACTTATCCATACTTCTCACTTATGACATGATTGATTTTCCTTCAGAATGCTCACATACGGGATTGTCTTCTTTCTTTTTTCACTGTGGAAACAGCTAATGTATACAGCCTTAGCCTGCCAGACAAGGGGGAAGCAGTTGACATGTAGAAGAACAACTGAAATGAATACGGATGAAATTTGAAAGTGCAATTTTCCATCTGTCAATCACCTTTCAAAGGGACTCAGTTAACCACCAATCGGGAACCCTGGGCGAGGGCGTCCCCGCTTGGTGCCCTCCCTGCCACGGGCCCGCTGGCCTCATTAATCAAGATACTACCTGCTGATCAAAGTTTTGCACAGGTACCCCACAGTGACTCAGAACGTTACGGAATGTTCTGTTGGGTTTCTCTGGGTGCTAGTGATAATTTATATTTTGAATTAAAACAAATGGTCCGCTTTTAAACAGAATTTGATGAGATGATGACAAAATCCACTTCTCTCTCTCTGCTGATGGCATAGAGTGGATCCTCTCCCTGAGCTGCCTCAGAAGAACATGTGAGGTGCTCTCACATGAATAATGGATGGTCACCCCAACCCTTCCTGGCCACAGCACCAAGATGCCTCAAAATACAGCCAATTAAGGTTTATTTAATTATTAAGGTTGAATAAATAACAGCGAAACATGTTAAAAATCTTTCAGTTTCAGTCAATCATAATAAAAAATTAATGAGACTGGATAGAGAGCCATAAAAACTGATAGACTGCGATCGTGAATTATAAATTGGTATTGATTTTTTCCTTTGCAATAACACTCTCAGGTAATCGTACGTTGTTGCATGTGAAGTGCACTTTCCTGGTTGAGACTAATATTAACTATCAAATATAGATGAGACGGAGGCATTTATGACACTTCAGATTTCACAAACAAAAAGCAAAAAATACAATTTGTGGAATAATAGCAGCACTGAACAGAGAATCCTAGGGTGTTTATGGGAGCCGGCCGGGACCCCACTGAGCCGTGGATTCATAAGACACAGCTACCTTATTCTTCTCCTGCCATTTCTCCTCTGATATGTTACCTTGTTAGTATCACTAAGAAAAGCATAAATATTTTTTATTATTTGTAAGGCTCATCCTGTCTTGCTTAATAGACAGGCCACATGGAGTTAAAGCCATATTATATGACCTGGTGCAGAAGTGATCATTCAAAAACCCAAAGCACATATTTTACACCGCCTGGCTTTATTAATTCTAAGCCCCCAAGAAATAGCGGGAGGATTTTCCAGCTTTCTGTTTATTGAAGTAACATGGAAACAAATAAGACATTTCCCTAGGCTAGCTCAGATAAAGTGGACAATTACTATTGGCATTCCACATGTAAATATTTAACACTTCACAGCTAGTTTGCACCTAAATACCCATTAGATGTTGCTACAAGCCTGGACACAATTTCCCAGCAGAGCTACACGGGCTGTCCTGGGCAATGGTTATTGGATTAGGGCAAACACAAATCTCGTTCTAAATAGCGCTGGAAGGGGACTCGTCCTGGAGAGACGGGATGCACCTAAACGGTGGCTTCCCAGAGCGACACAAACCAACTCTACCAAGAAAACTCAAACAAAGCTGGTATCAGCGCGGCCACTGCCCCTGGCCTGGCTAATTGATGAGCCATTGCTGCAGTTTGTTAGTGGCACTGATCAGATTTCCCTCGTTTGGGAAGAAACACAGAGGTGGCGTCGTGAGGGCTCCTCAGGGCCAGTCGGGAGCACAAGCGGCAGCCGGCAGAAGTTCCATTCCCGCCTCCTTTCTACACCACCTGGTGTCAGATAAATACCGAGAGCCACAGGCTACTTACTGCCCCTTTAGGACAGTGGGCGACCGATGCACACGATCCATAAGTCAGCTCCTTGCAAACCCAAAAGAAATGCAACTAACTGCCTCTTCAGGTAACTTCTGCTGCTTGAAGACACGCTAGAAGTGTATTTTCAACAGGCAGAATGTAGTCACAGTTAAAATGTGGACATCGCCTGACCACTCTGATTTTAAGCACAGACAGGTAAGACTCTGCTTCTGAATTGAAAGTGACTCTGGTCAGGAGCAGTGGCTCAGGCCTGTAATCCCAGCACTCTGGGAAGCTGAGGTGGGAGGATCTCTCAAGGCCAGGAGTTCAAGACCAACCTGGGCAATGTAGTGAGACTCCATCTCTAAAAAGAAATAAAAACTTAGCTGGACATGGTGGCGAGGGCCTGTGGTCCTAGTTTACTAGGGAGACTGAGGCAAGAAAATAGCATAAACTCAGAAATTTGAAGTTACAGTGAGCTATAATTATGCCACAGCAGCAAAAGAGTGAGACTCTGTCTCTAAAAAACATTTATTGAATTAAGAAAAAAGGTTTTCTGGCCCTCTGGTGTCATTTGGAACTTGGAAATAAGTGGGCCAGGCTGCTTTTCCTACAGAAGCTCTTTCATCCCTGAACTCTCCCAGAATGACAAATGTCACTGCCCAGGACCTGGGTCTGTCCACCAGGCTTCCCTGGATGGACGGGGCCGGACATTAGCGGACAAGCCCTCTGCATGGGTCTTTCCTACACGGAAGCAGATCCTAAAGCCACAGCACCCCAACCTCTCACCTGTCACTGGCCACTCCCACCTGCCACTTATCCTTGACAGCTTTTGTGTGCAGACATCACTGAAAACAACTATGACACCACCTCTCAGGCCTCCAGCTGGCCCTGCCTTCTCAAAAGTCCCCAACCCTCTGCCATCAATCTTGTGCTATTGGAAAAGGAGCCAGCCCAGGAGGTAGTACTCCCTAGGAAAGGAAGCCATAGGCTCTTGTTCACCTGGCCAGGCAGCCACCTTTGGAGCAGCAGAAGCCTCAAAAATTAGCCCAAGAGCAACTTTGACACACTCTGGATCCAAGCCTGGAAAATGTACCATGGAACATGGTCCAGTGAGGCTGGCTGCCGGGGGGCCCTGGGTATACAGGGTACCCTCTTATACCCCATTTAAGTCAAGAGACCCTCCCATGCTGCCCACAGACCCTCAACAACACACCGTCAGCTACCAGGGGTCCCCCTGGAACAGCAGCACCCACCCTGGGCTCACAGCCCCTGAGCGCCCCATGCCCAGCCCCACCCTCCCCACACTGACCTCTGCGCTCTGGAAACAATTACTCCTGGAAGGCCTGTCAATATCATTATTTTTACAAGAAATCAATACGCCTCACAAAGTTAATGGGGGATTCAGACAGGGAGCGTTTACCTCCTCACTGTCAGGGGCTTGGGCTCTGCTCAGCGCCGATGACAGATCCCCAGCACCGCAGTCAGTAAGCAGCGTGTGGAAAGAGGCTGGCGGCAGGCAGGCGTGCAGGCAGCAGCCACCTCTAACGAGCCGCCAGCCGGGGCTGTGCAGGGCAGACGCCCCAGAGCTCTGCCCAAGTAAGGCCTATACCCCCTCAGCAAAGGCAATCAGAGCCTTCAATTATTTGGTGTGAGTCCCTTAAGCACAGACTGTAAATATTCAAGTCCGGGGCCAGTTCAGGGCCTGGAAGAGGAGTTAGCAGCGTCTATCTGGTTTAACAAAAGGGGTCACTTTTCCTCACTACCCATCCCCATCACACACAGAACAAAAAGATAAAAAATATGCCATATATGCACAATATATACATACAAGTGTATCGTGTGTACTCACAAAGTCACAAAGAACTATGCTGACGATCCTAAAATCCAAACCAGAAGCTCATGGAGAGGCCAACTCCACCGTCAGTTGGGCTGATGTCCACCAAACTCTAATGACAGTGTTTCTGTCCATCAGCTTGGGCTCTGTCCTTCCCACCAAAGCCCCAGGCTCACTCGCTGCTCTCCAACCTGGGGTCCACCCAGCTGCTACTCTCCTGCCTCCACCCTACCCCCCCCCAAAGCCCAGTTATAGGACTGAATTAAAAATTAAAGTTACAAAGTTATGCAAGGCATAGGACAGACGTCAGCATACTCTAGCCCACACTGAGATATCATCCTAAAATCCTTTCAAGACACCTGGCTCCCTGCTTGGCCCGCAGCTCTGCCAGTCACATGCTCTAAGGGGAGGGTTTTGAACGGCTTTCTGGTTGCCACAGCCAGGCACACCCATATCTGGGGGCACAAGTGCTGCAGGACTGAGCCCAGGCTACTGACAGAATAACCTTGCCCACACAGCTTAGCTCGGAGGCTTAGGACCCAAGGCCACTAACACATCACCAAGGGCATCGCTGCCTACTTCAAACTCCCCTGCACCCACCTTCCAGGTGACTCTGCAGGGTTCACGGAAGACAGGGTGAGTCCCAAATGGTGGGGAGAAAGCATGCCTCTGACCTCTAGGGGACACTTGGCAGGTGAGAGGGACCCCCCTCAGCCCAGGGTTGGGCACGGGGCTGGGACAGGTCAGGAGCCAGGGCACCGGAGTGCCAGTGAGGTCGTCAGAGGGACACTGATGACAGCCTGACAGGGCAGAGACTTCTGAGTGCCACAGGGAGTGTGAGGGCCTCTGCCACGGCAGAGCCACATCCTAGGCCTTGGCTAGACTGTCCTCCGTGCACCTGAGTGGCCCTCCCTCTCCAGACCCTGTCCTGGACCCCCTCCCTCCTGCATGGCTTCCCATATCAAATCTCCAATCCCTTTCCTCTTCTGCCAACATCCCAAACAAACCCCCCCCCCAATCCACCCAGGCCCTGATAGCAAGAAACTTTCACAGCATGGCCATGAGTCAAAGTGTTCACCCCCACTGCTGCTGCGTCCTTGTCAGGGGGTACAGGATGGGCGAGGGGAGGTGGGAGGACAAGAGTTGCCAGGAGTGGCACAGCAGGGCGCTCTTAGCATGCCTGTTGTTCAGAGCCTCTTATATCAAAGTTCTGCAGTGAACAAGAAGCAAGGGGGGTCTCCTGACCAACACAGGTGAATAGTGACCACCAGCTCCTCCAGCAAGCCGTGAAGCCCAAGCCCATGAGGACTTACAGACACCCTCTGGTGCAGAAGTGGGGCAGCTCCAGTGGTGTCAAGGAAGCTCGGTAAACAAAGAGACTTGGCACAGGGGCTTCATCAAGGCCTCCAGGAGGACACGTATCCGCTGCTCCTCCCTGGCGCAGTCCTTGGCCCCACATGCACACCCGATCTCGGTCAGACTATGCATATAAACTCAATCCTGGGCATGAGTATCTGCCCAAGCGGGACTGCCAGGAAGGGAGGAGGCAACATAAAGGGGTTCCCCTAGGCCCTGCAGGAGGACCTGCCCTCCGCTCAGAAAGCGTCCCACTCAGCACCACAGCAGGAGAGGTCCTTATGAGCCAAGAACCTCAATTATCCCGGGCCTGTCCTGGCACTGAACACTGTCCTCCACCCCTGGGCTCCAAAGTGGAGGCTCCATAGCACTAAGAGGCCTCCTCTCTCCCTGCTATCAACAGTTTGGAATTTACACTGCCCTTCACATCATTACCGGGCTCTTCACAGCTTTTTAGGGCCTTAATGCAAACCATATGCACAGCTGCCTGCTCTCCCAGGCCTGCCGCAGCCATGCTCCGATTGGCTCTTGCAGAATGAGAAATAGAGGTCTCAGAGGGGAAAAAACAACAAACAGATCTCTCGTCTACAAAGCAGAACTCAAAACATTTTCCATGCATTCTAGGCTTCTCTAGAAGCAGCAGGCTGTTTAAAAAAATACCTGGCCCAAATTGAGCATTTGCTTGACATGATGGAAAAGTGAGTGCTATTTTCTGTTATACTGCCCCTATTCTACATCGACAAGAATATATTTTTTCCCTGTTCCCAACTGATTTCACAGTAGTGAACTCCGTTTATGAATTATCTGACACATTTCTTGCAATTCTTCTGACAACAGTGCTCAGTGGAAATTTCAAGGCCTCTCTCTTCTGACAAGTAGAAATATCAATATTTGAATAAATTGTGGATTTTAAACTTCTCACTCTGATGCGCCACGGTGAGGAAGACTGAATTCTTCTTTTACTGGGTCTAATCCCCCTGAGCCTGGGGAAGAAATCTGTATGCAGCGTTTCATTACAAGAAAGCGGTACTGAGTGACATTTGAAACACACATCTAAGTCGACCTGATGAAGTTTACTTCCTTCCAACAACAAATAGCAGCTTTGTATTATTCCTCCCTTCTTGGGGGAAGAGCCGCGCAAGCCTGGTGTCTGAGCAAAAAGCCGAAATGTTGATTCACAAATTGACAGCCCAATCTTTAAACAAATGTGTTTCTTGGGGGGAAAACACAGCTTTGTTGCAGCTAAGCATTTTTCTCTTGCCTGACAGAAACATTCGGGGCCTGATTAGAAGGCCCTTGTTAGGGTCCGTCTCAGACGCTCTGACTCCACGATTTAACAAGCATGCAAAGAAAACAGCACAAAGATAACAAAACATCGTCATCACCATCTCCGGTGACTCCATGTGCCTTTTCACACTTGCACACGCTGTCTCCTGATGGCTCACACACACTTGCATGCACCAGGCAGGGCCCAGGGCTGGCTCCAGAGGTCCCCAAATGAGGGACTCTCTGCGCTCACAGCCGTGGTGGACCAGCGGGAGTGTGCGACTTGCTGCATCCTCTTCTTTTCTCGGATGAATAAACATGATAGTTTATTGCCGCAGCCATATGTGGTTCTGAGCAACATGATGAATAGCCCGTATTTCCCTGGGAACGGCCAGCAGGGCCACCTCCCCAGCATCCCCCTTAGGGTCCTGATGCTACAACCTAGAGCCCAGAGCCACACTTCCCTGAAATAGATTCCTTGGGAAGTAAATAACAAGATACTAGCCAGAGGAGAGACCCAAGGGATAGTGGAAGGCCAGGCCACTGCCTGGAATGGGGGTGGGGTGGTGGGGGACTGGCACAGGACACGGGGACCAGCATAAAACACTCAGACACTGGCAAGTTGCCATTCTCAGCCTCAGTTTCCCCATCTGTGGGAGGGGTCAGCCCCCTGCCTTTCAGACCCCTGAGCTGATCCCACTCCCAGCCAGCAGCTGGCAAGGTGGTATAGTCTTCCCACTTCCAGTCTGGAGCTCAGCAATTTCTAGATGGATAATCACAATTTCTGATTCTACACTTGGAGAGGAGAACCAGGTAGTTTAAAAACTCACACCAAGTTTCACAAAACCACTAATGTCGTTTAGAAGTACATAATCCCAAAGCAGAAATTGGGGAGGATGGGTCCTCAAGGGGCCTGGGGCCAAAGGGCACTCCAGGGAGCAAGGGTGCCACCCCCAGCCCTGCACCCACATCCAGCTCTGAAGGCTGAGGGCAGCTGAGCCAAGTCCTGCACATTTTGGACAAAGAGCATCTGAACCTCTCCCTTGGCCAAGGGGTAGCACTGCGTTGTCTGGAAAACTACATTCCGGTGACACCCAGGGGAAGTCGAGAGGCACTGACTCCCCTGTGAGCATGGAGCCTTGCATGCAAGGTGCCTTCCCAAACACTGGCAGTCACTTGGACCCATAGAATGGAGGTGGAGGTGGACAGGAAGGGGCTGGAAGCAAGCATGACTTTGGAGTGGAACCATTGCTCCAGCCAGTGAGGGCCCAGGGCATGCTGGCTGGGGGCAGGCTTGTCCCACCAGGCCTGACCCACTGCAAAAGTGGGAAGGGAGGAGGCCTGTGTGTGAATGAGGCCTCCCTGCACCTGCACAAGGGCAGGGGGCAGGAAGCAGGCACAGGGCGGGGTGGCCCACACTCCAAACATCTAAAAGCACAAGGCACCTAGGGGATCCTGCGCTGAAGCTAGCCTTGGCCTCTGCCTATCACATACCAGGCCTATACCCTCTCCCCCCACCAGACAGGTGTCCTGTGAGGGGCAGCAGATGTGGAGAGCAATGGAGGGACCTCAGAGTCCCCCAAGCATCCTATCAGGTGTGGGAAGGCCAGTGGCTGGAAGCCTAGAGGGCATGAGGGATAGAGAGTGGGCAGGGACTAGGGGGCCCTGTCCGTCCTCTCTGTGAGTCTGTGAGATGAAAGTGTGTCCCGTAGGGTTGCCCACCAGGGCCTCTGACTGCACAGACACAAACCAAAGACACCTTCCACGTGTCACTGTTGTCCAGGGTATGCGGCCCCAGCACAGCCCCTGCCCCAGAAGGGCCAGAGGAGGGGCCCTGGGCACTCATTCCCCCAGTCAGTAGCTGCTTGTCAGATGCCCAATGTGGGGTGCCAAGAACTAAGACGGAGCACAGGGCTTACCATATACCAGCTGGAGATGCATCCAGGACAGGGAAAGGGGACAGTGAGAAATCAAAACTTCGCAGCCCCAAAGCCACTGTTACTCAAAAGTATCAAGATACCTTCTCCAGCATAGTCATGATTTAAAACAAACACACGTACACCGCTAGGTACACACACCTACCTATACACACATAGATGTACAAACACAGCACACACACCTGCATGTACACACCTACACATATATACCCACATGCATGTGTATATACGACATGGACACACACTTAACCTATACAAACACACATACATTCACATACACACACCTGCATATACACACCTGCACACGTGTACACCTGCATATGACATGGATACACACCTACAGAGACACTTCCCAACATGCATACGTCTACATACACATACATAACCCTACATACATACATACCTTTACACACACCTTCATGTACACACACACATCTCTATACACACACCACTACATACATACACCTACACATACATACATCCACATACGTGCATAGGCACAGGTCCACATACACACACATGCACAGATATACATACATACATACATATGCCTGCATATACACACACATACACGCACACCTGCATGGACACGGGGTAACCACAGAGAGCTGGCTGTAGTTGCAAGTCAGTCAGGGAGCCCGTCTGTCCTGGGTGTGACATTTCATGAAGTTTGTTCTAACGAGCGAAAGCCCAGACATCCGTGCTGGGAGAACACAGCAGCCGGGAGAGTGGAAAGCTGTGCCCACAGATGGCCGAGCATTTGGAGAAAAGCACAATATTTTATTTAAATATCCAAATACAAACACATTACTGCACGACACCAAACACACAGCCACCTGAATATGCCCGATGACGGCTTGTGTTTTACTGTTTTGTCTAGAAACTCGGGTTTTGTAAGTTCTCAGATTAGCAAAGATGAGAAGGGACCAGTGGAGTGGCAGCTCCAGCCCTCCAGAACCTGGCCCCTTTTCGGGTGGTTGGAGGGAGATGATCCTGGGGAGGTGGGGTGAGGGGCACCCAAACAACCACCCCAGATTGAGCAGTTGGGATGGCCAGAGCGAAAAGCACCATCCCCTTGTTTCAGGTGCAGCTGGCAAGATTCAGAGGGGTCGGTGAAGTCCCACAGGGATTCTAAGGGGGAAGGAAGGGCGGGCACGGCCTGCTCTCGCTGCTCCCTAAAATGGGAAACCCTTGTCTATGCTTTGGACAGCCTAGGCCAGCAAGAGCCTGGGAAGAGCAGGCAGGGCACCCCCAGGACAGCAGGGACGTGTCTGGCTGGGAGAAGAAGCCAGGCCCAAGTCCCCCCTACAGCCTCCAGTGCTATGGCCCCAGGCAAAGCATTCCCCCACTTGAGCTAGAAGTTAGGGCCTCCTCCTCTGTTCACTTCCTCATACCCAGCAAGAACTCAGATAAGGCCTAGGAAACGTGTTACAGACCCCCTCATCTTGCCCCATGCATGTGACTCAATTTAGTGTGACTCTAGGAACTGAATCTGAGCAATGCTTCCCAATGGCACCAAGAACTACTAACGCAGGTCTCCTTGTCTTTATTCTGAAATTGGTCACTGCCTAGAGAAGCATGTAAGAGCAATGGAGTGGAGGGGGGTCCCCAAGGGGACTGGGGTGGTAGCCAGGGTCTCCTATGGCTCAGGAGACAGCAGGACCCATATGAGGCCAGGGAGGCTGGATGTAGAGTGTGCCCCCAAATCTCAGTCAAAGCTCAGGTCCCGGCTTCTGGGCCCCCCATAATGAACCTCTGGCCAACTGAGACTATCCCCTGAACTCTCAGGAGTCCTGCCCACGCTCATTCTAGGGCCCCGTGGGCCACATCTGGGATGGGGTCAGCCCAGCACAAAGGAGGCAAGGTGAGCAGGGATGAAAGTGCCACCCAGGTGTTAGCATGGTCCTGCCACAGCAGAAGGGACAGCCTGCCAGGAGCAGCAAGGGCTGCAACCCCCAAAGCCATATCAGACCTGAGCTTCCAAAACGTCAACAGGAAAAACATTCTAAAAGTCCCAGAAGAAAAAAAAGATCCATTAAAAATAAGTACAATTGATTTCAAAAGACCAAACAAGGAAACCAAAACTCCAGTTGCTGACTGAAATAGGCGTATTTTGCTTAGGCATTTAATTATTACTGTGAGGTAAGAGGTTTCACTTCACGAAAACCCACCTAGGAAAAACCCCTAACTGAGCGTGGTGATGGGCGCCTACAGTCCCTGCTAATCGGGAGGCCAAGGCAGGAGGATCTCTGGAGCCCAGGAGTCCCAGGCTGCAGTGAGCTAGGACACAGGCACTCTATCCCATCCTGGGCAACACAGACAGACCCTGTCTCTAAAGAAGAAATTTTTAAAAGAAAACAAACTAAAACAAAGCTGAGATTATCTGAGTTACAAATGGGATTTTACCAAAAGATCTATTTTAGTGAAGCAAAAGTTTTGGGCTTGCTCCCTCATGGCATTTAAATGTAACCCAATATCTGAAAGATACCCCTCTGGTGGACTGGGTTCACCCCAAGAGCAGCAGACAGGGTGTATCCGTGAAATAAAACATCCTAATGCCGCTAACCACCGTGAACTACCCAGCCACAGGGTCCACCTGGGACAGGTGCTGGGCTGAGGCTTTCTGTTTACTTCCTATAAGCTCCCCCCGCCCAAGACCCCTGGATCCTGGTTCAGATGAAAAGCCTGAAACCTGAAGGTAGAAGGCCCTGCTCCTGCCACACAGGAAGGCGTCCGGGTGGCCTTCTAGCCCTTCGCTCTGCTCATGGGACCCAGAGACTAGGGGTTCACTCTCCCACCCGGGGTCCCCAAGGCCAAGGGCTTCCAGCTGAGCTCAGGCATGGATTCTTCAGACAGCTGTATCATGGCCAAGACCTGGGGGCAGAGGGTCAGCTGTGTCCAGGCATCATGACCCAACTCATATTTTACTTAAGCAGAAACAGAGTCACTAGAGAGGTCAGGTTTTCACATGATCTGCTGTCTAATCTAATCTGGTAGATGGTGGTGGGAATCCATGAAAAAGTTAGATCTAGGGGAAGATCAGAAATCAAAGTGGACCACCAGAATAAAGGCATGGGGAGAAGGTTAAGAAAGTGCTGGAACTGGAAGCTGCCATTTATGCCCCCCTCACCCCATGGCCAGACCTACCCTCCTCTGTACCAACAGCCTGGCATCAGGTCAGACAGACCTCCTACCCCAGCTCTCTACCTCACATCCCTGCAGGTTGCAGCCACCAGGACTGGAGCACATGCTCCCCTGGCTGGGATCTGGGTGCCAATGCTACAGTGACATCCTTGGGCAGGGACAGGTGGGGTAGAGGCTCCTGGTTCACTCACCCTTAGCCCTCAACCCCCAGTACAGCGTGTTCTGTCAATCCTGTGACCCCGCACCTGGCACAGTTTGTGCACCCAGCACAGTGGTGCTGTGAGGAGCCCACAGTGATCCCTAGCCAGGCTTTCTCCAGGAGCAAAGGTGCCCTAGGCTCAGCCCAGGGAGGCATCCTACCAATGGCGAGGTGGGACCCAGACAGGACTGCCCCCTTCTCTGTCCTCACGATGCTCACTTGGGGTCAGTGGGGAGGAGTGAAGTCCTAGAGGGAAAGGAAGTTTCAAAATCCGAGATGATAGTGCGGTGCCTGTGGCTCAAAGGAGTAGGACACTGGTCCCATATACCAGAGCTGGTGGATTCAAACCTAGCCCCGGCCAAAAACTGCAAAAAAAAAAAAAACCTATAACATAGATGTTTTGGCACAATAATCAAGTAAATGAAGTGAAAGCTATGATGAGTGGTTTGATCACAGGACATCAGATTGTATAAAAAAAATCAGCACCTTGTACCCCACATATGCATGAATGTATTCATGATCTATGTGTACTTGACTTAATAAAACTAAAAAAAAAAAAAAAATCCGAGATGGTGATCTAACTGCTAGGGCATTGGGACCCTCCTGATTTGGGCTGAATCGTGTAAGAAGCAACATGGGAGCTTGGCTTCAAAATCAGGGTTTCAGATTTTAACAAGCAGATGAGGAAGAGAAGGCGGTCTGCATGGAACAGCAACATGGTAGAAGGCTGTGGTGCCACTGCGGGGGCTGAGGCTGCAGGGGGGCATGGCCAGGCAGAAACGCCATCTCCTCTCTGCACCCATGAACCAGAGGAATGTTCTAGTAGCACAGGACGCCTGTGCATAAGGGCCAGTCAACTTTTACCAGGCTCTGACTGTAGGACACACTCACTATATCCCAGACACTGACTGAGGAACAGTCTTGGACACCACAGCTGGCCCAGAGCCTCTGCCCCTGCTCTAAGAGGCTTTACCACCATGACCGGGACTTGCCCAGGGCCGGCACGTGGGTGCTCAGCTGTGGCCCAGTGAATAAGGAAGAGACCAAAGAAAAAAGTTTTACATGCGCCAGAGCCCACCCGTCTGACTGTCAGAGCCAACACCTGCGGGGGCGGGAGGCATGTGCCCTGGTGGAGGGTTAAGGTCCTTAGGACCCAGCAGGCACACGGGTGTGGACATCACGAGTGGGTCAAAATTCCAACTAGCCATGGGCGGCACCCGTGGCTCAAAGGAGTAGGGCACCAGCCCTATATGCCAGAGGTGGCAGGTTCAAACCCAGTCCTGGCCAAAAACTGCAAAAAAAGAAGAAAAAAAATTTCCAACCAGCCTCTCCGGAACCCAACTCATCTCACATAAGGAGAACAAGTAATGTATGGGAGAAAACACATAATCCAGATGATCAAAACTCCGGCAAGCACCCACACTGCTGACCCCAAACCATTTACGTGTCATCAGAAGTGCAGTAGCTAAGGAGGGGCTGGGAAGCTGCTGAGGGCCACACGGGCTGGGGGAGTTCTCGGTGTGATCGCTATTCCTGGAGCAGGGTGCCAGCTCAGTGCAGGGCTCCTGCCTGTGTCTCAGTCTCATCCTCAACATTGAGGACCCCAGTGTCCCCAACTCAGGCCATTGTGAGGCAGAAGTAGCCTAGTGGCCAGGGATGGGAGGGACAGCCAGGATGAAGCTGCTTTGTGTCACAGGAGCAGGGCCACAGGCAGAGGAGCACTTTTTGCCAGAAGCACAAGAGAGGGCACAGGGATGCACAGTGGGCCTGACCTGTGACCCTGGGTGGGGGTCACACTCGGAGACTCAGGCTGTCCAGGACTAATGTGATAGCATCACTATGTCACAGGTCCCCTGGGGTACTGCAGGATGCTGGCAGGGTCCCTGGCCTCTGCCCACTCTGCTATAGTAAGCCTGCCCCTACGCTACTCATAACCACAAAGGTCTCTGGACATTGCCAAATGTCCCAGGCATTGCCACAGGCCTGGAGCCAAGAATCCCAGGAGCCAGTTCCCGAGCTGCTAAGTCTACCTGGACAGGACTCTGAGCCCTGTGAAGAGTGGTCTCCAGACCCAGGGACACTGCTCAGGAGAAAGGCAGCGGCCTCAGCCAGGCCACCAGCTTCTCTTCCAAAGGCCTCTGAGTCAATCCCACCTTCACACCCAGCAGGTGACACAGCTGGTGATCACAAAGGAGGCTCACGTCCATGATGAGGCCGCTGCCTGTCCTGGCCTCTGGCTCACGTCCATGCTGAGACCGCTGCCTGTCCTGGCCCCTGGCTCACGTCCATGCTGAGACCGCTGCCTGTCCTGGCCCCTGGCTCACATCCATGCTGAGACCGCTGCCTCTCTTGGTATCTGGCCCCAAGAACAGGCACTGGGGGGGGGGGGGGGGTCCCAGCTGGTGACCCAGGAGGTGACAGTCACAGGCCATGGTCCACTCAAGAACCAGGACCTATCCGGTGTCTTGGGGTATAGGTGCTGATGTCCTCCTGACCCTGCTCTTGTGACATCCCAGGCTGGCCTGGCCAGCCACCTATAGTCTCCTCACCCTGCTCATCCCCTGGGCAGCAGGGCCACTCACTCAACATCCCTTGCAAGCTGCCATGTGGACAAAGCTGGTAGGCTTGTTCTGGGGGCAGCCCTGGGCCCAAGAGGGCCCTCAGCAATGGGTCCTGGGGCCCAGCCAGGCCACACTGGCCCAGGCCTGCACCCCAGAAGGTCACAGCCCACCCACAGCCCATGACCCTCAGCATTTGCTTCCTGTGCACAAACTCTGCAGGCAGAGGGGACTTCCAGGGGCCTGAAATTGGTCCTTCGCCACACCCAGCAGCCCCAGGAGGGCAGGCCTGGGTCTTGGGAGGTCTGGTAAACATTTCATGGGGTGAAGGTGAACTTCATAGGGGCAGAAAGACATGGGCCACACTCTACCCCCTCCTCTTGGCTCTCACTGTCCTTGCAGGGTAGGCTGTAGTCTGGACATCCCAGCCAGTAGTGACCAACACTATGCCTGGCACATCAGTTGGCAATGACTCTCCACCTGGTAGACTAAGCCACAGATGCCTGTGGACTGTGCACCTCCATCATGGCCCTGGGGACCCTGGTGCAAGGTAGGGGCTGATGGAGGCCCCCGTCTCATGTCGCCCAGTGCACACGGCCTAGGGGCCAAGGGGAAAAAGGCCACAGTGGCTACTCTGCACAGACCACAGGCATGGAAGGAGGTCCCAGGTGGGCTCAGGTTGAGGGCACTATGTGACCAGTCAGAGCTGGTCAAAACACAGACCTCCCCCTACACGTGCCCCTCTCTGGGTCTCTCTATACCAGGGATCCTCAAACTTTTTAAACAGGGAGCCATCCACTGTCCCTCAAACCCTTGGAGGACTGGACTGCGGGCCCAGGATGAGTTGGCTGCTAAGCAGGCCAGGTAGCATCGGCAAAACACCTAGCGGGCTGGATAAATGTCCTCAGCAGGCCGCATGTGGCCTGCGGGCCACAGTTTGAGGACCCCTGCATACACATGGGCTAGATGATGTGCCAGGATGTCTCCACCCCTAGGCTGAACATGCAGGGCCAGACTGGGAGAGAGGAAGAAGACACCCCCCTTGACACCCCAGCAGCATTTTGAGAATGCACCACAAACCTCCTCTCTGAGCAGTACCCGATACACTCCACCCTGGGCCTATCGCCCTGAGCCACCCCCAGCACACAGCAGCTGTCTGTGCTTCATAAGGCTCTGTGTAGTTACGGTAGTCACTGGTTGTGCTCCCAGTCACACAGCCAGGAAAGGGCACAGCACTAAAGCCACCAGACCCCTTCATGGACTACACCACACAGCCCCCATCATCCATAGTGGTCAGTCGTCCAAGAGGCACTGCCAGCTGGTTCTGGACCCAGACGAGACCTTGGTCCATGATGTGTCGGCCAAGTCCAAACAGGGCTGAGCTGGTCAGTGACAGCACCCGCGACTGGATCCAGCCCACAAGCCACATGCCTTCCGTGCCCTCTGGTGGTGACTTCATGATGGGACTATGTGGTGGCACTCCGTGATGGAAACCACTCAACAGCAGAACTGTTTTCCAGTAAAAGAAGTGTAACTACCTTCCTTCAGGTCTAAATATGTATATGGGGACAGCGAGATGTCCATGAGACACAGAAAATCCTCGAAACAATCATAAAAAAGAAACTGAAGACACACTTCCTGATTTCAAAACTTACCACAAAGCTACAACAATCAAAACAGTGTGGTGCC
The DNA here is from genome assembly GCF_000181295.1 of Otolemur garnettii. NCBI lineage: Eukaryota > Metazoa > Chordata > Mammalia > Primates > Galagidae > Otolemur > Otolemur garnettii. The sequence goes on along the minus strand of NW_003852470.1, from coordinate 3,148,366 downwards.
GGCATAAAGACAGATAGATATTCAAACCCTTCCTGGATCAGCACACACAGCCCAGGAATAAACCCATGCACACAAGGCCAAACCACCCCAACACTGGTGCCCAGAGCGGTGCTTAGGTGCTGGGAAAACCAGATGCTCACTTGCAACAGAATAAAATTGGACCCTCCCCTAACAACATACACAAAAACTAACCCAAAACTGACCAAAGACTAAATGCAAGACTTAAAACTATAAAACTGAGAAGAAAACACAGAGCAATAGCTTTATAACATTGTATTTGGCAGTGATTTCTAAAACAGAGTAAAACAGACAGAAAAAATGGACAAACCCAACTTTTGAATGAAAAATTTTAAACTTTTGTGCATCAAAAGACACTACTGACACAGTATCAAGGCAAGCCATAGGATGGAAGAGAAATCTGCAAACCATGTATCTGAGAAGGGACTAATATCCAGAATATACAGAGAACTCCAATAAAACTCAACAATGACAAAATGAATAACCTGACTGAAAAAAGGGTGAAGGACTTGGAATAGACAGTTCTTCCAAATAACACAAATGGGTGGCAAACACATAAAAACATACGCAAAATCGCCAACCACCAGGGAGAAGTCCATCAAAACTACAGTGAGATACGATCTCCCACCCATTAGGACGGCTACCACAGAAAAGACAGAAAACACACATCAGCAAGAACGTGGCATGACCGTGGCCCCTGAACACTGCTGGTGGGAATTGGAATACCACATCTGTTCCTCGAATAAGCAAAATTAGAGTTTCCATGTGATCCAGCGATTCCACCTATGGGTACAGACACAAAAGAAATGAAAGCCTTTTGAAGAGGTGTCTGTGTACCCATGTTCACAGTGGCATCATTCACAACAGCTAAAATGTGGACACAGCCCAAGTGTCATGGATGGATGGATGGACGGATGGACAGATGGTTGGATAATGGATAATGGATGGATGGATGATAGATAATGGATGGATGGATGGATG
>NW_003852470.1:3140866-3146931 GCF_000181295.1 Otolemur garnettii | reverse complement strand
GATGGATGGATGGATGGATGGATGGATGATAGATAATGGATGGATGGATGATAGATAATGGATGGATGGATGGATGGATAGATGATGGATGGATGAATGAATGGATGGATGGATGATAGATAATGGATGGATGGATGGATGGATGGATGGATAGATGATGGATAAATGGATGGATGGATGGATGATGTATGGATGAATGAATGGATGGATGGATGGATAGATGATGGATGGATGGATGAATGGATGGATAGATGGATAGATGATGGATGGATGGATGATGGATAATGGATGGATAGATAATGAATGGACAGATGGATGGATGGATGGATGATGGATGGACAGATGGATGGATGGATAGATGATGGGTGGATACATGGATAGATGATGGATGGATGGATAATGGATGGATGGATGGATGGATAGATATGAAGGGATAGATAGATGGATGGATTGATACATGTACAGATAGATCGATGGATGGATGGATGGATAAATATGAATGGATAGATGGATACATGGACAGATGGATGAGCAAAACGCAGTGTGTGCATGTGACAGAACATTACTGAACCTGAATAAGAAAGGGAGTTCTGACACATGCTATAACATGGATGAAGATTGAAGACACAGGGCTAAGTGAAATAAGCTAGTCACAAAAGGACAAATACTGTATGATTCCACTTATTTGAGGTCCTAGAGAAGTCAAGTTCATGAAGATAGAAAGTAGAATAGGGCTGGGGAGTGAGGGGGGAGTTAGTGCCTACTGAGGACAGAATTTCAGTTTTGCAACTGGTGGCATTATGAATGAACTTAGCACCCTGGACTGTGCATTTAAAAATTGTTCAATTTTATATATCTTACCACAATAAAAAATTGGAAAATGATAAAAGCAAAAACCACATTCCAACCACTCTTTGAATTGATGTTTCCAGGAGGTAAGCACCCAACACAGAGTCACCCACCCTGTCACCCCTTTCCCTGCCCAGTGTACTGGACTCAGGAAGGACCACCTGAGAGGACATGTGACATCCAGGAAAGAAGCTCAGCCTCCTGTCATTAGACACCAGGAAGTCTTTATAATTAAACTGGAGTTTGCGCATCAGCTGCGCTGAGAACACGTGGACTAAGAAACACAGAGCAGGGAACATTTATGACACTGGGGCTCAGGGAGACAAGCAAAGGCCAGGGGACACGCCTGGAGGAACGTTGCTGTCGTGGCTGGGAAGAATTCCAGTTCCTCACAAAGGGGCCTCGCTGCTCCCCGAGGTGTTGCATTTGGCCATTTGGTCACTCATAAGGAATATGACAGCATCTGACTGGTCAAAGCCAGGCAGAAGGAGGAGGAGAAAGGGCACACCAGGACATCTTACAGCAAAGGGCGTGGATTCCAGTTGGGAAGGGGAGGTCCAAGTAACTAGACACTGCAGAGGGATTGAGTGAGGTCCCCGAGTGGTGCTCAGAACCTGAGCCGGGCGAGGTTCAAGGGGCAGCTGGACTTGGACAGGCAGAGCAGGGGAGGTGCCACAGACCCTGGCTGAAATTCCCAGGATGATCCGCAGAGCACGGACCATGGAACCCAAATCAGCAGAGCCACGTGCCACCCCACAGCTCAACAGGAGGTACCCCAGGAGCTCCAGAGCTGGAGAGAGCCTGTGGGCAGGAGGCCAGGGAGGGGCTGGGCAGAGAAAACTGACGCCTGCAGGTGGGACAAGCTTTCTCACAAAACCAGAAAAGGCTCAGATAAACAAAAGAAAAACACATACATTCCCCTGGGAGCTTGTTTGAACAAATTCTGGGGAGAACTGGAAAGAGGGTGCTCCAGGGAAGGGCTAGAGAATAGGGTGCCTCACTGGGAGGTGTAGGTGGGTCCTGCCCAGCAGGGCAGCATCACTCTGCCCTGCCTCATGGAGGCCACTGGGTACTAGTCAGCCTCAGACAGGGGGTTTGAGAACCAGCTCCCTGGAGGACAATGCAGCTCAGAGAGGCCCCGAGCAGAACTCCTCAGAGCTCTAGAGAGGCATGAAGGAGGCCTCAGCCCACCACGGCCCCTGGAACCACTGCCCCTTTGCGAGGGAAGCCAAGAGCATCTTTTCAGTCTTACTTTGTTTTTAACAAAGCCTAAAAGCTTGGGCACCCGACACAATCAGGTGAGACTCTCGCTGCCTGGGAAGCAGAGTAACCAAACAGGCCCTGCAGGTGGTGGAGAGACACACAAGCTCTGCCCCCCAGCACCTTTCTGTTCTCAGTGGCCGAACTAAGAATCCATGCCAGCGTCAGTATGTGCCCAGCACACAGAAACTAGTAAGTGACAACTGGGCTCTGCATATTTCTAAATTCAATTAAATAAAGAAAAGTTCTTGGTTTTGCCATGTACACTCTGGGAGTTAGAGCAACACAGCACGTTCCACACGGAATGCCTGTCCTCTGCCAAGTCCAGCTGCCCCTTGAACCTCGCCCGGCTCAGGTTCTGAGCACCACTCTGGGACCTCACTCAGTCCCTCTGCAGTGTCTGGTTACTTGGACCTCCCCTTCCCAACTGGAATTTACTCGATTTTACTCTATCAAACCAGTCGCCCTTATCAGCAGCACAGAAGACCTCAAGGCTGAGGGCATAAAGTCTCATCTGCACCAACCCATGGCCCTACCCGGGGGCTCTGGCCAGCACCTCTAGGTGGCTACCAGCCTCCCAATGCGAAGACCTCAAGGCTGAGGGCATAAAGTCTCATCTGCACCAACCCATGGCCCTACCCGGGGGCTCTGGCCAGCACCTCTAGGTGGCTACCAGCCTCCCAATGCACCTGGCAATGACAGGCTACTCACTATCTCAGGGCAGCCAACCATGTGCCCTGACCACACCCCCACAGGCTCCAGGACCTGGGGAGTTTGCAGTTCTTCATCTTTGCCTTCTTCTTCTCAGCCTTCCCTCAGCCTTATGTCCACCTGCCCTGAGAAGTCCTCTGTGACCCTTGAGACAGACCGGGTTAGGGCCCCTCTCTGCCGGGCCATTAGAGTCACTCTGAAAGAAGCCTCCCAGCCACCATGCATCACAGAGAAGTCCCATCCTCCTGAGTGGCCGCTCAGGAAAGACACGGAATTGGGGGAAGCAAAGTGTTCAACGCAAACACTATTTCCACTTTGTTATTACATGGTATCAAGTGCTCTGGGAGAGCTGGAGATTCCTGGCCCGGGACCCCCTCGAGAGACGGGGTCTAACAGGAGCTGGTACATCAGGGCCCTGCTGGTGCACTGGGTGCACATTGTCCAGCACAGGACGGAGTCGGGTCAGCCTCAGATGCAGTGTCTCCCTCGGGAACCCAGCAGGTGTGCAGTGCTTTCAATCACTGTAAAATGGCAGACTTCAGGGACATGTTTATGATCATAAAAATAATTGAAGCTTTCTTGTACAAACTTTGAAAATACCTGAAAGTATACAAATATAAAAATTACCCATAAACTCACCCAGCGCTCACCACAACTGCTACTGGGATTGTTTCCGCACGTTCTTCCTTTGCATTTCTTAACAAAACCAGACACTGCAGCACATAGCTTTCTATATTCTTTTTCACTTAGTTTTAGGTAGTCAGGATGTTTCTAGCAGAGGGTTCCTCAAACTTTTTAAACAGGGGCCCAGTTCACTGTCCCTCAGATTGCTGAAGGGCTGGACTGTGGGCCCCGGGACAAGTCGGCTGCTAAGCAGGACAGGCAGCAGCGGCAAAAACACCCGGCAGGCGGGATAAATGTCCTCATGGGGCCACATGTGGCCCGCAGGCCGTAGTTTGAGGACGCCTGTTCTAGTGTATTTACCCATCTACCTTCCCTCATGTGCTAGCATACAGGGCTTCTGGGATGGACCATGTGGTGCCCTGCTGTGCAGCAGAGGCCTCCCACTTTCCATTCATGATGACACGAGCTTCATTCCTACACCTTTATCTGCACTTCTGTCAGGAGAGACCTAGACAGGCAATGGCAAGTCCAGGTGGGGACGCTAAGACTGGCAGGACATGTCAGGAGGTATTCCCCGGGAGGGGTGAGGCCGTCTCACTGCCCCCTGGGACCAGAGGAACCCCCCCACTCTGAGTATCTGTGTGACATCTACCACTCAGATCTACATTAAGCTATTCCACCACTTTAACTGGCGACGCTGATTTATTATCAAGCCATTCTGGTCTGTTCTGTGAACTTTTCCACGTCCTCCTTCATGTTATAACCCACCAGGAGTGCACTTTGTAGAATTTGGGGCAATACTGGCAAAAGGGCAAGAGCAGCGTGGAGTTCAAGGAGCCCTTGCCAAGGGTCCCCCACCGTGCTCTGAACAAGGGGCCCCTTGAGCTGTGCCCAGACGCTCAGACAAAGGACTTGCTCCTGGGAAGGGAAGGACGGCTCAGCACAAACACAGCCAGTGCAGAGCGGGAGCCAATCTGGACACGTCCCACACTTCATGAACGTCTGGGGGACAACAGCCTTCCTCAGAGCACGTCGGGAGGGCCAGGGCTTCACTGCTAACAGACATAAGATGGGAACTGAATGTAGCAAAGACATTCAGATCAGTAACACATCTAGATGGGAACACCAAGACCCACTCTGAGGAGGCCCCAAGCCAGGTGTGGGCCCATGCTCTGTGCACACGAGAGGGTCACACAGCACGGCGACCCCAGGCAGTGCAGCAGTGAAACTCTGCCCGCACACCGAGGGTCCTGATGGCCAGAGGGAACCTCGATCCCTCACCCACACACATGCTCACAGTAATATTTTTTTCTTTTTTTGGCCATAAGAGGCATTATCATTACTAAGTAGCCGTAAAAATCAGAGCCACAGAACTATGTTGTGACAGTTCGTCTTAACCTGACTGAACTAGGGGATGGCTACAGAGCAGGGAAGCATGGCTTCTGGGTCTGGACGTGAGGGTGTTTCCACAGGGGACTGGTGCATGAGCCTGGGAACCGAGAGGGGAAGATCCACCTCCCACATGGGTGGGACCATCCAATCAGCTGGTAAGGAACAGCAGAAAGGCAAACTGAGGGTCAGAACACGCGCTGCCCCTCCTGTCCCTGGGCATCAGCAATGCAGGCTCCCAGCTTTGGGACTCTGGGACTTATACCAGCACCCAGCCCCCTACCAGGTTCTCAGGGCTTTGGCCTCAGACTGAGTTTCACCACCACTTTCCCCGGTTCTTCTGAGGCCTTCAGATGTGGACTGAACCAGACCACCAGCACCCCAGGGTCCCCAGCTTGTGGGTGGCCCAAAGAGGGACCCCTAGTCTCTATCACCACGTAAGCCAGTGTCCCTGATAAATCCTCTCTCATCTGTCTCTCTGCCTAGCTATCATCTCTCTATCATCTATCACCTCTCCTCTATCATCTGTCTATCATGTCTCCTCTATCACTTCTCTATCATCTATCATCTCTCTATTATCTGTCTCTCATCTCTCATCTCTCTATCATCTATCATCTCTCCTCTATCCTCTATCATCTCTCTATCATCTCTCATCTCTCCACCTATCGTCTATCATCTCTCTATTATCTGTCTATCATCTCTCCTCTATCATCTCTCATCTCTCCATCTCTCTATCATCTACCATCTCTCATCTGTCTATCGTCTATCATCTCTCCTCTATCACCTCTCTATCGTCTATCACCTCTCTATTATCTGTCTATCATCTATTATCTCTCTATCATCTATTGTCTATCATCTCTCTATGGTCTCTCTATCATCTATCCTCTATCATCTATCATCTCTGTATCGTCTATCGTCTCTCTATCACCTCTCTATCCTCTTCATCTCTCCTCTAACATCTCTCTATCATCTATCGTCTCTATCATCTATCATCTGTCTATCATCTCTCCTCTATCCTCTATCATCTCTCTATCGTCTCTGTCATCTATTATCTATCACCTCTCTATCATCTATCACCTCTCCTCTATCACCTCTCTATCGTCTCTGTCATCTCTCTATCATCTGTCTATCATCTATTACCTCTCTATCCTCTATCATCTATCATCTCTCTATCATCTCTCAAACACCTCTCTATCATCTCTCTATCGTCTCTATCATCTCATCTCTCTATC
>NW_003852470.1:3127957-3138196 GCF_000181295.1 Otolemur garnettii | reverse complement strand
CTAACATCTCTCTATCATCTCTCTATCGTCTATCACCTCTCTATCCTCTATCGTCTATCATCTATCATCTCTCTATCGTCTATCACCTCTCTATCATCTCTCTATCCCACTGCCTCTGTCTCTCTGGGAAACCTTGACTAATGCATACAGGCTTGCCTTCTCCTTGTCTTGGACAGAATGGCATTTAAAGACAAGGGAAAAAAAGCCATCGAGGGCTTGGGGATATTCTGTGATGTGAGGTGTTGTAGAGAGAACACAAGCCCCTAATAATTTTCTGGGATCCAAGTGCATTCTGGCACCATGAGACCAGGACCAGGGCCTGAGTGTGGCAGTGAAGCTCTGCCCTTCACAGTGAGGATTCCAATGGCTAGAGAGGACCCAGCACTACATGACCATGTGCCTATAGTGGTGATTGCACTGAGGTCTCCTCTTGGAAAAGTGGGTCCCTAGAAGGCATGTAGTAAACAGCCCTAGCTGGCACCAGGCCCATCTGGGATGAGACCACAAGCTCCCTGAGGGCAAGGCCACCATCTGAGCCTATCTGCTACTCCGTGTCTGAGGCCTGACACCACAGGGCCAATCATCACACGTACACACAGTCTCTTTAAAAACAGAGGCTTCTCACTCTTTCTCTGCCAGCCTTGGCACCAAAAACAACTCGGGCCCACAGATGATTTCAACTGAAATCATCACATTCTACTGCTGTGTAAAGCAAGGCCCCCGGACAGCTCCAGTCTGCTCTTCTCAGCCCACTGCACAGGGAGGAGGGACCCCCACAAGGCCGAACAGGCCTCTGGAGCACCCTGGGGTCTGGCACCAAAATGTCACCCCTACTAAGCCATCCCAAGATATGTCACTGTCTTCAGAGGTGAGCACACCATGGAGGACCTCCATGGTCAACAGGCTCCGTCTAGTCACTCTGGGGCAGCCGGTCCTTCCAGGAGAGAAAGAAAGGGCTTTGCCCCCTCCCCCATCTTCACCTGCAGGGCCATGTGGAAGGGAGTGGGCTGCTCTCCCAGGCATGAACACATGGCGGGGTAGGAGTGCTCCACCGGCAAGTCATTTGACTTTCTAAGCAATCTCTGGGAAGCAGGAGGCATCACTGTCTCTTTCTGAACTCAAGCGGATAGAAGGCTAAGACGGAGGCCTTAGTGGATAACCCACTTTTCACGTTGGGGCATTTGCGTGTTCACCAGACGGAATAAAGAATGCGTGGAAACAAGTCCCCTGGTTAGGGAGACAATCCCTGGCTGCGGCCCCCAACCCCCGCCCTCTCCACTCCACACGCCCCCACACAGTGACGAGGGCCACCCCCTTACATGCCAGCACAGCCACGGCTGGATAGTGCCACTTCAGGATCGATGGCTCTCTCTTGGAGAAGTGAGAGGAGTGCTTTCAAAGCTTGTATTTATTTGTCACCTTCACAGTTTATCCCCATTGCCTAAAAGATCAATACATCACCGTTTCCGAGGGCGGTGTGTTGAGTAGGGCTGTGAACAGCCAGCACACCCAGCTCTGCGTGCCTGTGACGCCTCCCTGGGAAAAAACACTTTTTTCTGAATAATTTTTTTTCTTGCAAATTTCACATTACAAACCATAGAAACAAATGAAAATCAGGTCATTTGTCCAATACCATGAAGTTACAAAAACTGTACAACTGGCACAGAAGCTGGGATGCTGCTCCCAGGCGAGGCTGAGCTTCCCACCAATTACAAACAGCCGGCATCAGACAGCACAGCCTTGCCCATAACTGAGGCAAACAAACTTCATTTATTTCTTTTTATTTTTTCTTTCCCTCTTCCTTTTTTTTTTTCAATTTCAGAATGCTCAGTGTACCAATGGGGCTGGGATGCATTTCACTCTTGACTGGGTACAGTGAGATGGCTAATCAGGATTACTTGATTCAGTCAACACTGATTTCAATAAAAAGACCAAAAAAATTATCATAAATATAGAGAAAGTGCGGGCAGCAGTGACAGGTGATTAAAATCTCATTCGCTTGGAATCAGCCTGATTCATGGACACAGAGGAGGGTCAGTCCTGATTCTGGTGCAGCGATCATTATCTGCCTCTCTGCAGCCACTTCTGAGCACACACACACACACACGCACGCACACGCACACGGGCACCACAGAGATCCACACACAACAAAGTGCAGGGGATGCGGCCTCTTGAAGAAGAGGCTTTGGATAATAACAGCTGTGAAATGCGTGGGGTGAGGAGTACAGGGGCTAACGCAGCACCAGGAGAGCTGAGACCCGCGAACGGGGACAAGCCTGCTGAAACGCAGAGTGGCGTGGAGTATCTGGAAATGTTTCAAGGGCTACAATCAGCTTGTACCACACTATAGAGGGAATTCGATTAGAGAATTAAAGTGATTCCTTCAAACACAAAAGAAGGAAAAAGGATCTTGAAGCCCTCGGAAGCTGTTGAGTCTCAAGTAGACCCTTGGGCTGGGCGCAAGTCCTGCTCCAGCCCCAAGGGCTCTGCAGGCAGAGTGCCCCTGAGGTCTCCTAAGGACCCCACACCAAGCCTCACTTGACATCCTCTGTTCCCATCAGCCAGGCTCCCCTCATCCTGCCTCCTCCCCTGACCCTGCCCCCACAGTGCCCTTGGGGGCACTCTGTCCTCTCCCTCCTCACCCGCCCAGCCGTTGCTGGGATGCAGACCAAAGCCCTCACTCCATCATTTACAAGATGTAGCAAATAAAAATGCAAGAAACTGGGCTAAACGCAAATTTCACAGAAGCAACAACTAATGCTTTAGGTTAAGAGGTCCTTGCTTATCTGAAATTCAAATTTAGCCGAGCACCCTCATTCTCCCGGACAACCTGGCCCTGACTCAACAGGCCCCTCAGGACCTAGTATCTTTACTCCCTGCCTGTTTAGCCTACAGCTGAAGGCAAGCTCTCCCCTCCACCACGGAGGCCCAGCCCAGACAGTCCTCCCCACTCCCCACAGAGGTCATTCTGCCCTGAGCTGGCACAAGGCTCAGAGCAGGCCCCACCTGGCATTGTTTAGGGTCTAGCGGGCACCACAGCGGTCCTGTCCCATCTCTGCTATCTCGCTGGGGTAAGGTGTCCTCTGTCCCTTACACACAGCAGGTGTGATCCTAACTGAGTCCTCTCACAGCACAAGGGACCTCCAGGGCTCCCTCCATCCCCTTCAGGCTTCCTCACTTCAGGGCCCATGTAAATGAGTTGCTCTGGGTAATTGTTTGACTATTAGCTCATTTGCATACTATTAAGCAGCATGCTCAGTGGTGGGGCTGGGAGTTTCCAAGTTCACTCCCCCTCGTTTCCCTCCAATTTCCAGCCTGTTCCCTCACAAGCTCCTTCTGCACCAATTGAAAAAGGGGGAACCCTGGAGCTGAACAGAGGCTTCCACAGGCACCAAACCACCTGCTGTGACTGAGGCAGGATTCCCACATTTAGAGCTGAGTTTCTCCTCCCACAGTCAGACTCCAGGTGAGCAGGACCCACAGACCCGGGTTAGCCTGGAAGAAGCCTGCACTCACTCTCTGTGTAAAGCTGGGCTTTGGAAAACTTCTAGAACTTTCGACAGCCTCTGGAGCACTCTGGAATCTGGACTACTCTGGGTTGTCAGGACCACGTCTGGATCAGGAGGATGGTAAGCTCCCCTTCAACAAGGTGAGTGACTGTGCCTGATGACACTGTGCACCTGGTGGTGACCCAACCAGGCAACATCTAACAGCTGGTGTAAGTATGTCCCAAATATGGCATGGGATATACTCATCCTCCAGCATTGGCTATGAGTGTCAGGGGCCCTAAGCATCACCCCAGTGAGCCCAGGGAGAGGATGGAGAGCAGAAAACACATGTGTGTCAAGACCTGCTTCTCACAGGGGACAGTCTGAGGGCCTGGCCACCACCTGTCTCAGCAGCCACTGGGCCTGCAGCTGCCCCTAGCACTCCAGCTGGGGTGGGGCATCGCGCTGGAATCAGCTGTAAAATGGAGACAATGGGATCCTGTCCAACCTGGCTCCTGCAGGAGGACCCGGTGCTGTCACTCGAAGCACAGGTGACCTTCTGTCCTGTAACTACAGCCAACAAGGATCTCCTCAAGAACACAGGATCTTTCCATGCCTGGGAGGCCCCAGCCCCGAGAACTAGCCTCACAACTCAGCACCAAATTATGAGCAGGGAGCACCCCCCATATGGGGCCCAGAGCCAGACACATGTGCCCCATGAGGCCAGTGGGCAGCAGGCATTACCACTTTGCTCTAGGACTACATGTCTGGAAACCCAGGGCCCAGCAGGTGGGCACCTCCCCGCCACTTTTCCTGCCCATAGTCCAGTCAGGGTGGCCTGTGGTACATCCTTGCCCAGAAATCCAGAGGCCAGCCCCACCCACAACTCTGGTCATTGCCATGTGGAGACTGAGACCAGGGCTGGTGTGGCCCAGAGCCAGCTCTGCCACACTAGGACCCACCCACAGTAGTTGACCTTGGGCTGAGCAAAGGGCACAGAATGGTGCAGACAACAGGGGGGTGGGGGGGTGGCTGGGACCCAGCAGGGACCAAGATCGGCCACAACAGGCATGGAGGACAGGGCCCACAGCAGCCCCTGTGCTCGAGGGACACTGCCTCCACCCTCATGCAATGGGGGCTTCCTGAAGACCCCCCCCCACAACAATGCAGCTGGTGTCCAGCGCAGGCTGGACAACACAGCAGGTGCAGGCGGCTGGGGTGCTGTGCAGCATAGCAACATCCATTTCAGTTACTGGAATTATTAAATTATAGAAGTATATGGAATTCCATTTATGGAATTATATAAGACATTCTGGGCTGACGCTCACACCCACCCAGCAGTGTAGAGTCTCTCCCCTTTATCAGGGAGGTCCCAGGTCTAAAGGCTAGGTCTGAAGAGGATGAGGACTGATCCAAGGTCTCCCAGCTTCCACAGCCCCGCCACTACCCTCCTGGCCCTGCACAGCTCAGACATCATCCAGGCAGGAAGGCTTGTGGTGTCTCTCTCTGGGCACACAGAACACAGGAGCAGGAAGCTCAGGGCCAGGGAAGGGAAGGCTCCACTGGGGGTGGTAGAGGCCCAGAGGGAGCAGGTCTTACAGGGACCTGCAGGCAGGGTGTGCTGCCCCAACCACGTCCCTGGGGAATCTTAGAGACAGATGAATCAGGGCAGGAGGGCGAATGCTTGGCCGGGAGAATTTCTAATCCCTTAGAACAGTGGTTCTCAACTTCCTAATGCCGTGGCCCTTTAATACAGTTTGTATGGGTCACGACCCACAGATTGAGAGCCACTGCCTTAGAAGGTTTCACACTGGGTTTCCTTTAAGTCATGGATTCCATACAGTTCACGTGTAGGAATAACCTTGATCACATCCAGCTCTGCAAGGTGCAACCTCCACCTCATGCACAAATTGTCAGGTGTCCAAGTGCCCTTGGGGAGATGCAAGGGCCACAGACTGTGAGAAAGCGCCAAGGAATCCCTAAAACCTGGCATGGTCATCCAGTAGAAGAGCGTCACACCCCAGACACACAGGGTGCCCCCCGGGCAGGAAGCCTGAATCTGTGCCTGGGACCAACAACTTAAGCCTGGCAAGGGAGAAGGTCTGAGGCCTGAGGTCAGAGACGGTCCTGCTGAGCAGGAGGGTGCAGCAGTACAGACGGCAGTGCCCGGGCAGAGGACAAAGGACGAGAAAGGGCTGTGCCAGGACCTCTGATGAAGGATCCCTGAGGACAGAGAGGCCTTGGGGACCCCATGGCAGAAAAGCCAATGGGCCTGGTAAGAAAAATGTGCAGGAGCCTCTGTCCCATTTCCCAGCCCTCGTGACCTGCCAGCCCACTCCCTGCCACCGTGGTGGCCTGCAGGCCCAGCTGCCACCCACATGCACCCACCCAGACAGCTACCCCTGCAGAGAGGTTCCAGCTCACAGAAACTCTGGCCAGAAACATCTCTGGGTCCAGAGCGACCCCTACCTTTGCTGCCAACGCCCACCCCAGGCGAGCCCATCCTGAGGCTGTCCCCCGAAGTGGGTGGGAACTGATCTGCCAAAGTCCAGGTCCCTCCCTGAGCCAAACTTTCACCAGCACATTGCTGTACATGACAACGCCTGAGGAATTACCAAGGAAAACATTCCATTCCAACATCTTTTAATATTTTGTTCCCCTAAAAGGTGAACCATGATGAAAAATCAGCCTTTTCCTAAATAATGATATTTTCTTTTAAGTAGGCACATGGGTACATTTTTATGAAGTGTATTAGTCAAAATACTTCAAAATGGCACAAACTATTTTCTGGCACATTCACTTACATCATGGGCACAGTTGCACCCTGTAATCATGCAAACTGTAAAGAGACCAAAAGCACCTTTCCAGAGCACCTAGCAAGGGACCCCCGCCCTGCTCCTGCTGAGCGCCTGCCAAGGCCCCTCCAGCAACCCCCTCTAGTAAACAGACTGTGCTCTCTTTCAGATGAAAACCAGCATTTTAGAAAAGTTCTCGATGAAAAGAGGGAAACAATTCTGCACTTAGAGACAAACAGCACAAGCAGGATGAGCACATCCGTCCTTGGCCACCTCCCTGGAGAAGGAGCTCTGCAGCCAAGGGCACCAACTTGATCCCTGGGTCTGGCTTGTGTTGTGAGCAATTAGAGGCCAGTGAGCCAGAAGGGGCTAGAGAGCAGCAGGACTCCACTTGGGGCATCTGTGGCCCATGATATCAACCTGAGGAAGGAGGAGGGGTGAATTCTAGGGGTAGAACCAGGGAGAAGGCACTGGCAAATCTTCAATGCCATCAGCCCATCAGAAGATAAAGACCTAGGTCACGGAAGAAACCTGCTGGGCATCTAATAACTTACTGGTCCCAACTCCACCTTTCCAAGGCTCCCTGAACCTCTCCCCGTCCTAAAGGAGGACTCTGCGTGTCTTTCTTCCCGGAGGAAATACCAAAGGCCCATTGCACAAAGTAACTCCAGAACCTCAAGCTCATTCATTTTAGAAACAATCCCGCCCACTCAAAAGTGGTCCCCGTGGTGATGGCACAGCAAGCCTTAGGTTCTAAAACCTGCCACAAGGGCAGAACAGCAGCTCTGCTATTTTCAGGCTGACTCCGTGGGCCCAGTGTGGTCCCCCTGATGGCCAGGGGGCCTTGCCTGGCGTCCTTCCCAGCTTTCCACTCTCTCCTCCTCAGGTCAAAAGCGTCCTGCCACTTTGCAAGTGGCTGACACCATACTGAGCACAGGTTAAAACCGAAAACAGTGTGAGCCACATAAGCACCTCTAGACTCTGTCAAAAACCAAAGTAACCAATGACCTCATTCAAAGCTGCACTGCCCCACGATGTACACCACCATTCCTGCCCACAACATTCTCACTGCGCAGGTTTTAAGACATGTTTCTTTGTTCTCTTTTGGTTTTGTCCAAATTTGGTGAGAAAGCAGGTGCAGGGACACCTTGACCACAGCCGTCCCACTCTGCTGTGACACTGGCACTCTGCTGGAGTCATCCACGATGCTGAGATTTCAGTCCCCTAGACCTGCCCTGCCACAGCGCCGTAGACTGAAAACTCTTTCAACACTTCTTATTGATCAATAGAATTAGAATTCCCACGTGGAACCAGATATCCAAGTCAATGGCACACTTCTGTCACACACAAGCTGACCCAAGACTGTGGCTAAGTTATTCTGTAGGCCATCAAGGTGGCACCAGCTTCATGACTGCACCCATAAGTGAAACTGCTGAATATCCCACTCAGAAACCAGGAGGAATGATGCCAGGCCCTGGCCCTGGATCAGGGGGCCCTGCATGCCCCCCCAAGAGTGTCTGGCCACTCTCCTTTTGACAGGGGTATTCTCAGCCTCCTTTCCGAGTACCCAGCAGGCCCCCCGCGCAACTGGAGCACACGGGCTGGAGCACACTGACCAGCCAGCTCCAGAGCTGCGCCCAAGCGCACACCTGGGGCTTCCGGCACTACAGATACCCAGTCATCGGCATAGCCCACAGCCGCAGGTCACATATGGTCACCCTCCTCCTCGTCTGTCCAAGGCCCTGCCTCTGACCTGTCCTTACAAAAGCCCTCCTCTTTCTAGAAGGTCAAGAGACCAGGGTCTCACCTGGATCACAAGAAAAGATTGAACTCGGAACTACCCAGGCCACCTGAACATGGGCTTCAGCGCCCACCACGGCCCCAGCACAGAGGGGTAAATGACCCAATGGCCTAAGTTCAAATCCCAGCTGCTCCCTTCCACCTAAGTGACCTCAGACTAGACTCTGAACGTCCCCACACCTGAGGAAATGATAGTGACCGTGACAGTCGGTGCTCTAGAGACACAGCTCATGAAGGGCCCCCACTCAGTGAGCCTTAGGAGCCCTGTGCTGCTGACCTTCCCAGCGGGTGGTGGTAGGAATTGCAGGGGGCTGCTGCCCACCCTGCTCCTCACACCTGAGCCTGCCCCTGCCACTGGACCTTCTCCAGGCCTTCTCCCCACTGGAGGGTGACCTGAGGGGCCACAGGGGGTCTAGACGTCAGATGTGGAAGGTGCCACCACCCCCAAAAACCTATCACCAGGATTGTCTTGGCCACCCAATGCTTGGTGCTTCCCAGCCAGAAGTGGCCCTGAGAAAGGCCACAGCCACCAGAGCTAAACCATGTAACTGGGAAGGCCACAGGGTCGCTTGGTCTCAAACCACCCCAGTCACAGAGCAATCCCATGCGACAGGACCAGCCCACAGGCTGAGTGAGACCTGCTCTTTTTTTTTTTTTTTTTTTTTTAGACGGAGCCCAAGCTATCCCCCTGGGTAGAGTGCCATGGCATCACAGCTCACAGCAACCTCCAACTCCTGGGCTCAAGCGAGTCTCCTGCCTCAGCCTCCCAAGTAGCTAGGACTACAGGCACCCGCCACAACGCCCGGCCATTTTTTGGTTGCAGCCATCATTGTTGTTTGGTGGGCCCGGGCTGGGGATTCGAACCCGCCACCTTAGGTGTATGTGGCTGGCGCCTTAGCCACTTGAGCCATAGGCACTGAGCCGAGACCTGCTCTTAAGAGTCTCCCCCTCTCCTCAAACCTCTGGAAGTTTGGTGGCAGAGAATGGAAACATGTATCCCTTTTAAATTAGGAGAGTAAAACTTCCTATTTCAACAGGTAGGTTGAGATGAGGTAAGTGACCAGTAGATTCAGCTGCTTGGCAGACATCAAGTTCAAGGGATAAAAGAAACCCCTGATGGGCTTAGCAAGACTTAGCAGGAATATCAACTTACAGGGCATTGAGGGATGTCAGGGCATCGAGGGACGGCAGGACAAGCCAGGCGGGAGCCCTGGGCCCTCATTTGGAAACATGAGGCATCAACGCAGAAAATGTGTGACGGGCCAACACAGACTCCTCAGTCCCCACCAAAGGGGACCATCCAGGTATTGAATGCCTGGAGACAGTGCCCATCTGCCTACCTGAGGCCCTCAGAGGAACCTGCTTTTCCTAATGCCACAACCCCTTAATATAGTTCCTGTGGGTTGCAACCCCCAGGTTGAGAACCACTGTCTAGAATGTCCACCACCCAGGATGAGCACCAAGCTAAGGGCACAGTGGTGAGGCTCCCAGGTGTGGGGAGGAGTGCAGGGTGTGGGGAGAGCCTTCCAGGCTCAGGCACCAGACAACGGTGGCCGCCAACAGAGAAGTGACGCAAGAGGCAACAGAAGAGCAGTGCTCAGCCCCAAGGGCCTGGAGCCGGACAGAAGGGGGCCCGGCAGCCCTGCCGCTCTTCCAGGGAGCTGGCTAGGGCTGGGCAGGGCCAGGCACTTGTGGAAGGATTCTTGGAAAGAGGTGTGCCCTCTGTGTTGAAAGGGGACAGGATCTGGGTGGAGGTACCTCTGAGAGGCTCTGCAGAAATCAAAACTGTCATGGGCAGAGAGCGGGCACTGCCCAGGCTAGCCAAGGCCCAGCGCTGGGTGGGACCCCAATCCAGATCCACCAAAGCCTGAAGTGGGGAGCAGAGCAAGCTCACCCGGACAGATGCATAAGGACCTGGCAGCTCTCGAGGAGGGAGGCCCCAAGTTCTCCCCAAGCAGCAGCCCAAGCTCTGGGCCCTCGGGTCCCCGCAGCTGTGCCAGAAACACCTCCTACTTTTAGGGAGCCCGGCCCCCTGACTCAAGGCTCACAGGTCCCCCTTGGTCTTGGGTGGCTAACTATGGGTCCTTACACATTGACTGTTTTTCATTGATAATAACTTTCAGGGGCTCGGGGCCTATAGCTCAAGCAGCTAAGGC
>NW_003852470.1:3124809-3127687 GCF_000181295.1 Otolemur garnettii | reverse complement strand
AACTTTCAGGAAGATAAAAATTGTGCTTGGATTTTGGAAGCTGTGTCATTGCAGATTCTGAGTGACTTTAGGACATTTCCCCCACTGGAAACACTGCCTGGAAAGGCCCAAAGCTCTCCTTCAACCTTACGGATCTCTTTTCCATGACAGAAATATAAGATGCATGGACAAAATAAACCCCCCCAAATCACAAAAACAAAAAGGATTTATTTCATATTGAATCTGAAAGATACAGCTTTCAGTTAGGTAAATGCCAAACAAAACAAAAATAAATCTCCGCCACCACTCCACACACCTTCCCAGAGCACCGGCCACTGTGTGGCTGGAAAAACATCCTACATGCTTCAGGGACAGTCACGGGCCCCACAGAGCCCTGGAACCACCAGGTCAGACCCAACCAGTAAAGCAGACTTCTCGAGTTCCAAAGGAATTTGGAGGCCTACCCTGTCCATCCCAGAGACGGCATCTCTCCTTTCTAAAGCATGTAATGGTAACATTTATTTCTAAATAATGTTTGTCTGCTTGAGAATCTATCTGCCTTTGTATCATCAGTAAGATCTTGTTTTTAAATGAAATCGATAGAAAATTACATTAAATACTTACAACTGATTTTTAAAAAACCAGAACAGACTCTCCTCCCATACAACCTAAATTGGAACAGGAGGGAAAGAAACATTTCAGTGCAGAGCACACAGCGGCATTTGTTTGGAAGCCAGTTGCCAGATCACGCACTGACGGTAATTCAGTGGACCTAGGAGTAAGATACATTCTAATTTAAGGTATTTACTTATTTATTGCTTTCTAATGGATGTTTTTCTCTAGATTGTAAAAGGCAGGCTGTAGATAAGACAGATTTCTGTCCTCTATTCTAAACTGCTTTGAGCACGTGATGGGAACAACTGGGTGACCCCCCCCCCCCACTGCTCACAACACCAACTATTTCTTCCACAGAAACAAGGCACATCAGAGGACCCAGACGCTGCCAGGCGGGCGGCTCTTCATTATGGCCATGGCTGACCTGGCCTTCCCGGTTGGAGGGGATTCCAGCGGCTCTCCACAGACAAATAAACAGCAAATGCTTACAGGGGACAGCCTTGTAGAACTGATTCCTTAATCAACAGTTAAAGAAGCAAATTGGATTTGCCCTATCACAAAAAAAAAAAAAATTAATTCCAGATTGTAGTTATTGTCTTAAGTACAAGAAGGTTGTCTTATAGGCTTGGCTGGATAATTTCATTTTAAAAGTGTCTCTAAAATTTGACATCCCTTGGGATTTGTGGTTTGCTCCATCATTATATAACTGTAAACTTCTGGATGCTAAAGATTGGATAATTTCTTTCAGCTGGATCTGGGCTCCAGCACGCGGATGCTAAGGGTGCTCTCCAACTGGCTGCCAGGAGCTACCCGTTGGGTCTGGGAACGAGACAGATCCCCACATGCACGTCAAAAGTTTGAGTGTGGCAGACTTTGGGCATTTATGGTCCTCTGTGCTTGTTTTTAATCTCTGCTATTAATTAAAAGAATTGTTAGGAATTCTTTTTACAGGCTGCATCTATGGTAGCCAAGGAAAACAAAACAGAGGCAAAGATACAGGCTCTTTAAGGCTTTGGGACTTCATCCGGCCCAGCAGTTTTTCCTGTGCTGTGCTCTGTGGAACCGTATGTTTCCACAAGGCTATGGAGGGAGCTGGCCTTCCGCACAGACCCAGCCGGAACCGTAAAATGCTCGGTAAAACCAGCCAGTCTTGCAGTGCAGCGCACTTCTCCATGGGTAAAATATCTCCCCTGGCTTTCCCACCCCATGCGTGATTTCTGAGTTGATTAACATCACATCTCTAGTGTTATGTTATTATAGCCTTTATGTTTTAATCCATTTTTTTACATCGTGGGAAAAGAAAAATATCACTATTCTAGTAATCAAGTTATTCCTGTAAAATCCTAAATAAAATGAGAATTTTATTAAAGATATTTATCTTATACAACAAGAATAAAATCAATTTGCACTGCCGGTCCAGCATCCAGTTACAATAACATTAAAATATATTGTTTGTTTGCGGGCGGGGCCGTCTCTCTTTTCAGACGGGCGGTGAGGAGAATGGCACAGAGCACTTCCTCCAGAATATCGGCCCGGCAGCTGGACATGCAGGAGAGCATTTTTATTGTTAATCAATGCCAATCAATTCTGAGCCTTGATGTTAAATAGGGATCAATACCACTGGGCTGCAGATGAGATCTGATTTCAATTGGTGAGCAAACCTGCAGAAGTTTTTAATCATAAGGTAAATCAAGACCTGGAACATAAGTCAGATGAATTAATACAGGCGGTGTAGGACCTCTCTTGCCACTGATCCAGCACAAGGAAATTTCTGTCATATTTCATTATCACTCTCAGGGCAAGCTGCAGGCAGCGTTCGGGGAGCATTTTCCTGGAGGAAGCTGGAGCGCCCCTCGCACCGCACGGCGAGTCCTCGCTGCAACTGCAGCCTGCCGGTCCGCCGAGTATAGTTACACGTATGCCCCATGAATCTCATTTTATGCGATTAAGATCCATAAAAATTCAATAGCTTTTCTTCTGCAATTCACATTTTACCTGGTGAAATATCATAAGAATTTCATTATCTTTGCAGCTGTTGCCTAGGATCAAGCAAAGGTTATTATCCTCTTCGAAAACACTATAGAATATGTACGAAAATGTCAGGAGAACTGGGCATTTAAGGCTTGATTTTTTAAAAGAAAAACACTGTCTGAAGTTTAGAATAAACTGTACTTGACATTTATGTACCATGATGCATTTCTTGGTAAACTGATTTTGCAAGGAAATTCTTTGAATTCGACTCTGTGACCAGATTGTAAAAGGAAAAGAAGAGAAGGGAGGGGGG
>NW_003852470.1:3024165-3124779 GCF_000181295.1 Otolemur garnettii | reverse complement strand
GAAAGGAAGCCAAGAAGGGAGCGGGAGGGAGGGAAGGAAGGGGAGAGATGGCAAAGCTTCCAAAACCAGAGCTCTCCCCACATCAGTCTGTATAGGATTTCTTAACCTTTCAGATAACCATCCCCAGGAAGATAACTCCGGAGAACCCTAACCGATTGCTATGGTCTAATCCTATGGATCATTCAGGCCCGTTTAAAGCATTTGAAGAAAAATGGCCAGTGCAAAGCAGGTGATTGATCAGAAAGCTCTGTAAATCAAGCGGATTCGGTACAGTCCTCCGGCCTCCACAGCTAGGGTTCCATCTATGATGATAAATTAGCATTAGATGGAACCTAATGAGTTTACTAAACATTTGGGATTTGTGCTAATAAACTGGCTGGCTGTGAACTAGCAGAAGCCATGAGCAGCCCCAGAGCTCTCTCTTATCTCCGGAACATGACAGTTAAACCACGCTTCCAATCTGCGATCAATTCATCACCCGACACCATTGTACATTCTTCACAAAAAGATAATTACTGCTTCCCTGGATCAGAACACTCATATTTCCTTGGAATTGCAGGTCTTGATAGCAGGCCCTGTCACCACTTCCTTCGAGCCACACTGTACAGCTCTATTTATGATCATTATTTTCACCTAAACAAGCCTTTTTCCTCAACTTGATAACGAAACCTGCTATGATGAGAAGGGAACAGTTAAGACATTGTTTCCTCTGCGGAGTGCTTTTACGTTTAGTGGAGGCCGCTGACAAATATTTTATTCAGAGCATTAGTAAAAGTTTCCACTCGTTAGAAGATAGCACTGCCATTTCCTTCAAAAAAGTAAAAAAAATAAAAAATAAAAAATAAAAGACATGTTCCTGGCTCTGATTTGTTAAAAACAGACAGGGGGTAAGAGAAGCAGCAACGTCACAGGGAATAAATCAAAACATGATTAAAAAGCCCATAGCAGGTTTAGACTCACATGCTCGCAGCGTCCCTGCTTCCCACTCCTAGACCCTCCGTCCTCGCCTTCCAGGGATCTGCCCTGGCGACTGGTCAACTCTGTTTGACCCCCAGCACACGCAATAAATTACCATAACACACAACTCCGAAACAATGTAAATTAGTTACTGCTCACAGTCTAATAAATGGGAACAAATGTGTTTGGGGCTGGAGCGGGGCTCTGGATGCCGTAATTGCTGGGAATAATTGTAATGGGGCCTTAGGAAACACGAGCAGCACTCGCTTGCCATGACAAATGCCCCAGACCCAGTAAATATGCTCCAACCACAAGACTTGGAACAGCCGGATGGTGTTTTTCCTTTAGTTAAACGTACGCATGGACTTTGCTTCATCCACGAGTATATATGAAAGTACTTTTAAAACTATAAGGCACTTCTCTGTCTCATGGTGGTCTGAACCAAGGCAAGTTTATTTTCATCTGAAACCCTTTGCCTGGATTGTCTGTGGCAGGCTGTACTCCAGGAGAGGCCACATGCCCACGCAGGACAACTCGGGTGACATGGCAGAGAGGGAGCCCCTGGCTAGGGGGAGGAAAGAGGGCAGAATCCAATTTTGAGTTGCACAAACGCACACCTCTGGACAGGGAACCTCTCGCCACTTATTAACTTGCATAACTCATTTATTTGTTCAAAGTAATGATCTTTGGGGAAAGGGCTGTTATATTTAGAACCTGCTTGTCAAATTTAATAAATGATAGTGATTGCTGCATTTTTCCCCCCTGAAAGCACTTTCCCAGGTCCTTCCGCCTTTCCCTGGGGCCTCTGCTGGCCAGGGATGGACGGCAGCCCACATCTCGGTAACTGATGGCTGCTGCCCAGTGGCCGGATTGGGCCAGTGACCTCGGACAGTGGGAACCAGCAGCACGTCCAATCCAATGCCTCACTCGTTTCCTGACCCAATCTTCCTCGTGTCAGAGGATGAACCGCTTCATTGAGAAAATGGAAATGGAGGGGAGCTCCCTTTGGCAACATTTCCAATAACCGAATATCAAGGAAGAGGGGCCGCCGGGGGACCACCCCATCCCAGCACACTGATCTGATTTACAAACCTTTCCTAATGTGAAACAAATGCTGTGGGTGTGAATTCATACTTAACCATAAAAACCCTCGCATTACTCTGTCTCGTATTAAATACCACATATAACTCTCAGCAGGTTTTATGTTGTGTTTTACTGTCAGCAGTGGCTAAAGCTGGCCTAACATTTTGTTTGGCAATTAGGAAAATTTGTAGTTTAATTTATTAAACCAAAAAAGCCAACAACTACACTGAATACTGAATTCATTCCATTTTTATGCCATGGGGCAGTATATTTGCCTTCCCAATAATTTAATCATTCTCCTTTTATGGCCTATGCTACTTAAATATTCCAGAATAGTATTAGTGAGAAAATAAACCCCCAATAAGAAGTGAAATTGAGCCACACCGCTTAAATAAATTCTCAGTAAAAGATTAAAATGCTTAAATTTCCTTTGCAAAAGAGCTAAATGCTTTTAAAAGCAATAAACAGAAGGGAAGTAGGACACCCAAACTTCCAACAGCCCAGAGGACCCCACAGTTGACATCCAGAAGCCAAACCATGAATGTGTGGCTAATAAGCTTGGGGGTGAAGGATTTCAGTAGAAAAACACCACGACATGGGAAGAAAAGAAAAATATTGCCCAGAAACCTTTAAGAAGAAAAAACCAATTGTAATTCAAAAAGTATTACCAGCGAGCTATGAAGTCATGAAGAGATGCGGAGAAAACTTAAGGATGTATTGTTCAGTGAGAGCCCGTCTAAAGGGCTGCACTGCTATGATTCCAACTATGTAACATTCTGGAAAAGCTAAACTACAGAGACAGTAAAAAGATCCGTGGTTGCCAAGGGTTTCGGAAGCGGGGGAGTGGAGAGGGCAGAGAAGCCATTCTCCGTGATTCCTGATTCAGTTACGGAGATACATGTCATGACACATTTGCCAAAACCCACGGAGCGCACAGCGCCACGGGTGAACCTACTGTAAACTGTGGACTTGGGTTAATATTAACCATCCGTTCAGTTGTGACAATGTCCCACAGCCAGGCACGACGCTAGGGGAATCCGTGAGGGGAGGCGGGGGAAAATGGAAACATTGTGCTTTCTGCTCATTTTTTCTAGACACCTAAAACTGTTCTAAAAAATAAAGTCTATTAATTGTTTTTTAAAGTGTTATCATCAGAACACCTTTAAATCTAGATGATACCAAGGCCAGGGCAGCATGTGGCTGGTGGGGCTGCCCTGTCCCTGCTCCATGGTCACCGCACCTGCCTGCCTCTCCCCGTCTCTTCCTGGCCATGGGGTGCCGTCCCACAGAGCTGACTCCCGCTTCTCAGCTGTGACAACGTGGAAAGGGCACCTGCACTGATCCGCCAGGACAGCATTGAGGATCGCTTGGCCACATCCCCGGGCACCGATATTCCTCGAACTTAAGGGATGCTCAGGGAGGAACAGCATCCCAGACCCCAATGCCAAGAAGATCAAGTGGGCTTTGCTGGGTATTATTTAAAATAAGGGGGCACCCCACATACACACTGACTTTATGACAGTTACACGTGATGGGATTTGGGGGGAAGCATCCCTTCTCTGCAAACCCTGTCCCTTGCCCAGAGCAGGGGTGGCCCACTGGGACGTCCCCATCACTGAATTCCAGGCTTGTGCACATGCGTCACCCTCAAATGGCCCCCAGCCCAGGTGTGGACCTCCTGACCTGTCCTTCCGGGACTCCACAACACCAGCCTGGACATTCCTGTGCAAGTTTTCCATTTTGGTGAAAACTCACAGAAAGGGCCAGAGGGTGCAGCCCCACAGGAAGCCACTGAGGAAACCTCTGTGGGATGGCAGGCGGGCAGCCAAGGCTGGTCTTTCTCCCTTTGTAAATTCCTCATCACAAGGGCAAATGTTTCTAGGGCCTTAGACACTGCCAAAGTTGTGTGGTGCTATATTGCTTTAATGTGGCACCCTGCCCCCAACTGCCGTCTGCTGAGAGGGACGGGGAAAACACAGGCAGCAGGGAGGAGGGAGGAGGAGGATGGGAGGGGGCGAGGGAGGAGGGGGCGGAGGCAGGGGCGCGGCTGGAGCTGCCTGTCTGGGCACAGGCGCGGCCTCCTCCCCAGATGTGTGAGCAGCTCAGTCTCCCAGCAGAGACACGCTGGAGCCGACTCCTTCCGCTCGCGGGGCCTGGGCTCCAGGTCCTACCACAACACGCCTGCGAGCCCCTTCCTTCCCGCATATGTTAAACTCATTTCCTAGAGAATGGGGGGGCAGGCGCTGCCGCACCGCCGCGTGGAGGATGCTCCGTCCACCCGCCCGCTTCCCCATGTGAATTTTGAGTGTTTTCTAGCAGAGTGACTTCCAGTGAAGGAATTACAGAGGGATCGTTTTCATTTGTTTTGTTTTTCAAGGGAAGGGGAAATGAGTGATTCAAAAACAACTAAAATAAGAGTTTCCCTGTGGCCCCCCCATGGTGCTCTACATGGAATTGTTGGCAAATTTACAGCATTTACCATTCTGACAGATATGAGTGACCTTTGCTGAATAAATCATTTTGAAAATGGTTTTCTCCAGCTTTTGCAATTTAATGAACACTAGTTACCCCAAAGTCGAAGGAGAGTATAAAATATAGCAACAAAAAAAACCTTAACCCATGAAATTCCCCCACTTATTTTTCTAAGTGATAGCCATATTTTATTCTAAAGTATGAATAATACCAGCATAATGTCTCATTATATAGAGTTTTGACCACAAACATTTTTGGGAGATTTGCTATTAAGATACACAAACAAGAGGAGCCAGTGTTGTGGGAGCTGGTAGAGGGGGGAGTGAATGGTTTTCATTCTCTGGACTGTAGGCTCCTCCAGCCCTGCCAACTGCAGGTTAAGCCCCTGAGTTTTCACTTCCTGTACCCCCACTTGTCAATCACTTCCTGTCTGCAACGACAATTTCCATCATTAGAGCCTGGAATTTTTATCTCCTCCAACGTGGCTCCCTTTGCCACTGTTAGTTTGAATTCTGATAAATTATTCACCGCCTTTAAAAAGTAACCGAAAATTACAGCACCACCGTGAGCCTGTATCTAGCAAAGATCGCCATCATCCTGGTCTGCCTCCTAAATGCTGTGACAAGGCCAGCATCTCCTGCTTTCTCCAGCATCATAAGAAGGCCTCTGGCCAGCCCCAATTATCTCCTGGTGCACAGAGTAATTATTTGCTTCCTGTAAGCATGCGTAACAGAACCCAGAGTTTGGACAGCGTTCCATAAAGTAATCCAATTCATCCCTGCCATCCTAACACAATTACAGGCACTGCAATATCTTTGCTCCTCACCTGATAAGGCTGCCGCAGAGGCGCAGGATGGTTTGTGTCAACATGCCTCCTGGAGGATAGCTTCTGACAGCCCCGTTCCAGCCCCTTCCCTCCACCCCTGCGCTTTCATACCCGGCTGCAAGCTACCTCCAGTCCTGTGCAGGCAGCACTGAAGAGGTTCCACCCTTGCACAGGCAGACAGGGAATCCGAGTTGGTTAAGAGTGCTGCGGAAGTCATTGTGGGTGTGTGGCTTGTTTTCAAAACCTGCCCTGGACTGGCCTGGCGGGTAAGGCAGCCATAAATCTCACAGGCCCTCTCGGCCTAGACCAGAGATGCAGGCAGGGCCTGGCAGTGGCCCTGACCCGCCTCGGCAGGCGGCCACGCTCACTGTGGCACACGGTGGCGGTTCCTGCACAGCCGTTAGCAGGCACAGTGCATGCTCTAATCTCAGGGGTTACGGGCAGAGCAAACACACAGAGTGGGCACTGTTCCTGACACCTCCCTATTTAAATGAAAACATGTCATCAAAACATGCCTCAAAAATGCAGCTCTTCCTTTTCTGTTTATTTTCAGAAGTTTAGAGGAAAAAATGTTACAGGATGAATGAATGCAATGAACTTTTTGCCTCTCCTCACTGGTGTTGCCAGGGAATAAAACAGCCATTCACACCTGAGCTCGGCGAAGCCAAATGGGGATGGTGCCAGCCAGAATCAAGATTCTTTGTAGCCACGTCCATTCATCCAGAGTATGCTTTAATATTGCCAAATTTCTAGTCAGTATTTTCCCTCCACTGAAGTCCTAATGTATTAAAACAGACCCTGAACCCAAGAGTGTCTCAAATGCACAGCCATCGCCAAAAGAAGAACTCTGGGATCCCGAAGCCTGCTCAAGGATAATTATATTCACATCTTTAAGAAAACTGAGAAGGAAAAATTAACACCAAACTATACTGTTTTCATTTCATTATGCAGATGAAATGACAAGTTGTCATTTAAGAAGTTAATAAACAGTCTCCGTTTTGCAGGTTATCCAAATGCTACTGAATAGAAAACCTTGGATCCCTAAATGATGTGTAATTAAAATTATTTTTAAAATCCTCCTTGACAGGCCAGGGCTTAGCCAAAATGTAAATGACATTAAAGAAGACAATGAATTTAATTTTATTTAATGTCCCTTTTTGCAGATCCTCATTTACATAGCATTTTTAACAAAAGCGTTGACCTTATAAATGCTGGCATTTGTACAGCTTCCGCGGAGTTGGATTTAATCACGCTCGTGCAAAGCCATGAGGGAGGAAGCTTTAAGTTCTCTGCCTGGAGATGGAGTAGGAATAAAAACATTGGGACTGGTCAAATGTTTATCCTCCCCGCTTCTGAAAACAACCTGACAAGAAGATGTAAAGGGCTAGGGAATAACCCGGTGCTGTTTGTAAGGCTTGGTAATAATCATACATAATCGTTTGGAAATATAGCTAATAAAAAATATAATGAGTGTTCAGCAAAATCGGCATTAGGCCCAAATTACATGATATTAATACTTGAACAGGTGCAGAAAGGCGCTTTAAATGAGGTAAATGAATAAAATGTCCCAGAGCACAACTGTGTGTGCTGACAAAAAGTCAATCCCATGAATAATTCAGTGAGTAGGACTGCCAGCAAAGGTCGGCTCTCTTTGACCTTTGTGACAGGAAGTGAAAGGAAACACTGTTGACTAAAAAAAGAGAGAGAGAGGGAGAGAGAGAGAAAGAGAAAGAGAAAAAAAAGAAAGAAAGAAAGGAAAAGAAAACCTCCAATCGTTCCTGGGCTATCGTTTTGCAAAATCACTTTAAAGGTGTAAACTTAAAACGCAGGAATGAATCAAAGTAAGTCTTTGCAGGGTCTGAGCGGGTGGGGGGCACAGAGTTAAAACGGTCGGTAGTTAGGTCATCTGGATACAGATAATGTGAAATCACAGACAATGGAAGGTTAAGCAAATAATATTTTTCTACAACCCAATGTCAATTATGTATAAAAATCTGAGGTCAGCTGAAAAGTATTTTCAGAGCCCACAGGGTTGAAATTTTGTAACAGCTGTTAAATATGACAAAAACTTCGCCCTCCCCCCCAAACTAAAGCTATTCCAAACTCTGTATGAAAGAAAATGGGGTAAACAGATGTCTGGCTTCTAGACAGGAAAGTAGGACAGACTTGGAATGATAAGTCTCCCCAACTCTATAGACTGATGCCAGATTTATTGGGAAGGGGGCACTGCTTGGTGCGGAGATGCCAGCGAGTGGGGCGCAGGAGACAGTGCCATCTGGAACCACCCTGCTGAGCCTGCTCCCGGCACTGCGTGGAGCCCACTGCGTGTACCTGGCTTGCTTGGGCAGTCACGGCAGTGCTCCCGCAGCCTCCCACGGCCGGCCTCCCCGGTTTGCAACAGTTGGACCCTACGCCTTTGGTCCACTCGGGCTGAGCAAGGAAGAAGGAAAAGAGGATAGCACCTCCCTGGGCATCCCTAGGGCTCCCCAAGGAAACAGATGGAGGTGGCACAGTGAATGCTGTGAGCCAAAGTGTGGTTTTGGTTTAGCAGCTATACCGACATCCTGTAATCATTTGCAGCCCTTGGAATGTACGGGTGAAACAGGAGAGATTTATCTGTTCATAGTTGGGATATGTGGACAATGGGTGTTCCTAATGAAGACCATCTGCTTTTGTGTTTTCCCAGAAAACATTATTCCACAAGGAAAATGATACTCCCATCCTTTTCAGCAATACCATAAAAAACCATACATATATGCGGGTGTGCATACACACACATGCATCTACATGTACGCGGGTGCTGGACGTGGGCCTGCCTCTCCCCTTACTGGCCTTGGGCCCCGCAGGTCCCTAAGATTTACCATGAGATACTCCTGTAGTATCTCTTTATTGACTGTGCTTTTTACTTTACACTGTTATGTTTCCGTTTACTCCATAAGTTGTTATGTTATTTTAAATATACTGCAGTATAGTTATATCCATGGAGCTATAAAAAAATTGTTTCTCTATCAATGTTTTATGAGGAAGAAAACAGTTAACGTAACTGCAACCCTTATAATACATTAAAAGGGTTTTGTAATGCGAAACACCCTCGCTTTTCCCAATTTTTTACTCTGAAGGGTCTTCCATGCCACACGTAAGTATTTAATGCTTCTGAAAGATAACTAAACTAAATTGTGTAATTAATTGATTTAAGGTGTCAGAGTCTATAGAATGTGATTACCCTGCCAGAGCAGGGAGCTTACTTCTCTGTTCTCATAACACAGAAAGGCAGTGTCGACGTGCAGGAGAGGCTCCGTGTGGGTTAGAACAAATGTGGGCCCATTGATCTCAATTCAGGTTGGAATTATTGGTTTATATCCTCAGGACAAATATGCCTTATCTGGTCAGAACCTGCTAAACGTATCCAAAGGCCACAAGGAGCCGGCAAAGCAGATTGTATATAATTCTTTTTTAAGCCAACTAACCAAGTGACGATACTACTGCTCGGGACCTGTACACTGGCTCAGCAGCCTGATGGGACACTTTTATTCTCCAACACTCAAAAGGAAACGCAGAATAGAAACTCAACACAGGCAACAAATAGCCCACAGCAATGATTATCATTATGAAATCAAAACACACCCCCGTTGTGAAAGAGAACCACAACCACTCTAAAGAGATTCCCTCCTATAGGTATTTTTCTTTCTCTGATTAACATACCTTACGCTAGTAAACACTAAATTCTTCATTTATTCACCTTGAAAAATGTTTTAGGCTGGAGATAGAACCAATGTTGCAATCATTTCACAGGGATTTACAGCAAGCAACAAAATGCTAATAGTGTGTTGCCATTCTTAAGTGACACCTCTTAGGAATCCCAAGAATGTAACACTGTCCTTGTCATCTCACAAAACTATCCTGACTTTAAAATCTCAACTATAGAAAGTGATCACAAATTCTATAAAACTATCATATCAGTGAATGTAGAAGCTGAGCAGATTTTTCATCAATAATTAAGACCTCCAAAGCATTTATGCCAGACATAAATGGAGCCTCGATCCTCCTTATTCAAATAAACATGGTAGACCCATTAACCAAATGTTTTCACATTTTCCCCCTCCTCTCATGCTTCTAGAATATCAAATAATTGCACACTTCTCTCACGTTGTAGAAATATAAGTAATCTTAGGACATATTTTAATTAACCAAATATAAGAAAACATTTGCTCAGGCAAGAATTAAAGAGTATATTTCTGCATATCTGAGGAATATATTTCCCATCATGTGATTAAAAACTTAGTGCTAGAAGTTACTCAGTATTGGCAGTCAATAAAGGATTGAATATTGTACAACTCCAAAGCGATTTAGAAGGAAAAACATAGCATCCAAAATGTTACTCAAATAAATCTCATGATTTAGAAACAAATCCTCTTCTTAAATTTATAAATATCACTCAAAAGATGAAACACTCTCATAATCTCGCATTCAAAGCAAACACGCACACCTTTTCAAGCGTCCCAGACAAGATTCCAACAGCTCCAACACTTTCAGCCAATTAAAAAAATGAAATAAATTCAGTTACAAAACAACAATCCAAGGCCATATGATTTTCATAGTCACAACACCACAGACAAATATAATTAAATTGATTTTTGTAGTTTAAGTTCTATAAAGTGTTGAACTTGTTCTCAATTGCCTGAGTGACGGCCACAACTGGTCAACCCTATTTGATTACTAATAAGAGAGCTGTCCCTTCTGTCAGATACCAAACATTCTCCACTAAGCAAACAGCTATTCCAGCTAGTTAAACATTAGCATTGCTCTCCACTGGTGGTGCGTATTTCTTTAGGCTTAACTCATGGAGTTTTCCGGGTTTAATTTTTCAGACACTGGACAGTAAAGTTCATGATCAAAGATAACTCTGTAATGAAAGCTGCTGAAACTCAACCCCTCTTCAAGACCATCCAAACCTCTGCTTCACTAAACTGGTGTCATATGTACATGTCCAACATTTATTCAATTTGGGTACCAATTTCAAAATCTGCAGTCAGTCACATGCTGGGCCTTGTACTGCTACCCATTGTTGGGAAGAAAGAGATCTACTCCAGGTCACCAAAACCCAGTGATTTGAGCGAGTGCTGGGCAAGGAGGGTGGCGGTGTTTTTGTCATTTCAACTAAAGCAATGCCAAATGCACATTAACACTGTGAGAACTAATGATTGGTATCTGCAAGGATGCAACTTGCTGCCCAAGGAACGTGATGGATAGCAAGATGAAGAGCGGGGAATGTAAAGAATGCATACAGCTAATCTAGTTATGGAAATTAATGTTGGAACATGGAACCAGCATGTGTAATTAGTTTCAATTATAACAACTTTGGTTTGTTAGTTACATATTTGCTACTTGACATAAAACGACAGCCACAATTGGAAAAAAATTAGGAGACATTTTGCAACTAATTGAGAGCAGATTAAATTCATTCTAACATTGGGCGACAATTACAACAGTAACACCACCCAAGTTTCAACTTCAACTATCATCTGAGATAAAAATAATGCAAAAATGAAATACTTGTTAACAAATTAGCAAAAAGCATTTTATGACAGATCTCTGGGTTTAAAGCCAGAAACTCTCTAGGCATAAAGTGCCCCTCACAGTGAGAGCAGTGGCAGATGAAACTGCTTCCCTTGACAACTCGCAAGCAATTACCGAATCCCCACAGAGCGAGCCACCAGGTTTCCAAGTCAACCCACCTGTGCACGACTACGGCGGCGAGGACAACAAATGGTACAGTGCCCAAGATGAGCTCAACACCAGTCTCAAAAACATGGAGCCACTGGAAACCAAGCCAGGCAAAGGGTTTTGCTGTTGCTGCAGTTTTATTTGGAAAAATAAAGAAGTCATCCTTACCTGTCAATGATTACAGGGTCTGAGGGCGTCTCATTTCTATTGCCACAACTTTTCTTGTCGCAGCACCGGCTGTGGAGCAATTGTAAACAGTGGTTTTAACATGCATTGCAGCCTTTCATGCTCCACTTGTACGTTTTTGTTGTCGTTGTTAAGTCTTGACAATGAAGTGATAAAGAGTCAAGAAAACAGTTGT
Source organism: Otolemur garnettii (assembly GCF_000181295.1). Taxonomy (NCBI): domain Eukaryota; kingdom Metazoa; phylum Chordata; class Mammalia; order Primates; family Galagidae; genus Otolemur; species Otolemur garnettii. Next base: position 3,113,356 of record NW_003852470.1, on the reverse strand, counting down.
CCTACCAGTGCAGTTTGGCAAATTTAAACCCAGTGAGTTCACGTGCTCTGCAGCTAAACTTACCATGTAACTTTCTACCGGAAGGAGCAAAGTTGAACCTATCTATTAATATTAGGAGGGCAGCCGGAGTACTACATAAATTGTGATACTAAAATATGGAAAACATGTTGTTGGTGTTTGTCTTTGCAATGAACTGAGGAGAAGGGGAGGCAGGAGGCTTGGGAATAACTTTTCACAGCTTTGCCTTTTATTTACCTCTAATTGTCAAGCTGTTATTTCTGGAAAAGATGCAAGATGCCACCTTCGACCAATATTTCTTTTGGGCATTTATTAATTATAACCACAAAAGCGTGCGGCAATCTATCGCAAACTTCTATTGTTCCTTCTTTAAGCCTACCTTAACTCTGTTATTGAAACTTTAATTAAAGCAGAAATGAAACAAAAATGTTATGCTTCTTGCATTTTAAAAAAGCATACTTGTATAATGGTTACATGTCTAAATTAGCTAAATTAACACCATATGGTAGGCAAAGTATATAAAGCCTTTTAAAGCTGACAGCTAAAGTGATTAAAGAAAGTCTACAGTCTTCCACTTAGAGCTTAAATCACATCTGTGCGCTTTCTATGTTAATTGCAGTACATGCAGAAGTGGATAATAAAGAAATTCCACTTTATTGGTTGTAATTTATATTTATTACCTGATATGAGAAAAAGTCAGCTTTTGTATATTAGTGCTGTAACAATATGTCTGCTCAGAAATGGCATTTAGGCGATAGGCGTCACAGCAGGCAGAGGATGCCCCTTAGAGTACGCGGCCTGCTACTGTAGCCTGGGAGCCTGCAAAGCACTTCCTTAGTATTCCTCCCAACTATATTTCACATGCCACATATACAAAGTCAATGATGCATTTTTATTTGTCATGTAGGGGTGAAACTCTTGTGGTAGTTAGAAAAAAACAGGTGGGAAATTGCTCTTCTGACAGAGATCTCAAGTAATGTGCGTGCTTCCTAACAACAATATGAACGACGCATCGCTGCTCTAGGGAAGAGGTTAACTGACAGAATCACAATCCAATTCGCACATACACGAGCTCTATAATAAGTACAAAAGAGTTTCCTTTTTATCAATAACAGACAATTGTATATCTCAGGATGCGAGCGCCTGAGAAAGAAGTAGTGAAATGATTCCGAGTGATCTCTGACTCCTCCGGCACCGAGGACAGACGCATCACCCAGACTTGTTTTCATTTTTGACTATATTGCAGCGACACGGCCAACATATTAATTCGCTCTGCTGAGCAGCCGGTCGCGCTGATCGTCCTCACCCGGGAAATGAGAACCGGCTCCTGCGCCCGGCATGCGGCCTCGGGCCGGTTACATTTCAATCGATGGCCTCCCCGAAGTTGGGCGGGGTGGCGGCGCCCGGCCCGGCGTCCTTTGTAGACGCAGCTGGCGCCGAGGCCCCCGCGCTCGCGCCGCCCTGCCGCCCAGCGCTCACCTGCACATTATCTCGTGGGTCAGCAGCACGCGGCACATCTCCGGGTTCTTGTCCTGGCCCTCGTAGACGATGGCCTGCGCGGGGACAAGCAGAAGCTGGGGTTATGCGGCGCCCGAGGCTTTGGCGCCAAATCGCCCCAGGTGCTGCGGGCCTAGCTGGCAGCAGGTGCACGGCGGGCGCGGGGAGGCCTCCCGCCCCTCCCCGGACCCCCTCCGGCCCCGGTCGTCCCCGCAGCGGGGCTAGGCCGCTGTGGCTTCGCCCTCCGCTGCCTCCTAGTCTCCTTCCCCGGGCGCCTGCCAGGCCTGCGAGGAGCCTTCGGCTCTGGAGGGCGCTGGAGGCTCTGGGTCTGCCGGGAGGGAGGCCCAGGCCCAGGCCCAGGGCAGGAGGGCGCGCTAGCACCCACCCCGGTAGCCGGAGTTCTTGGGTTTCTTTGGCCGCCGCCAGGCTGCGTCCTCGGGCCATTGTCTATACCGAGTTCCAATCTGCATGTGGAAGAAGCCGATCAGAACAAGCTGCGGCTGAAGAAACCGGGAAAGGCCTCCGCGGCGCAGGAGCAGTTTGCTTAGGGCCGTGCCTGCTCTGCCCTGCGCACTCCACGGGTTCAGGCAAGTCGGGCTCCCGGCTGCTCCCCGCGTTGCGAACCCAGGCGCCCGCGGAGGGCACGCCGCCCTGGCCCCATCACCGCCCAGAGCCTGCGGGACCGCCCAGAGTGACGGGCAACGGCCGGGGCTCCGCACGCCGCGGGTGTCGGGGGGCCGGGAGGGAAACCCTGGCGCAGCAGCCGCACGTGGCCACGCCGGGTCCGGGAGCCGCCAGCGCCCGGCAGGAGTGCCTGGGCCCCGGGGAGCCTGAGCCCGCGGGGCCACGTGCTCCTCGCCGGATGATATTTGGAAAAAAAGTGCTAATGGCCAATCTGGTGTTTATTTTGAAACTGCTAACAATGATTTTTCTCGGGTAAAAAGGCAGTGTCTGAGCGCACGCTCGGGTGGGTTTTGAGCAGAGGCTCCGCCAGATGGTGTGAAGCCCTAGGTGCGCTCTCGGCCGCGCTCAGCCCGGCTCCGCCGCCGGGGACCAGGAGCCGCCTGCGCCGCCGCCCGACCCGGCCAGGCCTCTACCGCCCGGCTGGCGAAAAGAGAAAAGAGAAAAAAAAAAAGGGGCCACTGGGGGAGGGGCGGAAAGCAGGGGCCGGGAGCTCCAAGTTCCCGGCAGAAAATTCCACGGAAGGGGGAGGGCTGTCCTCTCGCCAGTTCCCGCCCCCACCCCAATCTGGAAATTATCTGGAAATTGCTTCCAACCTCCTTGGGCGCTTCTGACACTTTCTTCCACTTCCAGGCGGACAAAGCCCTTTCTGGTGAAAGCCTGGAGCTGCCCTCCTGGGAACAGGGAAGGGTCTCCGCGAGCCCCTCTCCCCTAAACTCCCCCCAGGACCCCGGCTCAAAACCCTGGGAGCGATGGGTGTCGCCGCGGGCCACCAGCCGCCAGGGATTGGAGGGCGTGTGGCCGTGCTGGGCACCGGCACTTTTGAGAGTGGTTTGTCCTCGGATGGATCCCCGTATTTATATTTGATTTATTTTTTATTTTGTAGCACAAACAGAAATCCATAAACTGTCGGTTCAGCGCCATTGACTCTTTGATCAGTTACTGGGCTGTGTCTTTCTCTTTTTTCCTCCCATCCCCGTCAGGGAGAGGAGATTAAATGCCTTTATTTTCAGCCGTTTATGCCGCAAAGGTACCAGGCTAAACGCACAATAAAAGTGTTCTTGGAAGCCCCTTCCTCTATGCAACAGCAGAGAAACTTAGTCTGCCTACAAAAACCTCTTAATTAGACGACAGCGATTTCCTAAAACATTTAGCCGTTATGTACAAAGGAAATAAAAGCGCCCTGTCAACCAGCAGCCCGAGTTCCAGAGGCTTCTCTGAACCCAGTGAAATAATTACTCAATGGCACATGCCTCCTCTTTGTCAGAAAGACCTTACTTTACCTGTCGGATCTGTTTTACTCTAAGAGAAAACCACAGTTTTACCACTGCAGACATTAAAATCCAACGCCCTGGCAGCCTAGGTAAGGACAAACTTTTTAAGGGGAAATAAAACCTACAGACTAATTGTGTTTGGAGAGTGGGAGGCACAGTGCCGGGCTGCTAGCAGGAAGCCCCAGTGAGCCGTCACTTGACTCAGAATTCCTAAAGTTTGTATCTAAATGAAGCACAAGCTACTTTCATTTCGAAGCATCCAGCTTGCAAGCGCATTTTAAATCAATCTGTGCCAAGTGGATTTAACTTACAAATTGGACCCCCACACACACACTCTTTAAGAAAATGGGGAGGTCTTATTAAAAGCAACAGAATAAACACAACATACCACCCAGCACAAAACCAGCAGCCAGGAAACACACAATGTCAGAAAGCTTCCACTTAATCACATTACTGATAGCCAATAGTTATCATCGGAAAAGTTGACCAAGACAGGTTAAATAATTTAATAAGGAACTGCCTGTAATTATGTTATTTACAAGGTATGACAGAGGGTGGGAGAGGGAGCAAAGCAGTGGCCGGGGTGGAGTGACCCCTGGAGCTTGGGGCTTGAATTATGGAGCTGGGGGGCTGTGAGGTGAGGATGGGACAGAGAGGAACAAGGTGACTTTTCACCCCAACACATTTAACTTTTAAATCCAAATAAACGTCTCATATTACTAGACCATCACACTGGAAAGAAAAAATATGAACTGATCAAATCCAACCTGATGGGCTTTGGAAAGGAGTTGCCTTTGTTATTAAAAAAAAAAAAATCAGTGAAATGATTCCTTTCCAAGAGAGAAAAGAATTTAAACACAAATGGGGGGGGGGGGAATTTTGAAATTTTTCTGTCAAATATTAATTACCATAATTAATTAAGACAGAATACGATTCTAATCACAAGACATTCAATAAAGCATATATGTCCTATTGCAATGACAACATAAACTATTTTACCAATTGCACCATTTATTCCAATAAATATGGAATTCTCATTAGCATGTCAAGGAAGCTAAATGAAAAACAAATACTGAAGACCCATTTGTCAGTCCTCTGGTCCCTGAACCCCAGGACAGCCCCCTCAGCAGTGAGCTCTAGTGCACAGGCATAAACTTTCTTACCTGTTTGGTCATTGAATCTATGAGGCGAACATACAAATCCTGCTCTGTCCTGACTCCTGCAAGAAACAGACAAATTCTCGTCAGGATTTTAGTGATGCGCCTTGGGAAGGGCACCCAGAGCACAGGAAGTCAGTAACTCAGGACTGTTGCTGCGTGATGCGGCAAATCTCTTTAAAAGGGAAAAAGAGGACCCCAATCACTTCTTGCTCATTTTTTTCTTTTCTTAATTAAAAACTTTAATACTCTTAGGGTTTTGCACTTAAAGGGGCAAGAAATTTGCCTGGCGGAGAGCAGGCCCGGGGTTGCTGTGCCCACAGGCCTGTGTGATCATTTATTTTTAGAAAGGAGAAAGCCCTGAATGGAAGCTCAGTAAGAGACTGAACTCTTTCTAACGTCTCTCGAGGATTTTTTTTTAACTTGTGCACAGAAAGTTAAGTTATGCTTGGTTTATGGAGCTACCCCCATCCCAATAATTAACATTAATTTGCAAAATTGAAAAAAGTCACTTAAAAGTGATGTTCTGCTGGAGCCATATCGATCCCCTTTTTACTTCCTACTTCAAGCCCCACCGGTTAATCATGTGAAGTGCCATCGACTTATTGATCGTTTATGTTTTGTTTTCCTTCTATGCCATGAGAAGATTTCGTGTTTACATCCATGTCATTTTAATCTCAAAATCTTTATGTCCTTTAACCATCGCAGAGAAGGAGGCCAGCCGCTGCAGGGGCGGAGGAGGCAGCGCACAGGCAGGGCACTCACCGTTGCTGTACAGTAGCTGCAGTTTATAGTGGATGCCGTTGTTGGTTTTCTCGTTGTTTGGCTCCTGAAAGTAACGATAAACAATTGCATTTAGTGCGGTCGGTGTCAGGCTCGGCCACCGCGCTCAGTCCCCCTCCGCGACCGAGGCCCCACGCTCGGCCTCACACATGGCAGGATTCCTAGCTCGGAGCGGCGCGGTGATGTCACTTTCCTGCTCGAAGCCCAGCGTTCTCCTCGCCCCGAGTGCGTCTGAGGGCGCAGAGAAGTCGCCCAGCTCTCCGCAGTCCCGGGCGGCCGCACGTGGCGGCGGCGCAGGGTCGCCGGGCGGAGCGGTACCCGCCGAGGGGGGCCCTCCGAGCCCCCGCGCGCCGGCACCGCCTGCCTCCCACTTCTAGAAAGAAAGAGAGTGTGAGCGTGTGTGTGCACTTACTTTCTCTTTCTCCACAAAGTCCACAAAAGCGGTCCTCTCAATCTCCACCGGCTGCCCCTGCCTGTCGTAGAGCGCCAGGACGAAGTGGAAGAAATTGGATTTCCGGAGGTTGGAAGGCGGCTGCTTCTCGAAGTGCGCCCGCGCCAGCCCCACGCCGCTGCGAGAGGAAAGAGACAGCGGCCCGGTGAGGAGCGAGGCGCCCGCCGGCGGAGGGGGCCGGGCCGGGCCCGGGCCGGGGCGCGCGGGGGCGGCCGGTACGTACCTCTGGGCGGCCGTGTTGGCGTCCACCACGCCCGCCGTGTGCATCCAGGAGCGCACCGGGTTCATGCCGCTGCCCAGCGGCTCCTCCTTCATGGTTGTCCCCCCGCGCGGAATATTCTCCTGAATCCCAAACATGAAAACTGCTGGCGGCGGCCGCGGCTCCCGGCCGAAAGCGTCTCCTCGAGCGGCGGCGCTCGGGGCTCGGCGGCAGGCGGCTGCCCTGGCCGCCCTCGCCTTGCTCGGCGCCTGCGGTCCGGCCCGCCGCCGGCTTCAGCCCGTCCCGGGCAGGCGCGACATACACCAGCGGCCAGGCGCTCCGGACGGCCGAGGGCGCGGAGGCGGCGACACCGGCGGCGGCGCTGCTTCTGGGGAGCAGGACGCGGTGGCCGCGGCGGCGGTTGTTGTTGTTGTTGTTTGCAGGCGCGCTCAACGTGGTGTCATCCTAGCCAGGCGGCGTCCGCGGCTGCAGGACACTGCGGGATCGCCCGCTTCTGGCGCGGCCCGCCTGCTCCAAAGACAAATAAACGGGGCAGTGAGTGCTGCGGCGCAGTCCCGGGCGCAGGCGGGGCGCGGCGGGGCCTGGAGCGGCGCGCGCAGCGGACGGAGGCGCACAAAACTCAGCCCTCTCTCCCCGAGGAATGGACCCTTTCCCGGGAGCCAAAACTCGAAGCCCCCGGGAGCGGCGCTGTCAGAGGGTGACGTCGGGGGGCGGCGCCTGCGCCATATATGGCAGCGGCCGCCCCTCGCCGCGCCCCTCGCCGCCGCCGCCGCCGCGCTCGCCGACTGACTGCCTGACGGCGCCGCGAGCCGGCCCGAGCCCCGCGAGCCCCGCGAGCCCTGCCGCCGCCGAACGCCGCCGCCCCCTGCCACGCGCCGCGGCTCCGCGCGCCCAGCTGCAGCCAAGGAAGTTACTACTCGCCCAAATAAATCTTGAAAAGAAACAAACGCAGCCAATGCTCAATTGCAGCTTGTCCCCCTAATACCTGCCCGCAAACCCTGCCACACAAACACTTTGAGCTGGGGGAGAATTGGGGGAGGGGTGTAAAACGCCGAGGCGCCCCAAGTTGCCCAGATGCATACAATAAATGCAAGGGGCTGCAGCTCGCCCTGGGGCGGCCCGGGGGGAAAAGAAGGGAGAGGCAGGTCGACCGCAGGGAGGGGGGCGGTGGGAGGGACAGTCAACCGGCTGGGAGGAGGGGTGCCCAAGGCTCCCCCACCAAGTCCGGACCGGCAGCTTAGCCTGATTTCTGAGCAGACCCAAGGCTGAGTCGGGTCGGTCAGCCCCATTCTGAGCCCCGCTGGGCGCCCCATGCTTCCTACCCCGGCGGAGGCCGCTGAGTGCGGGACAGGGAACCAACGTCGGAGGCAGGCTATGCCAGACTCTCCCTCTCCCCCGTGGTCGCGGTAGACTCTGGTCCCAAGCCTGTCCTCAGGCGCAACGAGTGACAAAGACGGCTCCGGCCTCACTGGGCAGACGGGAAGCGTGCCTGGCCTCTCCAGCGACCAGGAGCCCAGTGTCCGGCCGCGCGACCTGCGCGGTGGTCAGATCGCCCGGGCACCCACCGCTCCATAAAGCCGAGCCAATGCCGCGAGTGTTGCGGCCCTGCCCTGTGTGCAGCGGGACTGGAGTGAGCGCGCGGCGCGCGGCTTCTCGACCTGGTTTCTAGGAATTGGGAGGGCAGCGGTGCGCAGGCAGCCCGTGGGCCCAGCGGCCCAGCTCCTGCAGCCGGGACTCGGCGCCCGGGCGCGGCGGCCCGCCCAAAGGACGTTTGTGCGACATGGAGTGGAGGCCCAGGGGACCACCGGGAACTGTCCCGGGCACTTCCCTGCCAAGAGAAATCAGGCCCTTTTGATTAGAGAGGGGGGAGGAAGAAAAGAAAAAGGTTTCAGGGAGCAACTGCGTTTCAGGACCGCCTCTTCCCGCTGGGTCTGGGGTGGCATTCCCTTTTTTCATGAATTGGCAGCGTGTGTGCGTTAATGTTTTAATTAATCGAGAAAATCGAAGTCCGATTTACGTTATCTGAGGACCCCTACTCCTCTTGGAAGGAGTGAGGAAAAAGATGTGCTGGAAAGCAATCTATTTTGCTGGTGTTGGGGGTTAATGACTATTGCCAAAGATAAGTGAATTATCAAAGCTGTTGCGCCGGTCCCATCTCAAAACCCATTACGGTGCCGGCCGTCTAATTAAATACGTAAGTATAATAAAATCATATTTTATGACTATTTGAGGGTAATGAGATTAGTCTTTAGAAGCGATCGCCACATATTAAAGATGCCAGTGTCTATAGAATGTTAATAACTTTAAATCAAAGTGTATGGAAACTATTCATGATAAATTAAAAGAAAATTTCTGTATTCCTAATAAGCCCAGTGCTTTCTACTTACAGAAGACCCTTGTGTAAGAGGGAACACTTTCTTCGTGGAAGGACAATGCAAAATAAAGTTGGTCATCAGTGGAGGGTGGGGTTGGGAAATGCTTTGTCTCTGGGTGCTTAGCTGCTTGGAGCTCACGCAGGGAGAGCGGCCAGGCGAGCGTTATTGTCAGAATATGCAAAGTGCCTTTTCGGGAAAAGATGAAGTTGGAAATAGGAAACAATGCTTTCTTTGTAGTGTACTTCCTAAAATGTCCAGCCTGTGCTGGAGGTGCCCCTTCCTTACGCTAACGAAAGTATCATGCTTAAAATCATTTACAGTATCTTTAATTCAGATTACACGCGCCAAGGCGATTTAAATCTGATTACCAAATTAGAAGGTTTAAAAACAAATCCTTCTAAATCTGATACTGTTGACTAAAGAGGGAAAAAAAAAGTTCTATAAGCCCATCACATAAGGTAACGATCCTGCCCCAGAAAGAAAAGGGGTTTTAAACCTTTTTGACAACAAATGCAGCTGCCCCACTATTTTGGACGATATTAAGCGAAAATGAATGCAAATCTGTGTTCAGCAGCCATCTGGCCCGAAATGGGGGAATCAGCTGCTCTCACAACAGGCTCGGAGGCTGAATCCATTTCAGCTCATTTTCTAGATCATCTGGTCCCGCACCCAAAGCGTGGAAAATACGGTCTTTATCATTCACCAACTTTATCTTTTTTGTCACTCTGCTGCTGGATCTGAGCTGTGGGCACAAGGACTCGCCGCCAGGGCAAGGTCTCCACCCCGGCCTGCTGCGGAGCGGCCTGGAAGGGCAGCCCCCTCGGCCCCCACCCCACCCCCAGATTTTCTATTTGATGGGCAGGAGCAGCGGCAGAGGGAAGCGAGGGGCAGAGCACCCAGGCCTGGGAGCGGGTAGGAACCGTGGGCCAATTCCCAAAAGTCCTCAGTACCCGGAGGTACTGAGGGCGTGTCTGGGCGCCTGGCCGCCAGCCGCAGTAGCCCTGCCCCCGCCCCTCACCCTTTCTAGGGGAACTCGGGCACCAGGTACCCAGGAGAGGGGGTGGCGAGGGACAGACTGGTACTTTGGAAGTTGCGCAGGCCCGCTGCTGCCCGCATTCTAACCTCTGCGTACAGAACACTCCCAGGGGCCAGAGGAGTGTTTAGGGGCTGGACCGGGCGGAGCCTGACCTTTGCCGGCCCGACGGGCCACAAACGGCAGCGGCGACCACTCAGGGCCCCGCGCCCAACGCGATTTGCACGGGTGGCCCTCGAGCTACCGCCGCCGCCTCCTCCTCGGAGGGTGGGAAGTATTCCTTTTGTGCGGATTTACGGGGAGAGGCTTCAATGAGCCCCCTCACATTTGCATTTAAATAGCGGCATCAAGCGCTTCGCGTGCCACACACCAGTGGGCTCCCAGATGTCAAGCTGGAGTCAGTCAGATGGCCAGTGCCCAGCTGTCCTCCCCATGTCGTGCTGGAGCAGTCACTGACCTTAAAGAGACAGCGCCCGTCACCCCTGGCGCCCTGCTTGGAGAGCGGCGTGCAGGGCACAGGGCGCAGGACGGAAGGTTCCGGCAGCGCTTGGACCGCTGACCCTCAGCTCCACCCGAAGCCTGGCCAAAGTCTGGACAGGCGAGAGCGATCCAGTCTCCCAGGTGCCGTACCCAAGCCTCCCTGCCCAGCTACTCAGTTCCCAAGCCGCCGCACGGTCAAGGCCTTGTGCCCCTGCCCACTGCCCACCCTTGGAGGGGGGTGCACTGCGCGTCATGAGGGAACGTGCCCCTCAGACCTCCACAGTCCTGGTCCTCCGCCGCTCCTTAGCGCAAGGCCTGGAGACAGGGAGTGGGGCTGATGCCGGCCTTTCAGCCACCTCCCACAGAAACTTCGGCCAAGTTGGGGGTCCCAAGGCAGAAGGCCCGCTGCGGTGGGCCCAGAGTCCAGGTCACGCTGTGAATGCCCCTTCGTGCTCAGGCCGAGCCCAAAGCGCCCGCCAACCTCCCTACCATCCTTCCAAAGAGTAAAAAACTGCATTTCCGGCGTTGACAAGTCAAGTCCCCCGGAGAATCAGGGGTCCCGAACGCGGCGCCCCAGAGGGCTCACAGCAACAATCCCAGGCTGCCTGGCTGTGTCACTTGGATCCTTCAGGAAAGGGTGAGAGACAACGCGCCCAAGGCCTGCGGTTTGCGTCCAGCGGCCAGTGCCGAGTTGCAGGCACAGACCGCCCCCACGTCCTCCGCGCCCGGGGGTCACGCCCAGATGGTGCAGACCTGCGGTTCTGCATCCTGCTTAAGCTTGGACTCAGGTCTGGGAGCTGAGCACCAGCAAGAACTGGGAAAGAACCTGAAATGGGAGAGGCAGACTGACCCTGGGCCCTGGCGGGAAGGAGGCTGAGGGGCTTAGAGACAGCACCTAGATAGGCCGGTGAACTGCGGGAGAGTAAAACCACCCACGCATCGGCAAACTCTGCCCATCGAGGAGGATGGGCAATGCGACCCCTGAGTGGCTCTGCCCTGTCTTGCACTGCAGGGTCACGCTGGCCACTAGGCCGGGAAAATTGGGAAGCAGGGACTCTGCACTCAGGCCACCCAACTTAAGTAGGACACAAAGGGGAGACAGGCAAGTTCAGGTGGGTTTTCCAGGCCCAGAAGGTGTGCCTTCTCCCTGTCAGCAAAGTGACATCCCAGGAGGCATCTGGTGACAGAGCCCAGGCCAGGCCAGGAGCCCCGCCTGCCTTCGGAAGCAAGTAACTGGGCAACAACGGGCCTGGCACACGGGGCGCACCTCCTGTCCCCTGTGCTGGGCTACAGAATCCAATTGAGTTCAAGGGTAAAAGGGAAAACTGAAGGGTCTAAGACCCCTGGTTCTTTGCACCCACCCATCCCGAGTATTTATTCTGTATGTCTAAGATCCCAGAACCGGGACCCCGGAATACTAGAGAAGGCTCAATTCTCCAAGTAAGAACGTGTAAGCACCGCCTGCCAGTGTGGCCAAATTTGACAAACAGCGCCTCCTGGGGTGGGGAGAGTAGAGCGCCGCAGCTCATCAGAGAGCCAAGCTGCCGAAGCTCCGTCCCACCCACCCCAGGGCAGGTGACCACCCGGGCTCCTGCCGACCACGGGAGCTGGGCCGGCTCCTTCGCGTACAAAACACCTAGGCCTCGCTGACGACGTGACCCCAGGGGCAAAGAAAAACTGCCACACGCTGCCTAGTCCTAATTGCCGCCCACGTGCACATGCAAGAGTCAGGCCAAGCTGGGCATCGGGCACAAAGCCCGGGCAGCAAGCATCACGCGCACGCCCTTGCTGGAGAGAACGTGCGTTCCAAGTGCCCGGCCACGCAGGGGGTGGCCGACATGACCTGGAACTCGCTCAACTCTCTCGCTGGAAAACCCGAGCGCTCCAAGCAGGGCCAAAACCGGCAAGGGTGCGTCTTGACTCCTCCAGAGCACGAAATTAGAAGGGAAAGTTAATTACTGACTCTTTGTCATAACTTTTCTCTGGTTCCTTCGGTCACTTTGGCTGACCTCACCGTTCTTAGCCCCAGGGACTCTTCAGCCTGAGTGAGAATTCCAAATCAAACACTCCCAATGCACCTTGCCTCCCCGCAAAAACGCTCAGGAGGAGCGACCCAGCTGAGAAAGGCAGCTGGTGAGTGGTGGGGTCCCTTGGATCCCAAACGGTGCAGCGCCTCAGCAGTGAGCTGAAATTTCCAAGCTGCGTTAGGCAGTGCCCGGAAGGCAGTCCGGCAGCACGCGCCAGAGCGGGCGCCAGGGACACGGATTCGGCGCCCGGCCGCCCGCCGCGCGCCCCGCCAGTTTACAAAGCAAACTTTCCCCAGAGAAGTTTCTAGATTGAATGGCGCGCAAAGTACGACAATCGACACCTAAACAGACCCAAACTGTACAAGCACGGATCGATCAGATAATTTCAAATATTATAATTGGCTTTAATTAAACACACTGCGTTCTAATTAACTCTGAAATTTTAGCATGCTTTGGGACACTGGTGTCTGATTTGATATTGTCAGTCCAGATGTCCTAATAAAATTCAATCCTCCACTCAAGACTTCAATATTCACTAAGAACAAAATGCAAATTAAATGTAAAACCTAAAGTATCGCCAAAGGTATAATCAAGAAAGGTGTCTCAAAACTTCTCACTTTTTATTACGCAGTAGTTTAAAAATGCAGATTACATCCTAACAAGACCTCTCCAGAATATCATAAATCTTAACTCTTTCCTGGACGGGTGCAGAGCGCTGAGCCACTGCCTTGAAGGAGGAGGGTAGCCAGACTCATGACGGAATTGAATACCCTCATCCGGAAGCTAACAGAGCGCAAAAGTTTGCCAGTAAAATTCCGGCTTGAAACACGGGTTTGCCAAGACGCATACTAGAGCTGAGGTGGTAGAGAGCCGCGGATGGGAATAGTACTGATGCACTCACTACCGGCTCGGCTACCCTCTCCCACTCCTGGGCTGCACTTTAATAGAGAGGTGTGCGCAAAAGTCGGGTGGTGAGGGGAGCAGCGGGGCCGGGTCAGTCCGCTGGGGTAATTAACTCAGATGCAGGGATTGCAAGCACGAGGCCGAGAAAGAAGTGCATACCGCGCGTGGACAGAAATGTGTCAAGCCCTCTGCGTTCCTGCACAAACCCTCTCGCGTGCATTCACAGGGCTTCTAAGGGATCCAAGCCGGAAGACCTGGCTGGGTGGCCCGCCGTGCCCGGACAGCCCCTCGGGAAACCGGGCGCAGGCCGGGCGGAGCTGGGGGTGGGGAGGTGGAGGCAAGCCTTTGGCGACAAAATTGGTCCGAGATGTGATTCTTTACCAACTCTGAGCATTTAGTAAATTTACAGACCAGAATGAGTCCTGTAAAAAAGACGCTATTCCCACATTAAACATGTGTATGTTTTCCATACTAATGCGGTCACTTAAAGCTGTTGCTAATTTAACTTTTTAAAAAGGCCACAGTGGAAAATTTGCATTTTCTTTAGGACATTGAAATGAAGAGCAAACTGCTGGGCGGCGAGGCTGCCCAGGGCATAGCTAGGGGCCATGTAGAAATAAAAACAGATAAAGAAAAGAAGAAAGAAAGAAACTGGCTTCTCTTCTAGACTATTAATAAGCAATTTGTCCCACCGAAATTTACATTGCAAAGCGGAGCGCGCCGGCAGCCCTGACGGCTGGGCTGGCGCGGGTGCGCCCGGCGCGGGGGCGGGGGCTTCCTCCGGCCATCCGGGCGCCCTCGGGGGTGATCTCCCGGCAGCTTTGAACTTGGTCCCTGCCACGGGTCCGCGGACCCTCGCACACACACATTCGTATCTGCACGCCAGTGCCCCACCTGGGCTGTGCGTCCGGAAAGCCCGGACTGGGGCTGCGCCAGCGCCAACTGACACGGACCCTGGCCGGCTGGCGGTCTCCCGGGGGGAATCCCTTGGCTTCCAGTGACGCCTCGGACTCACGGACACCCATTCTAGCCCAGGCCTTAAATTTAAAATGGCAACCCTAAGCTTAATTTTTTTTTTCTTTTGTGCTTAGCCTCGCCTCCGAGTCAACTGCAGGTGCGGAGCCCCGTGTCCGGCGCCCCCGCCGCTCCCCCGCCCGCGCGCCCGGAGGAGCCGCGGAGCCCAGGCCTAGCGTGGGGCCAGGGCGCCATCTACGGGCGCCGCGCGGCTCCCGGCGGCCGCCGCCGCTGCCCGGCTCCCTTCCCGAGCCCGCTCCGCCTCCCGCCGGCGCTGCCGCCCGCGCTCGCCCCGCGCCCGCGCCCGCCACTTATCACAATTACCCGGCGCTCCCCGTGCCACTTTGCCTATGAAACGTTGATTGCCAGTTCGGAAAACTTTTAAACACTATATTAAAACTTTGGAAATGAAGGTGCTCTCCTGCCTGCGATTTTTAGGCAAAAGATTAAAAGATAAGAAACGTAAAGATAATGCAATTTGATTTGTTAGTCTAACTCTGCGATTTGAGACTTGATGTCCCCAAAGACCAGGCGAGCTTTTCCCCTTTATTTATTTTTATTAAAACATCAATCTACACTGGAGCTGGGTGAACTCGGTTTCACCTGGAGAACATAAAATTCTCCATACCAGAGAAATAAGCACCTTTCATAAATCAATGGTATTCCTGACACATCGATCAATTTTTGGTTGTTAATCCGAAAGGAGGAGTTTTAATTGCTTCCTGCGTTTTTGTCCAGGCACCTAGGCGTTGCGACCTTTCCTATCCCTCCCTCCCAGGTTCTGGCATAACTGGGGGGAGGATGGACATGGAAAAATCCCGAGTACTTCCACTACAGCCTCGGAACCCCGGATCTCCGCCCGCGCTGAGAATCCTTCGCACGCGCTCACCTCCCCGCAGCCCTGCAAGGACGGCCCGGGAAAGGCCACCTGGAGCCCACGAGGTCGCCCAGGCAATGCCCACCCGGCGCCGAGAAGCCACCAGGGCGCGGCGCAAAAGTTCACTGCCAGGCCAGGCCAGGCCGGAGGCGCGGCCCGCGGTCCAGGCGCCCGCGTCTCTCCAGTCCCGCCACCACGCGCCTCCGCCACAGCCCCGCCCGCGCTCCCGCAGACGAGAAGAGCTACCCCAGCCCGCCAGCCCGGCGCCCTGGCGTTCAGCGTCCGGCCGGCGACGCGCGAAGTTCAACTTTGCAGGCGCCGCGGCCGCCTGGGGACCTCAGGCTGAGGCGGGGAGCCCCCGACGGGATCGGGATCAGGCCCCGCGCGCTTACCTATGCTGCTCATTCGACGGGCATCGCGGGGCGCCCTGGCCGCGAGGTGTGGGCGGCGCCGGCGGCGGGCCAGGAGGGTGTGCGGCCCGGCGCCTTCCCACGTTCCCACCTCCCGCCCTCCCGGGAGAGCCCACGGGCCGGGCCGAGAGCTCGGCAGTGCGCAAGCGCCGCTTTGCCTTCCACCGCGGGAGGCGGCGGCGCGGCAGGCGGGGGCAGAGCAGGGGCGCGAGGAGGTGCCTGCAGGCGGCCCCGCGGCCCGCCAGCCGCCCAGCCCCGGGGCAGCAGCTGAGCCCAGGCCTGGGGGAGAGCCCTCGTGAGCGCCCCCTGGGCCATGCGCGGTGCCCCTTCACGGGGAGGCCCCTTTGCGTGGCCCGGAGCTGCGCTCCTTTCTCGAAGAGCCCTAGGGCGTCGGTAACCCGCCTTGGCCAAAAGAGTGAGCGGACCCCCGCGGGGGCACTTCGGCTGTAGACACCTCTCCTCAAGGCATCCAGAATGGACCCCAGGCCCAGGGTGGGCCCAAGCTGTCTGTGTAGACGTGCGCACGCGCCCGCGGGCAGGGCAGGGCTCCGAGCCCTAGGTCTTTTTAGGTGGGTGAGAGGACATCTTCTGGGGAACTACTAATTTAAGGAGAAGCACTCTGCTGGGCCCCTTGGCGATTAAAATGAAGAGAGGAAAGAGATCGCCCACAGAAAGAAGCACCAGGATTCTCAGATGGAGGAAACACCCTTTTCAATGCGAGCTTCGACTGCAGGGAGGGCGGCGCTCTTGGCAGACGGTGCTTCCGCTGCCTTGCTGTCAAGCAACCTTGACCGCTCCACTCCCAAAGTATGCTGTCACCTAGCAAATAACCAGAGGTGGTATCTTTCTGTAAATACCCGGAGCTGTTGCTGTCCACAGGAAAGGGGTCAGGTGGGGTGTCCAGCGTCCCAGACCAGTCCGACGGTCCTGGGGCCGGGAGGAGCTGATTAGCTGGGGGCTGGCTCTGGCCCGGGCCCTTCCAGGTGGACGCTGCAGTTCTCCTCCCTAAGCTAACCACTGTGGAAACCGTGAGACTCATAGGATATCCTACTAATTCTTACTCTTTCTCTTCTTCCAAACCTAGCGCAATACAGATACCTGAAAAAATACAACTCTTCCCTTGCCAAGGATAGTCCCTGAAAACCAAAGCTCTCCTGTGCTGGGAGGTGAGCCTCGCCCTCCCGCGTCGGTCCCTGGCCCTTGCCTGTTTCCTGCTTCTGGATTTGTTTTGTACTCTTTATTCCAGCCTTTTATATTGAAAGTTGAATGTGCTGAATCATGAAATCTTACTGGAAAAAGTTATTTTGGGCCATTTATTTAGCAAAAGGCACTCTAGAGAGTGCAACCTAGAAATGTACTTTCTTATGATAGCTTAGTGTGAGGAAAGAACTGAATAACGAATATTTCTCCTTCGTCATCTTCACTTGGGAATCGTTTTTAATGTGAGTCAACATGAAGCCATTTAAGCAGTGTGCAGTGTTTTAGGATATAAAATTACCCATGTTTTTTAATTGCAGCTAACACATACTGAACATCATGTGCCAGGCACGAGGTTGGAAAAGTTAAGGGACATGTGTTTGTCACACTACTAGGAAGATGAGGGCTCCAACCCCACATTGAACTCCACAGTTCCAGTCCCTATATGGTTCCACCAGTTGTGGTTTCAGAGACAAAAGGAGGGGACGTCACTTTCCCGGTCCAGAGCCTATGGGTGTTCCTCGCTTGGTCTGTGTGAGTGGTTGAACATAGACTGTGGGGCTGAGCAATCCCTCTGACGATGAGTTGGTGATGCCCTTCCTTCTTTGTCCTCCTGGCTGCTTCATAGTGAGGCCCCCATGCTACCCTGTGCTCGGTCCCTCTGTCTCCCCTCCCTTCACAGCTGCTGTCTCTGGCCCTCTTTCCTCCAGATGCACCACTCTGCCCACCGACCCTCTTCCTGAGCCTTACTCTGCAGGAGCAGCTGGCCGTGCAGATACTGACTCCTGAACTCAGGGGCCTGGATAGGAATGTCATCGTCACGTGAGTGCATGGGGAGACTCTCAGCCTGTGGACAGGAACCCAAGACCTCATCTTCATAGACAAGGATCTGTGACTTTGTTGAGAAATGATCACTTTCTCTGTGCCTCACCAACTTCCTCCATGAAGTGGGTTCAGTGATTTTTGCCCCCTCCCCAGCCTTCCTTTCTCCCCCAAATAGGCTGATTTGGGCCCTGTGAGCTGCAATCCTGAGCAGAGCCCTGCCTTGGTGGAGCTTGCCGTTCAGGAAAAGAACAAATCCTCCTCAGGAGACACAGGAGTGAAAGGAAATGGCTTTTGTGACACTTGCATTGGGAAGGACTTAGGAAGCTATGGCAGGGTACACCCAGTCCTCTCAGGTACACAAAAATCAATGTCCATTTCATCTGTCGCTGTCCACGATTTGTCACTGGCCACTGTACCTAGACATGTACATTCTCAAACACCAGCATTTGAATCTGTTTCAATATTTACTTGGAGTTCTTTTTCCATGAAAAGCCATGTGCCCTGTGGCACCACCAACCAGCAAGCCAGTTCAGTGCAAGGCTGGGCCGCAGTCCATGTCCAGCAGTCGCACACCCTCGTCCAAGAGTAGTCCCATCAGAGACTTGGCAGAGGTGAAACACCGTCCCTGACCCCAGAAGTCAGCACTTACTCAGGGCATTTTTAGGGGACAAATGCTCACACAGCAGTTGCTTTACTGGCTGGCAGGATGGTACCTTTCGTTGTGGCCTGGAGCTTCCCTGGGAGTGTGTCTCCTAGAGGTCAGGACCCACCTGTTCTCTCCATCTGCTTGGTTCCATCCTTAGTGCAGAGCCAAGCACGACACAGGGGCTCAGCAAATACTTATCGAACTAACCGACCTTCAGTTCTATATCGAAAACCTTATATTATGTAAAATGTCAAACACACGTGAAAGCTGATAGAGCGATGTGACGAACGTACCCGTACCTGTCACGCACCATCAAGAATTCCCTGCATTGCTCTGTCTTGTTCCAGTCATTCTTTCCCCAGCCTCATTTTCTTAGTAACTATGCTTTCATAGGTACAGCACTCAAAGCAGTAGTTGAAAGTGCACAATTCTCAAATCCACCATTCAGCCCCAAACACCCTTTTCCTCCTCACCTGGCACATTGCACATTGGCTGGGGCAGATGCTGCTGGGCCCCTGACCAGTGCCCTATGCCCAGGAACCTGAGAGAACTGGGCTTAACCTGTCCTGCCTTCCCAGGGAAGCCCCCTCCCATGCAGACTTTATAAACCCTTCTGGCTCTTGCAGGCCCACTCCAACCCACCCTTGGACCTCAAAGTTAGAAGTGACACCCCTTCTGGACAGTTCCAAGAAGCTGATCCCCTCTGCTTGGCACCTGTCACCACCCTCTCCCTTGGTCACAATTGGGGTGCACGCTTTGTCCTGCTCTGCAGGCCAGCATGCTTCCTCTCTGCTTTCCTGGCAGGATCAGAGGGTGTGTTTCTTGAAGAAAGACCCCCGAGAATGGAACCAAACCTGAGAGAGGAAACATTAGACCATCAGTCACTCCTCAAACTTCTCACTCTCCCCAAACCCAGATTTTCAAGGGTGAATGACCAAGGTCATGGCTGCTGGAGCATCCTGGAGGACTGCCTGTGTGAAGGTCTGAATCGAGGGATGGGAAGGCAGGTTGACGAGTGATTCTTCATGACAGAAGTGTCACAGGAGTGATCCGTGGGGTCTCTGTGGAATCCCTCAGCTGGAGGGCCACACGAGAGGGAACTACAATGACCAGAGGCCTCACAACATGGATCCGATGGATCAGGAACTGCCCCCCAGAGACCCACCCTTGGTTTTCACAAGGCAGATAAGATTAGGGTCTGCAGGCCTAACCTGGGCTGGGCTCTCAGAATCCCCAGTTCCACATGTCTGGCTTTGAGGAGAGATGCCAGGAGCTAACATGGCACCCCTGGGGGCCACATCCAGCCCATTAGCCAAGACTCAGATTGCCCACCCTTCATTCGCAGCTCCTGGCCCCCTCCTGTCCAACTGCTGCTGAGTATCAACTCCCGAAGCATAGACCCCCTGCCTCCTCAGATCTGGGGGTAGCACCAGAGCACAGCCTCTGTTGGCTGAGGTCCACTCGGCGTGTTCGCCAGAGCCAGCGTTTATTGCACACCCAAGTCCCATGGCCTCTGAGCAGACAGAGAGGGCAACGCCTCCAAGACATAGTGTGGGAAGGAAAAGATGCACATGGGTGAGTGTGCTGGAGAACACCATGATTTTGGTGCCAGCCTAGTGGGTCTGCCCGTGATTATCACTTGTGTTCCTTTCTAGAGACAATAAGGAGGAATTTCCTTATAATCCAGGAAAAAGGAAACAATGCCATTTCCCGAAAGAAAGGGAGGGAGGGAGAGAGGGAGGGAGAGAGGGAGGGAGGGAGGGAGGAATGGAGGAAGGAAGGAAGGAGAAGGAAAGGAAGGAAGGAAAGAAAGAGAAAAAGAAGGCATGGAGGAAGGAAGGGGAGAAGAAACCAGTCTGGCGGCATCTGCACACTTCTAAGAAGCACCTCCCTGTCTGACTCTGTGAATCAGTGTGACGTAGTCTCTCTCTTCATGTTCCCCTCTGCCCCCTTCTTGGTGGTCCCTGGCAACTCTACGGATTGTAGGAAGACTTTCTGGGAAGGGTAAACCAGGCCCACATGTGAAGGGCACGTGGTTCCTGACCAAGAGGTTTATGATGTGTGTCTTTGCACGGTCTCATCAGTCCTGTCCAGAAGGTTTTGTGTGAGCTGGGTCCAGGAAGGGGCAGAAGCCGTCTAGGACCAGAGGCAACAAGAGAGAGACACGGCTCACCGCTCTGACCCTGGTGGAGTGGTTGGCTGAGCCAGCACATGGTCCCCTGGCTCTCTGGGCACACTGATCCAGGCTCCAAGCTCCCAGGGAGAGGCAGCTGAAGAGCCTGGATGAGAGGTGCTGACCAAGGTGCCCCACCCTGACAACCCCTCTCACTTGCAGCCCATGGCGGAGGAGGCCAAGCAGAGAGGGCAATAGCTCCAAAACTCAACAGACAGAAAATGCTCTTTCGGGCCACTGCTGTCCTTCCACATCAGTTCCTATCTTGCAAGAAAGAAAAATAATATGTGCATTAAAATAGCAAATAAATGGGTAAACTATGCCCTGCTGTGCCTTGTAACATCTTTGCTGCAACCTGATCAGATCACAAAGAAGATGATGCCCGTGGCCACTTAGGGAAGAATCATGGGCAAGAGGTGAGAAGTAGCAGCAGCAGGACACTGTCCAGTAGGACACTGTCCTGCAGAACAGCAGCTACACCACAGATGCCCCGGGTCCTCCCTGGGATGTTGCTGGGTGAGACCCACTTCTCCAACTTGTAAGATGAGTTTCCAACACAAGGCCAGATTTCTTTCCCCAAAGATGATTTCAGGGATTATGAAGACCTCTTTCAAGAGTGAGTGGGATGGACAGAGTCATCTCTTACTGAGACCCCCCTGCTCTTCCCTGTCCCCCACTGGCTGGGTTTAAACGGATGTGATGGGTGATTCTGTCTTATAGGAGTCACGGGGGGGGGAAATCCCAGCAGTATTTTTGGCATAAGAAACAAAACATGAGAGATTGGAAGGTGGAGATGTAGTGAGTGGAGAAAAATACCCTGTGACCACCGAGGTTGGTTTCCTGGAGCGTGTGCGCACGCCCTGCCCCTCACCAGCCTGTACAGGGTCATTGCTCATTCTTGTATGAAGCTGAAGTTCTGAAAGTCATTTCTTCTAAATGTGAGGCACATGAACTACACTTTAATTCACAAGAGAAACCCTGTACTGTTAGTATAAGCCCAACAGTGGGAGCCTCACACACCTGCCCCTGGGGCTTGTGTGCAGGTGGAGTGTGGGGGACATCATCCCAGAGAGGCCAGGAAGCAGGTGGGAAGCCAGGCAGAGAGAGCTAGAGGCCCAGCAAGGCTGTGCCTGGGGCAGGCGTCCCTTGGAGAGTGGCCCTGTTAAGATTTTACAGACCCTCTCATCAGAAGGTGGAGTGGATCCCACACCCAACTTTGGTCTTCAGTGTGGCCACTTGACTTGCTTACGCCATGGGATGTTCGTAGTTTGGGAGATGCAAAGGCCTGAAATGGCTCCTGAACACTCTCACGTTTGTCTGTGCTGTGAGAACAGGGCAGACAGTGGAGTGGCCCACACCATGTAAGCGAGCCTGCCAATGTCATCAGAGCCTGCCCTTGACCCACTGCTCCTGCAGAAGTGTGAGTGACCCCAGATAAAGCTCTAAAGTCCCCTGTCCGCTGCAGTGTGGGGTGGCTTGCTGCAGCAGTAGCCTGGTGTAGATGACCAGGACAGCAGGGTTTAGCCTGATCCCTCAGGGGAGGATGTCCCAGCATGGGAAAGGGACCCAAAGAATCTTCGGAGCATAGCTGTCCATACACCAGTGGGACTTCCCAGGGAAAGTGTGTACAGTGTGGGTGGACAAGACAGAAGCACATCTTATTCTAAGAGTAAAATTGTGTCCACTGGTGTGCCTGGTCTGTAATTTAAAATAATTTGACAGAGAGGATCAGACATGAAGAAAGCTTCAAATGGCTTTTATGACCTGGAACGCATGGAGAGGTCTATAGGGCTCAGAAGCCCAGAGGCTCAGGAGCTGGGAAACAGGCAGGGCTCCAGTTCCGTGGCACAGGGTGGGTATCAAACACTATCCCAACCCTCTACCTCCTACCCATATGAAGAGCAAAGAGACAGAATAGGTCAGCACCCTGAGCAGAAAGCAAGGAGGTTGACTTCTTAGTGACTAGGGTGGGAGTGGGCAGGAACTGGCATAACAGTCAGCTCCCTGATTTCAGCCTTGTGCCCCTAAGCAAAGGGCTAGCCTCACCACTGCACTTGTGGCCCACACTCCTGTGTTTCAAGCTGCCAAGCGCCTGGTGATTTATTACAGCAACAGCAGACACAGAACACACCCACCTTGGACGCCTGCAGGTGGATGCACGTTTTTCACACTGCGCATCAGCCCGTTATACCATGGTAATGCTGTGAGTAGAGCTTCCCCAAACGCACTGGTGTGAACTATGGCTCTGGTTGTCACCAACCCTGCAGGTGGTTGGGCTGGCCGGGCTGGCAGGCGGGTTCTGTGAAATCTGTCTCTCACCTTTGGGGAGCAGCCAGCTACCCAGGCCTGTGCTTCTCATCCCAGCAGCAGAAGCCCAGGAGACCAGCCCTGCTAGGCAAGTGCATTAGAAGCTCTTCTTGTGTTCCATGCACCCTAGCTAGGCAAGCGGCCAAGCTAAAGTCACTGCAAGAGCCCGGCATGGGAGGGCGAGGGGCTAGGAGGGCAGTGGGCAAGAGAGCCCCATGGAGGCTAAATGGGCCTTGGACCCTTTGGTGCTGGAGCCTGAGAAGGAGAAGCAGGTTCTCCTGGGTGTTGGGCTGCTTGTCCTTCAGCCTTCTGGACGTATGCAGACTCTTTATAGCCCTCCTTAGAAACAGTTCTGCCCTTTGAAGGAGCCAGTCCCACCTGATGTGGCTTGATCTCTGGAGGCAGAGGCCTGTGGCTCTGTCTTGCCGAGTCTCACCAAGCACAGCCTCCCTGCCAGACCTCATTCCTGACCCTTGCCTGGGAAGGGGCCCTGCAGGCTCTAGGCTCTTCCCTAAGTGAGAGCAAAGGGCCAGCCAGCGAGCTTGGTGGAAAGGTGGGCACCATAGCAAGTCTGTGCAGTGAGGACCTGGCCTCCAGAGAGAGGCCTGGCTGGGAGGTCCTCTCTACACTTCTGAAACTTCCCCAGTGTTGGGGGGTGGGTTTTGTTATTCAGAAGCCCCCGGGATAACCACGCCTGCTAGTGTGTGCTAATGAGGAGGTGCAGGGTGGGAACTGCCCATACCAGAGGATGGGATTAGAGAGGATGGGGCTGGGGCCATGCATGTCAGCCTGACCTATAGGTGTGGGGACAGGAGATTGGGATTAACCACAGGGAAATCAATCACTCAGTCATAACTAAGTGATGAAGCCTCCAGGAACACTCTGGCCACCCAGCTTCAGTGGGCTCCCTGGGGACAGTGCGTGGGGTGGGGGCCATGGTCAGCCATGCAGAGCTCCCTAGGGCATGGATGAGCAAAGCTCCTTGTAGCCCCTCTCTAATTCCACTGCACCCATGTCCTCTCTGGGGCCAGTTCTAATATAATCCTTTGCCTATAATAAATGTGACCAAAGTATGATACTTCCCTGAGTTCCTTGAGTTATTCTAGTGAATTGGAGCTGATGGAAGTTTGGGGAACTCCATGGACATGGTGTCAGAAGTCTCGGGGCTACCCCCTGCACTTTGAGTTCACCCAGCCCCACCACACTTGCCACTGAACCTTGGCCTGAGTGTGCCAGGCAACCAAGGACCAGCCTCTCTTCCTGAGCGCAGCCACAAAAGGAAAGTCCTCTGAGCTGTGCACAAGCTCGGGAAGTCTCTAGGGTGGAAGGTCCTGGGCTCCTGGCTGAGCCCCTTTGTTCATAGGGCAGGGACTTCCACACCGGTTTCTTTTAGTCTCTTATTATTGACCTTGGACAACTCACCTGACCTCTCTGGGTCCCATCTCCCTCATGTGTAGGGTTGGGATGGCAGTGCCCACCTTGCTGACAGGTGCAGGACACTTTCACGGCTCTGTGCGTGATCAGCATTGGCAGTTGCTTCTCTGTGCTGGTTCTGTCATCATCGTTATCTCAGTGGACTGCCCTGCCCAAGCTGCCTGGTGGGATGTGAGGCTGTCTTCACACTTTAGATAGGTCCCTTGTTGGCAACTTTTTCCTCCTCTGGGCTAGCCCTTCTTCCCACACACTGATAGGGCCCATCAGTAAGTCTCTTTCTGTTGAAAACAGCTTAAAATAGCTCAAACTGGCTTGGGCAAAAAAGAGAATTTTTGTTGCCTCATGTAGCAGAATTTCGCCTTAGGAGAGGCTGGATCCAGAGGTTTAAACAACCTCAACTAGGGCTGTCTGCATTCTGTGGAGTAACTGTCTCATCCTTGGGCCCACTGGGTGGCTCAGCAGCTCTAAGTTCTCCCTCACGGTACCAAAAGGCTGCCACAGCACCAGAGTACACATCCTCACTTCCTTCCATCCAGGGAATGACTGATGTGAAAAAGAGATGTTTCTGCGCCAGACGCCCCTGAGTCCCTTGACTTAAACTGGAGAGTGAACCCATCTGGGAAGCAGCATGGACCTGGGCAATGTCACTAACCCCCCCCCCAAACCACAGGGCTGTGCACAGAGGAAGTTGACTTCACACATTGGCAAAAGGACCAGCAAATGTGGACTGTGCAGTGTCCTCGTGCCCGGGAATGACCCTGACTGCTGCTCCCATGGCAGTTCTATGTTGTCAACGGTGGCCCTGGCTGCAAGGGCCTCCTCTCCTGACTGTGATCCAGGCAGGAGCCCTGGATCACCTCAGCAGCATCCAGGACAGGCTGGATTGTCCCCTGGGGGCTCCTTGGCTCCAGAGCAAGGCCAAAGAAGACCTGTCCTGGGGGTTGGAGACCAGGCAGGCATTGGTAGAGTTTGAGAAGAAGCCTAATCCAGTATCTGAGCCTTGGGGCTGGGAGGAGATGCACATCGGCCACACAGGGCTCCAGGCTCCGTGGATGAGGAAGAGGTGGCAGGCACAATGTTCAGGAAGAAGGCACTCCTGGGAACTCATCCCCCACCTGTGCTTCCTGCCGGATGGTGAGCCCTATGTGTCCTGCTGGTGTTTGCTGCTGCCAGCCCCAGCACTGAGAGCCTCCAATCCATAGACATCAGTGAGCAATGTGTGCTTGCCATAAAAACCTTAGAGAAGTTGAGTTGGTCTGGATTGGCTCACAGGACAGCCAGGAACCCAGTGTGGTGGCCTCGAGAGTGTGGTAGGGTTCCCTGGTAGGCCAGCATCTATCCTGATGTAGTCCAGCAAGGCGTGGGTCCCAAAGGAAGGGAAGTGGGGCAACAAGATGCATTGACTTCTGCAACTCCCTGGAAACTTGGGAAAGCTGTTCTCTCTACACCTGCTTCTGCTCCGATCTATAAAACAGAAGGCCCAGCCCCTCGGTGAGTCCTGAGAGTTCTTTCAATACTACAATTCTGATACTGAATTCTGGCTACTGCAGCTGCTGCAGGGTTTCTTCAGTTAGACTTGGGGGACAGATGCTCCTCTTGTGGGGCCACCTCTCTCCATGGGGTATGAGTAGAGGGCATGTGCATGTCCTCTGGCCTGGACCTTTAAGGTGATACATGCCTTCTGCACCAACTCCTTGTCCTTTCCTAGGCTGGAAGCCAAGGAGAAGCCCAAAGCCCAGGGAACAGCAAAGTCTCAGCTGGAATAAACCCGGTGGCCACTATGTAGGGGAATGTTGCCTGCCAAACAAACCCTCCAAGGACCGTTACATGAGTGAGCAATATACTTCTGGTCTGGGCCACTGAAAATTTGTTTCATAGCAAAACAAAAATCAAAACTCAGGCAATGCCCTGATGGGGCTTGGAAGCTGTGGCCTTCTGATTTCAAGATGGTTCTTTTTAAACACCAAAAGAGGCAAGAAAAGATTCGTCTTTCTCTGATGCATCCTTTTTGATAAAAGAATGTGTTCTATAAAATTTGGATTCAGTCAAAATGCTGAGCTTAAGAACCAGGAAGGCTGCAGGTTTTCCCCACCCAGTAGCAGGGACTTAGCCTGAGGCCATCTGCGTCGGGAGCTTTACTGGCCGGCTGCCATGGCCTGGGAGGCCTTCTGGGTGACATGTGGGTGCTCCAGTCTGTCCTGCGTAAGAGGTGCCCAAGGAACCTGCTACTCAGCGTCCTGGTGCAGGGACAACACAAAGTGCAGCTTCTTGTTTAGAAAAGTGGAAAATCCTGTTTAATTAAATTTAATTGTAAGTAATACTTGTCTGTAATAAACAATTTAAGAACTACAGAGCAGTGTGAGAATAAAAGCCGAGTCAGGGTTCTCTTTTTGGTGTATCTCCACCCGCCTTTAAAAGAGAGACATTTGTAGGTTACTGGGTGTGTATTGTACAGCCCTGTGATGTTTTAAAAGTATCAACAGGATACCTTTGCTTCTAGGAAGATGGAGAAGTAATTCTTCCCATTCTTCCTGCTAAGTCTGATGAAAACCCTGGACGGTACATGGAAAGCCAAGGTAAGAAGAAAATAAAAGGTGGAGAGGAGAAAGAAGACCCACTAGGGATCTTGAGGCCTTAGGAACTACAAAGAGGTGGTTTTCTTTTTACCTCACATATCCCAGACATGGAGCCAAAGAAGTCAGCACCCCAAAAATGCCACTGGTACAAATTAAAAAATACAATATAAAGCTGCAGTCCCTAACTGTTGGGCAGGGAAAGGGGCAGTCTTATGAGAGAGAAAACTTTTGGTTTATATGTGTAACTGGTTGACTCCAGCAAAATACCACTGGAAAACTGCAGCCCCACCCCATGCCACAAAAACCAAACGTGGAGCCTGGATTTCCACCTTTAAGGAGCTGTGAGGAGGCTCGGCACCCGTAGCACAGTCGTTATAGCACCAGCCACATTCACTGAAGCTGGTGGGTTCCAACCTGGCCTGGGCCTGCTAAACCACTACAACAAAAAATAGCTGGGCATTGTCCCAGCTACTTGGGAGGCTGAGGCAAGAGAATCGCTTAAGCCCAAGAGTTGGAGGTTGCTGTGAGCTGTGATGCCACAACACTCTACCGAGGGTAACATAGTGAGACTCTGGCTCAAAGCATTCTATAATAGACATACTCCTATCTGACAATGTGAATGTTACTTTCTTTGCATTATTATTATTATTGTTTAATATCTTGATGCAGCAATCATCTGATTTCTTCTCTGAATGTATTTATCTTCATTTGTTCTTTATGAGGTTTTTGTTTTCAGTCCTTATGTTAAACATTGCTATTGTTATTAAATTCTAAGCCTTTTTAATTCTGTGAAGGCAAAAGTGGAAACCTAATAATCACATGTGTATGTAAGGGAAAAAAGGAAAAAAAACCTAAAAATATAAAAAATAAATAAAAACAGAAGCTGTAAGGAAGCACCCCAGACCTTAACAGGGTGCCATATCAGGAGGCCTAGTTGAAAGTCAGAACTTTCACCACCACTCAACAGTAATGAGGCCATAACCTGACCCCTAACATCAGTGGAGACCAAGTAGAAGTCACAAGGAAGCTTTTCTGTATCCTCCCAGGCAGGGAGATAACCATAGCCACGCTGGTGGGCAGCCAGACTAACCCAGCAGTAGTGAGGAGTCTTTCATACGGGTATCAATAGAGGTGAGTGGTAAACCAGTACCTCTAACCCACTTGGTGGTAATAAGGCAACGCCTCCCCGTCCCTGTGCCAGAATAGCATCAGAGGAAGCTAATTAGAACCAAAAGTTTAAATAACATGTAGAGTCTTGTACTATAATAACCAAAATGTCCAGGTTTCAATCAAAAATCATTTTCCATACATAGAATCAGGAATATCACAAATGGAATGCAAAAAAGAAAAAAATAGATATCAACATCGAGGTGATAAAATGTTAGATGTATCTGGCAGTGATTTCAAAGCAGCCGTCATAAGAATGCATTAAGAAGCAACAGAAAAATGAAACAATGCAAAGTCTCAGGGAAAATATAGAAATTTCATCAAAGAAAAGGAAATACAGTGAAGAGCCCACCTGGGAATGTGGCAGCTCATGCCTGTAATCCTAGCACTCTGGGAAGCTGAGGCAGGAGGATTACTTGAGGCCAGGAGTTCAACACCATCCTTAGCAAGAATGAGATCCTGTCTTTACCAAAAAAAAAAAAAAAAAGAATAAATTAGCTGGGCATAACAGCATGTACCTCTAGTCCAAGCTACCTGGGAGGCTGAAATAGGAGAGTTGCTTGAGCCTAGAAGTTTGAGGTAACAAAGCAAAACTCTGTCAAAAAAAGTTTAGTCAAATGGAAAGTTTAGAGATTAAAAAATACAATAACAGAAATTAAAAAACAAAACAAAACAAACTCAAGCCAGCATGGTGGTGCATGCCTCCTTAGTCCCAGAAGAAAGGCAGGAGGATCCCTTGAGCCCAGAAGTTTGAGAACAGCCTGGGCAACACAGTGAGACCTTTAAAAATAAAAGCAAATAATCAAAATATCAATTAATGACCTCAAGGACAGAATGTAGAAACTAGGGGAGAAATTAGTGAATTGAAAATAGGACAAGAGTAACTACCCAATCTAAAATAGAGAAAATAGATGTTAGAAAATAAACAGAACCTCAGGAGCGTGTGGAATTTTAACGAAAGATCTAGCAATCTTGGTCTTAGAGTCCCAAGAAGAGGAGAATGAGGGCAGGGTTGGAAAAGTATTCAGAGAAATAATGGCTGAAAATGTCCCAAATTTGGCAAAAGACATAAACCTACAGATTCAAGAAGCAGGGAAAATCCCTAACAGAATAAACCCAAAGAAATTCGTATTAAGGCATATCACAGTGAGATCTGTGAAAACCAATGTCAAAGGGAAACATTAGGAAAGCAGCAAGAATGAAAGGGCATTTAACATATAGGGAAAGGCAATTTTAGTAATGGGATTTCTTTCTTCTTTTTTTTTCTTTTTGTTTTTGGAGACAGAGTCTCCCTTTGTCATCCTTGATAGAGTTCTATGGCATCATCATGGCTCACAGCAATCTCAAACTCTTAGGCTCAAGCAATCCTCTTGCCGCAGCCTCCCAAGGAGCTGGGACTACAGGTGCTCACCACAACACCTGGCTTATTTTTAAAGATAGGATCTGGCTCTTGCTCAGGCTCGTCTCAGACTCCTGAACTCAAGCAATCCACCCACCTTGGCCTCCCAGAGTGCTAGGATTGCAGCTGTGAGCTACCTTGCCCGGCCTTGATAGAGGATTTCTTGTCAGAAACCATGGAAGCCAGAAGGAAATAGCACAAAATATTGCAAGTGATGAGAACTGGGACTGACAACCCATAATTCTATATCCAGCAAAAATGTCCCTCGGGAATAAAGTAGAAATCGAGACATTTTCAGATAAAGAAAATTAAGAGAATTTGTTTCCCGAACACCAATCCTAAAAGAATGACTAACAGAAGCTCTTTATTTTTATTTATTTATTTTTTTGTGACTGCCTCTTCAAAGGGGCCTAATTGCTTTGTTTGTTTGTTTCAGGTTTTTTTGGCCAGGGCCAGGTTTGAGAAAGGAATGAGAATATTCTTTCTCATATACCACCTCCAGTATATGGGGCCAGCACCCTACTTCTTCACCCACAGGTGAAGTTCCACCCAAGGAAGTTCTTTAAATAAGAAAGAAATAATTTAAAAAAGGAACCTTAACACGTACAAAGAGATAAATGCAGAAACACAACAGTTAAGTTGAAATGAAAGAGAGGTCAAGTAACTCATAGAAAGGCAGAATAAATAAAAGAGAGAAATAAAAAATAGAAAGAATAACTGAGAACAGAAAGTAAAATGGCAGACTTAAACCCTATATTAAAAAACTATATTAAATATAAATCATCTAAGTATACCAATAAAAAGAGAGAGACTGGGAGAGTGGATTAAAAAACAAACATGACTCAACTGTATGTTGTCTACAAGAAACACACTTCAAATATAATGATGTAGACAGGTTGAAAGCTGAAGGATGAAAAAGGTATATCACATCAACATTAATCAAAAGAAAGCAAAATAGACTGTACTAATATCACATAAAGTAAATGGAGCCAAGAAAATGACGAAACAGAGAAGGACATTATAATAACGGTAAAAGGATCAGTCCGATTCCGAGACAGAATTAAAAAATATGTGAAGCAAAACCCAATAGAACTGAAAGGATCAATATACAAAGCTACAGGTATAGTTGGAGATGTCAACATCCTTTCTCAATAATTGATAAGACGATTAGAAAATCAGCAAAGACACAGACAAACTGAAGCATAACATCAACCAACAATTCAATCGAATTAGTATGTGATTAACATTTACAGAGCGTTTCACTCAACAGCAGGCTAATCCGCATTCTTACCAAGCATTTGTGGAACATATACCAAGTTAGACCAAATAGCCTATTCCCTGAGCCCATAAAATAGACCTCAACAAACTAAATCAAATAAAAACCCTTGAGAGTATGTTCTCTAAGCAAAATGAAATGAAACTCGTATTCAATTGCAGAAAAATCTTCAAACACTTAGCAGCTATACAAAATATTTGTAAATAGCTCCATGAGAGGAAAAGGCAATCTTGATGGAAAAAGAAGGATATAAAGGTGAAAAGACATCACAAAATGCATGGGACACGACTGAAGCAGTACTGAGAGGAAAACATTAATATGTAGTGTTAAATGCACAGGTTAGGAAAGATGCTGAACCCGGTGAAAATTCAGCCTTGACTAAGTCTCCACCTTATGAAAAATTAATTCCAAATGGATCATAGAACTAGTTAAGTGTAAAATACAAAATTCTTAGGGAAAAAAGCATAGGAGAAATCTTGAGTACCTAAGACTAGTTCTTAGACTTGATACAAAACCACAACCTGTAAAAGGAAAAAATTATAAATTATACTTCATCAAAATAAGGGGAAAAAAGCCTTTTACTCTACAAAAGACCCTGATAAGAAGATCAAATCTCAACAGTAAAAAAAAACCAAGTAACCCAGTAAGAAGACGAACGGAGATGTGAAGAGACATTTCACCAAAGAGGAAACGTAGATGGAAATCAATCACATGAAGCTATGTAAAATACCCTTAATCATTTAAGAAATGCAAATTAAAATCAGACTGAGATAGTGCTACACACTTGTCAGGATGTCTAAAATAAAAGAGAGATACCATCAGACTCCAAGGAGGATTCACGGCACGACTGTAAAATGCTGCAGCCACTCTGAAACATTCTGTTAATTTCTTTAAAAACCGAACATGCCACTATTGTATACTGTACAACTTGATAAATCTCACTCCTAGGCATTTATTTCAAAGAAACGAAAACTTATGTTTGCATAAAAACCTATACAAGAATGTTTATAGCAACTTTATTTATAACAGTAGGAATAATTTATAATAATGGAAAGCAGCTCAGAGGCCCTTTAACAGATAAGTGATTAAATAAACTGTAATACATGCATACCATGGAATACTACTCAGCAATCAAAAAAAAACTATTGATATACACAGCAACCTGGATACATCTCCAGAGAATTATACTGAATGGGGGGGAGGGGGAATCCCAAAAGGTGACATATTATATGATTCCACTTATTCCAACATGGTTCTCATTCTTGAAATGACAGACTTATAGAAATTGGTAGCATGTTAGTGGTCTCCAGGGGGGAAGGAAGGGTGTGGCTGTGGAAGGACAGAGGGAAACTCAACTGATGGGATGTTCTGCACCTTGACCTCACCAGTGTGGCTTCCTGGTGACAATGCTGTACCCTCGCTCCCCGAGATGCTATCCCTGGGGAAACTGGGTAAGGAGTAACAGCTGCAAGTCAACCTACAATGATCTTAACCTAAAGATGGAACTAAAAAGCACTAGCAATGGGTAATACTGGGCACCTGCTGGGTGCCAGTTGTCACCTTTCAGGTCCTACCAGGGCCCTGCATGGCAGGCTTTATTGTCACAGGCACATTTGACAGCAAGGGCAGATAGCTCTCCCAGGGTCACCAGCTAGTGGTATTGAACATGGGATTCTGACATCAGAAGTCCATCTGGTAACTCTACTTTCTCCTCAGGCCCCATCACCTTCAGCCTCCACCCATTCCTCCCTGGCCTGCTTCAGGGCCCTCTGTACAACTTTGCCTTGCATTGTGGGAAGGTACAGTGTCCCCTGTACTCAAAGACCCCCTGCTCCCTCTCCTGGAGCAGAGCAGATGTGTTCTATACCCACCCATCGGCCTCAGCGCCCACACGATGCAAGGCCCTCACCCTGGAAGTGCTCTGACCACAGACACTGACTCAGCCTGCATGTGGGACAGACAGGAGGGCCTGGGCTCTGCCCTCGGTGCAGCCATCAGCCAGTGGGAGTTGGCAGGTGGATCCCAGAGTCTCTTTCATGAGGGTCGTCTGGGTCACGAGGTGTGAGGGTCGTCTGTCATCCTCACACCATCCCTGCTCTGTCCAGGTGACTCCATCCTTGCCACTTGTCAATTGCCGAGCCCCTAAGCCAATTCTAATCTGACCTAAGCTCTCTCCTGGATGTGGCCTATCCCTCAGCTTGTCCAAGACTGACACTTCTGCCCTCATCGTCTTACCTAATCTTCTGCTTTCAATTATTTAAAGCTCTACAAAGTGGCCTCCCATAGGCATCAGCTTCAGTGAATCTGTTTCGTTCTCAGGTCTTGAACCCCCACTGCCTTCTCCACTGCAACAGGACCCCAACAGGCAGACACGGAACTGTACTGGTGCCGAGGTCCTCCCCAGAGCCCACGGCCACCCAGTGTCCAGGAGGCCTCTGGTGGTACCCATTGACTGATTCTTTTCATTAAATATTTTGTGGGCATTTTGAGCATTAACACATCTTAATATTCCAGTGACTACACATTTTTGTCATACAGATGTGTCATGTGCCCTATCAACGGACATGCAGGCTATGCCCGGCCATCCATGCCATGCACTGGGCTCCGAGGACACCTCACTTGGGGATTGCTGACCGCATCTCTCTGTGTCTCCTTGGGATAGACCTGGAGCTAGAGTTCTGAGGCAGGAGGCTTTGGGTACAAATCAGCAGCAAGTTCTTCACTGGCTCAGCTCCAGACAGAGAGCTGGCTGTCTGGCCTCGAGCCTCTGCCCTTTCCACCCCAGGCTTGTCCTTCCTGCTGGCTCAGGTGCTGGTCTGCTTTAGCAACAGGGATGAGAATCCCCAGGGTCCTGGCACCTGCTGGACCTGAGCCATGCCCTGCAGGGTGGCCTCTCAGGCACACCTCAGAGGACCCTGCAACTAGCCCCACAACCACCCCCAACAAAGAGCCAGGGCCCCAGCGGTGGCGGTAAAACTTAGATTCCCCAGGTAATTCCCAGGCCTGGGCAGTGGCTCTAGGCAGCTGGGGCTGCCCCAGGGATGCAGGACCCAGGTCTGCCAGCCTCCTCTGCCTCCTCTGCAAGCCAGTGCTCCTCATGAAGTGACCCAGACTCGGTGACCCTGAGGCCCAGTCCCCACACAGCCTGTCCTCCAGCCAATTGCAGGACCATTAATTTTTTTTTCATTAAGATGAAATAGCATAAATTTAACTCCTTTGACCATGTTTAAAATATACACTCAGTAGCATTTACACATCCACACAGTTGTGCAACCACTGCCTCTACCTGGAGGAGTCTAGAGCGTGTCATCCTCGCAAAGGGAGCGCCGTCCATGCCCCCTGCCAGTCACCACCTCTGCGGAGGTGCCTGTTCTGATACAAATGAGATCCTACAGTCTGTGGCATTGTGTAGCTGGCTCCTTTCACAGGGCATCTGCCCCCTTCCCAGGCTGCTTCCTGACTCCACCTCTCTGAGGACTTAGCTCCATCCCTCACCACCTAAGCCATGCCATGTTCTGCCACCAAGCAAGGACAGGTGCAGAAGGAATTCATTTCATTCAGAACCAATAGCTACCAAATTACACATGAGCGTGGGCCCAGGGACACTGGCCCAGCTATGAAGAGGGACAGTTACAGCCCATGGCCTTGGAAGCCATAAGCCTGCGGGTCTCCCTAGGGCCTGGGGCTCTCCTCTCTGTGGGCTCAGCCTTTCCCCATGAGCCAAAATTCTGCCTTCCTCTGGGCTCAGGGGTGCCATGGACTGACTTTGTTGCCACGAGACCATGGCCAGGCCTGGCTGGGACCCCCACAGCCCCACACCCAGCTGCCTTTCATGCAAGCAGGGAAGGAGGTCACTGCCCAGGCTGTCCTGCTGGGCGTGCTGGGCACTGCCAGCCCCTGGCTCAGACTCCTTGCCTGGGCAGGATGCTGAGGCTGGGGCTGGCCTCCAGACACCTGCACAGACAGCCCCGGGCCAGGCAGTCCAGCTGCCTGCACTGACAGCACTGGAACACCCCTCCTCTCCAGTCTGCAGGAATTCCCTCCCATCTTCCCTTGGCCAGGCTGGGAACCTGGGCTTTGATGTCAAGCCACATAAGCCCCAGAAAGTGACCTGGCCAGCCCTGCCAGATCCCCTCGAGGGAGTGATGCCAGGGGACAAAAAGAGGGAAAACACTGTCAGGTCTGAGTGGCCCAACTGAGAGCCCTGGAAGGCCCCATCAGAGCTGTGACAAGGCCTGGAGCCTGCCGCAGTGACATACACGTGGGAGATCATTGTCCGGCTGTTCCGGCCATGACTATGAAGACGGGTTACAAGGGCGAGGATATTGCTGTCAGATAGATGCCCACTCAAACCCTCTCTCTCTCTGCTGTTTGTCTCCAAGCCTCAGGGTGGGGAGTTTGGGAGCAGGGGTATCAACAGACTAAGGCAGATGTGAGATTTGGGGTCTTTTTCTGATGTGTGACTCCACAGGACCCATACTTGGGCAAGTGTCCACTGGTGGTGGCATTAGACATTGCCAGACTTCCAGACCTCACCTCCCTGGAGCTGGCCAGGAACAAAGGCTTAGCTGACATGAGCACTTCTTGGAGGACCCTGCAACTGGATTTTTTAACCCAGACGATGTGATGACCTCATCAATGGTAATGTCAGGCATCGGTGCCAACTGTGTACCATACCTCACCTCCCCTCACAGACATTTCTGACTTCTCAGCAGGTCTTGACATCGAGGTTCTGAAATCTTCCTGGATAACAGCCTTTGTCAGCCAGCCACGGCAGGGCTGGGGAACATGCCTTTAGAACTGGGGAACAGGGCATATGGCCCTGTGGTGATAGGAGGGCTCCCTGCCACAGAAGGCTTCTATGCAGATGCCAAGAACCAAAGTTTCCTTGGATCTCACAACTTTGCTTTCACCATTCCTGGAAGCAGTCGGCCTGTCAGCTGCTCACACCTTAGTATGAATTTGTTTGTCCTGCACAGGCTGCCCTGCAACACGGCAGGTGATAAGCATAGTAGCCTACAGCCATGTTTCAGGCCATCTAAACCTGTCGGTGCTGTGAGATTCTCATTTCTCCGCCTGAAATTCCAGACTCAAAGATTAAGGAAAGAGCTCTGGAACAATTATAGAGGAAAAAACAGGTTAACAGCAGAGAAATAAGGATCCCATAGCTATCATGCTTTTCCTTACACACAGTGGGTGCCAGGAAACACAGGGCTACCTTAAGAGTCCTACAGGGAGTATTTTGAACTCAGATCCATCTTCAGCCAGACCCTCATTTATGTCTGGGGATGATTTCCACATACACAATTTTGAGGGAATTTTGTCTTCCACTGAGGCTTCTATGCTCTCCCCGAGAAGAATTTGCTTGAAGATGTGCTGCAATAAAACCAACCACAAAAACAGGAATTCAGGAAAGAGAGAAGTGGGACCCAGAAAACAGGTGCATCACCTCGAGTGCAGTATGAAAAGAAGTTCCAGTTTGAGAGGCCAGAGGGTGGACAGCACGGATAGCCATTCAGAGCAGCACAGCCAAGTAGCAGAAGGACCTTCCTTAGGTGGTAAGGAAAAGATGACTCCTCCACCAGAACAGAAAAATAAAGGCAATTAACAGTGCCAGGAGAAACAAGGATTACAGAGGAGTGTCACGGCCTGTAGGAAACACTGGGGCATGATTCTGAGAAATCGATAGAATGTAAAATATACATCTATTTTCATTTTGGTTCCTGGATCATCCCCTGCCAGCAGCCAGGCCTAGCAGTCTAAGATTTAGTTTCTTTCCTGGGTACAGAAAAGAATAATGTTTATAAAATCATAATATATATTTATTGGCGTTAGAATTACAGACTCACCATTCTGGCAATTACAGGGGAGACTTGCACATGGTCATAGATGCGGAGGAAAGAGTCAATGCCTGTCACGCATCTTCTCTTGCCATTTATTAAATTACAACTCATCTCTCCTCCCTGCTTTTGTGATGTCCCCGCTTCTTATCACCCCTAATACACTGTATGTTTGCCTTATTGATTTTGTTTATCTCTGTCTCTTCTCCACTAGGAAGCTCAGTGCTGCAGGGCTGTGGGCTTTTGTCTGTTCTGACTGCTCTCAGATCAGAGCAGTGCCTTGCATATTGCAGGTTCTTGCTACTTTTTGTTGAGTAAATGACATCTGAGCAAAGTAAACGGAAGGGCCTCGTGACACCAGTCAGGTCAGGAGGTGCAGCTCAGACAGAGGGGCCCCCACCCCTGCACCTGACACACTGACACAGGAGATGGTGTCCACGGCTGTTCAAACAGAAAGAGAGGTCTGTGCACACCGTTCCGAGCTACTAAGGAAAGCACAGAAGAGCTAAAAATCACACAACAGAATTAAGGGAATAATGTAGGAAGTGGAAGTGACCTCTCTTCATACTGGGACCTCAAATAGAAATTGTCTGAAATTGATAAATCCAGGAACAGAAGTAAAAGCACTTTATTTAGAATTATGGTGGCAACGACAAGATCTGAAAACATAAACTGTTCAGATGGTACTCTCCCGAGAGCAGGACCAGGGCCGGGAAACTTTCCTTTTTCATTTAATATCAGTCTACATTGCTTTAACATTTTCACTTTGTGTGTGTATTACTTTTATAATTTTAAAAAATGTGGGGAAAAGCCATGTACACAGACCTCAATATCCTTGTTTCCTATAAAAGTGTCTTCACTTATTTATGATTTAGTATTATGCCACTGGACTTTATAGAGGGTCAATATAAAAAATGGTCATCCAAAGAGTGTGTCTATATTGTTTGAAAACCACAATAAAAGACATTCATGTCCGTTATGTCACCAAACGTCCCTTATATGAGGATTCATGCTGCAAACTTCTAGAATTTCACACCTGAAAAAAGTTTGACTCAACTAGAGAAAAATATCTCCCACAGATAAGGAGGACAAAAAGGTTGACGTTCTTAACATAGGAAAACTTTCTAAAATTAATAAGAAAGGTTCTTAAATACTTAGAAAAAGAGAGAGAGAAAGGATACAAACTTCCTTACTCAAGAAGAAATTTAAAATGGCCAAATAAAACAGTTGGCTGACATTTCACTTCAGGGAGATGGAAGGGGAGAGAGGAGGGCAGAGAGGGGTAGAAGAGCCCCTGGTGGGGTGTGGGGACCTGGTCCCCTGGGCTCTGCAGTTGGGGACCTGCCTTCAGCAGACCAACTTGATAATGTGATTTTAAAAAAACAGAAAGAAAGGTAACTGAGCCTAGCGGTTTCACTTGTAGGAATTTAGGCTAAGAAAATAAGTTAGTGTGCAAAAATATATTTCAGTCAGATAGAGAACAATATTTAGGGAATGCCTATTTCATGCCTGGTACTTGTATAAAAGTAACACACACATACTGATGGACTGCATACACAGTGGCTCTGTACACTTCTAATTCTGTGTTTTATTACAGAATTTAAAAAATAGCTTGAAATATTGGAAATTAACTCTCTACCTCTGTGTCAGCTTGCTAGGGCTGCAGTACCAGCATACCACAAAATAGTTGACTTAAACAATAGAAATTTACCCTCTCACAGTTCTGGTGTCAGCTGGTTCCTCCTGAGGCCGTGAGGAAGAGTCTGTCCCGTGCCTCTCTGGGGCTTCTGTGGTTGGCGGGCCCTCTCTGGTGTTCCTAGTTAGTCAATCTCTTTCTTCACATGGGCTCTCCCTGAGCTGTGTCCCAATTTCCAGTTTGTAAGGACTCACCCTAATGACTTCATCTTGACCTGATCGTCTACAAAGACCTGGTTTCCAAATCCAGCCCTGCATGCAGATGTCAGGGTGGAGGACTCAACATCTGTGGGGCACGGCTTGGCGCCGGTAGCACAGTGGTTATAGCACTGGCCACATATAAGGTGACCAGACGTCCCACTTTTGGCGGGACAGTCCTGGTTTTTAACAATTTGTCCTGCATCCCACGGCATTTTAAAAAAGTCCTGATTTTTGGAAAGAATGCACAACAAGCTAGAGAACAGCGGGAGAACAGGAAGGGAATGGACGGTTTTCAGCTGCCATGTGGCTATTTCACCAGGATATGAGTTTGTTTTTTGTTGTTGTTTTTTTTTTTGAGACAGAGCCTCAAGCTGTCTCCCTGGGTAGAGTGCGGTGGCTTCACAGCTCACAGCAACCTCCAACTCCTGGGCTCAAGTGAGTCTCCTGCCTCTACCTCCCAAGTAGCTGGGACCACAGGCGCCCGCCACAACGCCCGGCTATTTTTTGGTTGCAGCCGTCATTGTTGTTTGGCGAGTCCGGGCTGCATTCGAACCCACCACCTTAGGTGTGTATGGCCAGCACCTTAGCCACTTGAGCCACAGGCGCCGAGCCCAGGATATGAGTTTTATATTATTTTTGTTAATTTTATAATGTTAAACTTTAATAATAACAAATAATTGTTGAGACCTGATTATCGAGAACTGCTTATCAAAGTTCGCATTGTTGCTCAGTTGTTAGAATTCAACCACCATTGTTTGGACTTAATGAACAATGGCACTTTTTGGCATTGGCAACGATGAAAACATTTTGTAACTGTCTCTCAGAGGATACACATCGTACTGCGTGCTAGTGCTAGTTAAACAAGTGATGTCAACAAATCAGCTATTCAGATAATTTAGGTAAGTAATTTATTTATCTATTTCATGAATTTAGCAGACAGTACTCATACTATTTACATTTTATAGTGGAGGCAAAAAGTCTATCGCCAGCCTTGCAAGTGACACTTATGGCTCAGCGCCTGTGGCTCAAGTGGCTAAGGCGCCAGCCACATACACCTAAGGTGGCAGGTTTGAATCCAACCCAGGCCCACAAAAACAACAATGAAGGCTACAACCAAAAAATAGCCAGGCGTTGTGGCGGGCACCTGTAGTCCCAGCTACTTGGGAGGCTGAGGCAGGAGACTCCCTTGAGCCCAGGAGTTGGAGGTTGCTGTGAGATGTGATGCCATGGCACTCTACCCAAGGGGATAGCTTGAGGCTCTGTCTCAAAAAAAAAAAAAAAGTGACACTTATGACTTACGAGGTATCATTATTAAAAATATATATATTGGTAAGGAAAAGGTTAAATCTTGGGCATCAGCAAAAACCACAATAGAGAACAAATGGTTAGAAATATTTCATCATTTATAAACACACCATGTTCCCTACAATAATGCACT
This sequence comes from Otolemur garnettii, assembly GCF_000181295.1. Taxonomy (NCBI): domain Eukaryota; kingdom Metazoa; phylum Chordata; class Mammalia; order Primates; family Galagidae; genus Otolemur; species Otolemur garnettii. Next base: position 3,073,982 of record NW_003852470.1, on the reverse strand, counting down.
AAAAATTGTGGGATATGTGCTGTCCTTACCAGGAACTAATGCTACGACTGAACGCGTTTTTCTACGGTAAATAAAGTGTGAACATCAGAAAAATCACAATTAAGTGTTGAGACTTTGAAAGCCATTTTATGTGTGAAATATAATTAAGCAAATTCTTGTGAAAAATTTCATGACCTTATAAACAACGACAGCAATCTACTAAAAAAATTCACTCAAATGAGAAATATGCCAAAGAATAAAATAATACTATACCTAATTTTTTTAATGTATCATATTTGCAAATTGTACTTTTGTTGAAATTAAAAAATATATATTACAATACTATTTTTGCATTCAATGAAAATTTTTGTTGCTCCATATAGACCAAATTTTTAATTAAGAACTCCCCCCCACCCCACCCCCAGTCAATGGTGTCCTGCTTTACCGATGTTAAAATCTGGTCACCTTACACATACACCGAGGCTGCTGGGTTCGAACCTGGCCTGGGCCAGCTAAACAACAATGACAACCGAAACAACAACAACAAAAAAATAGCTGGGCATTGCGGCACCTGTAGTCCCAGCTACTTGAGAGGATAAGGCAAGAGAATTGCTTAAACCCAAAAGTTGGAGGTTGCTGTGAGCTGCAACACCACAGCACTCTACCGAGGGTGACAGTGAAACTCTGTCTCAAAAAAACATCTCCGGGGCAGGCACCATTCAACCCGTAACTATTCCAAATAGGGAAATGGGGAAGCAGAGAGAGGTGGTCCGAGCTGTGAGTGCCAGACAGACACTAAACCTACGTTCAAAATATGTATTTAGTCACATAGAAAAATGTAAATTAAAACTGTCTTTAAAGTTACAAATCAGTATAATAGCATGATTCAAATGTGGTGCACACATGTGCATACAAGTCTCAGAAAACATACACTAAAATGCTTGTGGTGGTTTCCATTTAAACATTTAGGTTTATATCACCTACTTGATATCAAGACAGGTGAGCTGCCTGCCCCGGGGCCTCCTGGTTACCTGTGAGGTGGTTTATTTCTGCCTTTCTGGTATTTGTGAGAATTTGCAATGTGTTTGCTCGTGTGTTCTTCCATTCATGGTCCCTCTACCAGGCCAGAGGAGCCAGGGGCGCCAACTCTGCTCACAGCTGTATGCTGGGGGTTGGCCTGAGAGACCCAAAACTACTACAGCCATGTGACAGGATTTTGGCCACTGATGGACTGCATACACAGTGGCCCCGTACACTAATTCTGTATTTTAGTAAAAAGAAATAAAAAATAAACTACCTATTCTATGCTGGGCACACAAATGCTCACTGTTTCAGCAGTGTCTGGGCTGCACGGCCCAGGTGTGTAGGAGGCCCTACCATCCAGGTTCCGATATGGAACACAACAAAATTGCCTAATGACACAGTTCTCAGAATGTGTCCCTGTGGTTGAGCAGCATGTAACTGTATTTAAGAAATGGATAGGCTTGGCGCCTGTGGCTCAAGTGGCTAAGGCGCCCGCCACATACACCTAAGGTGGCGGGTTCGAATCCAGCCTGGACCCGCCAAACAACAATGACGGCTGCAACCAAAAAATGGCCGGGCGTTGTGGCAGGCGCCTGTGGTCCGGGGTACTTGGGAGGTAGAGGCAGGAGACTCGCTTGAGCCCAGGAGTTGGAGGTTGCTGTGAGCTGTGAGGCCACGGCACTCTACCAGGGGGACAGCTTGAGACTTTGTCCCCCCCCTAAAAAAAAGAAATGGATAAATAAAGGAATTGTGGACACTTTAATTTTTGTCTTTCCTTCCTCTGTCTGAATTTCCTCATTTTCTACAAAAGAATATATATTATCACTTTCATAATAAACAATAATAAAGGCTTAATTTTTCCCCACTGGGATGAATTCTGTGCTGCTTCCCTGAGGGAAGGAACACTCCGCGTGATGGCTAATTTTATTTTTGGAAGGTAGCCTTGTTCTTTTTCCTCTCTCCGCTCGCAGATGACTTCCTCCCGGGCAGCCAGGGTGAGTGTGAGCATCTCCACAGTAGGATTTCCCTACAAGGTTTGGGGTCCAGGCATTTTTGCAAACCAAGGACTTTCCAAATTCATCTCACTGCTAACGCGCCTTTGGTTAGGGCTGGTAGGTCATATCGTGGAATCTTACCTAAAGGGGAGGGCAGAAGCCAGCCAAGGTGGGGAGGGTGGCCTGTGGTTCCCTGCCCAGGCTTCATGCATGGGTTAGAGGGTTAAAGAGGTATAGAGGGAAGAAGGGTGTGTGCCCTGACCCATCCGGGGCTCTGTAATCTCTCTGCAGGGACACAGACTCCTGAGAGGTGGCTCCAGGGCAGACACCCCTTCCAGCCCCAGGGGGCACCAGTGCAGGGCCAGCTTCTCAGGGCAAGGCCTCCCCATGGCAAGGGTGCACAGGGTACTCTCTGAGCTGGGCTGAGGCAGAATGAGGCAGGGACCAGAGGGTCTCAGTGGAGGCTGTGAGCTGCAGCCTCTCTCTTTTTGCAGAGATGATCTGTTTCCTGAGTTTGCATGTCTGCTGCTCAGCTCTGGGCTGTCTGGGCCCCGGGCCCAATTTTCCAGGAAAATAATCTGACCAGCCACCGGGGGAGGGATGGGGTGGGTGGGTGAGAGATTGTTGAGGGACTGGGGGTGTGAGGGGGCCAGGATAATAGAGGAAGAGTGGGGGGGTTCTTTTTCAGTCTTGAGAACATTCTAGAACTAGTCTTGGCGTGGTGACAGCATATTTGTCTACAGACACACTGAAAAGCTCTGCATCATACACTTGGAAAAGGTGAATCGTGTGGTGCATGAGCTGTATCTCAGCGAAGCGTTTACCAGAGAAATGTGCGTGTTTGGTCATGGACAAGACCCTCTGACAGCCTTGGCTGCAGGTCAGGGATTTCCAGCTGGTGTCCCACGGCACACTGGGGTGCCGTGAGAGGATCTTAGATATGCCTCAAAGATGTTTAGAGACCATTAATTAAATTATTTCTGAAGAAAATTCAAAGCATGGTAGTATATTCTTTTTCTTTACTCTCTTTTTGGTCAACATACTTTAAGTGTGTCTTGGAAATTTAACTGTAGGTTCAAGTGTGCCGTGAGATAGAAAAGGTTGAAAAACGCTGCTCCAATAAGTGGCCTGGGAGGGAGGGCAGCGGGAGGACAGGAGCTCTGCTTTTTTTTTTGAGACAGAGTCTCACTGTGTTGCCCTCGGTAGAGTGCTGTGGCATCTGGGCCTAACCAATTTTCTAAGCCTAACTCATTCTGGACTTAACCAATTTTCTTGCCTCAGCCTCCCAAGTAGCTGGGACTACAGGCGTCTGCCACAACGTCCAGCTAAGAAGCTCTGCTTGAACTTTGTGCCACCTCTGTTTTATTCCTATATTATACGAATTTTTGCAATAAGCAATTACTTTCATTTCATAGGAACCCAATAAGGATTTTTAAAAGGAGAAGAAACAGAAAGGAAGATACAAATTTCCACTGATGGGACATTCTTGGATTCACTGGCATCCCCGTCCTGATTAAAAAAAAAAAAAAAAAGCAGGGCCGGGCACAGTGGTTCATACCTGTAATCCTAGCACTCTGGGAGACCAAGGTAAGTGGACTGCTTAGGTTCAAGAGTTTAAAACCAGTCTGAGCAAGAGTGAGACTCTATCTCAAAAACAAACAAACAAACAAACAAACAAAACAAACCAGAAAAACCAGCCAGGCATTGTGGGGGCACCTCTAGTCCCAGCTGCTTGGGAGGGAAGAAGATTGTTTGAGCCTAGCAGTTTGAGATTGCTGTGAGCTGTGATGCCACAGCACTCTACCGAGGCAACAGAGTGAAACCCCGTCTTTAAAAGAAAAAAAAGTGTACATCCAGGTGGGCTAGCCCTCAGGACTGACCCCATGGCAGTAAGTGCATACTTAACATCCAGAAAAATATGTGTGCATCCCCTAAGTGAACACAGCAAATGGGTCATTTCTGGACAGCGTTGAAGCTAGTTGGGGCAAACCTGAATTGGGCTCCATATCAATCACAGTTGAAGGAGTCTGGTTATAAACCTTGTCCTTGGAGAGGATAATTAGAAGATGGAGCACACACAGAGCACCATTTCTTTTCTGTAAAGCAAAGAATCAGACACAGGGCTACATGGCTGCTATGGGCTCAATGATAGTCACCTGATTGTGACAACTATGACCTATAGGTCTTGGATGGAGTTTCAAGCAAGATGAACAGTGTTGGAGCGGCATTTAATAGCACTTCGTAAGGCTTTTTTCACTTTTAACCAAAGCCTTTGAGTTCCCAAGGTGGCGAGGGTCTGGGATGTACATTAGCTCTTTCAGAAATGTGAACTTCCTTGAGCTCTGACATGTGTCTCAAGGGCAGCAGGACAGCCTGTGGGCCAAGGGGGACAACAGCAGGAAAGTCTGGACTTGGAACCACAATGGGGTCTTGCCAACACTGCGCGGGGCCCTCTCGGCTGAGGTCTGGGTTTCCACGTTCTGCTGCGTTCTTGCTTTTGGAGTTTGGGAAGAAAACCCCGTATGTGGTACTTAGTCCTGAAATCTAGCCCAAAGTAGAGGCAGGAGACTCCAGGTCCCCCTTCACTGAAGTCCCTTGGAGCCCACTGAGAGGACTCACAGGTGGCCATAGGAGATGAGTGTGGAGAGCTCCAGAGTGTGGGGTCAGCCTGGGAGAGCTGAGCCTGTGTGTCAGGGCAGGCCCCTGGGCAGTGGCAGTGAGAGGAGAGAGGGTGCTGGTGGCACAGCCCTTGGGGCCCAGGGACGAGGGCAGGGCCCACTCCCAGGGCAACTGCCCCTCTAGAGACTCCAGACACTCAGCAGCCCTGAGCAGGGTGGTGGTGGAAACGCATAAGCCGCCTGAGGGCGTCAGTAAGGAGGGGCTTCTCGTTCCCTGTGAAACACACTGGGACTCAGCCGGCCGAGCAGGGCAATGCCCGTGATTTCATGCCCTCCCTCAGGGGCGGTCGGCCCCACACAAGCCTAACAAGAGGGACCAGGACGACCAAGCAGGAGCCAGGCCATGTCCTGTCTGATCCCCATTGCACCTGGGAGGTAGAAGAGGCAGAAGGGCGGCCTGTAAAGGTGTTTCCATGTCCTGGAACCTGCAAATGTGACCTGCTGTGGCAAGCAAGTGACTGTCGCCTTATATGGCCAAAGATGCAATTAAGTAAAGGAGCTGGACTGGCCACACCTACCCCAGCTTCTCCCACAGGCTCCGCGTGCCAGCCCGCATGTCCTCCCAGAGGCGTGAGAAGGAGACGTGACACAAACACGGAGGAGCAGGCACATGAAGATGGAGGAGAAATTGGAGGACGCGTCTGCAGGCCACGGCCTGCCTGGGCCACCAGGACCAGGAAGAGGCAAGGACAGGTCCCCCCACCCAGAGCCTCCGTCCAGAGGGAGCCTGCCCTGCCAACACCTAATGTTAAACTTCTGGCCTCCAGAATAAATACCTGTTATTTTAAAATAAATTTGAACACACTCAGTTTGTGGCCATTTGTTCCCGCAGCCACAGGAGGCAAATGCAGGCAGCCCCGCCTTCCCATGCTGAGGGAGAGGTTCTCCACGTCCAAAGACACTGAGACACCACCGGGGCCTCACTGCTGACAGCTGGAGGGAGCTGCTTCACCAGGCCCAGTGCAGTGGCTGCTGCCCTTCCCCTGGGTCATTCCTCTGGCCCGGCCTGGTGTTATAAGGTGAATGCAGGCACAGGTTGGGGGCAGGTGCCTTACAGTTAACAGCAAAGGTTTCCCCAGCTTTTTTTGTATTGAAACAGTTTCCCCATCCTCTTCTCCAGGACATTTCACCTGCTACAACTAGGATGGTCCCACAGAACCCCCAAATTCTCAGGGCTTTGGGGATTTCATTGTGGGATATATGGTTCCAGTCAAGTTCATCATCAGCAAAGGGAAGCAGGACTATCCACAGATGAGCCCAGTGGGGTGTGGGTGCTGGAGAACAGGGCCCAGAGACTGGGGGTGCACAGCCTGGGAAACAGGGGCTGCTGACAGGGCAGAGACGTGTTGGGAGGCAGGCCCTGGCCAGGGGTCACAGGCACTTCTCTGCCTGCTTGGCTGCTGCCACAGATGTAGGGCCACCCCCCAGTCAGGGAGACTCGCCTGACCACATGGGACTGAAACAACAGCAGGAATGACAGTAACAGACAATGCTCCTTGGGCCTGACAGGTGCTTAGACGCCACTCACAAGGTGGTGGGGAGGATCCCGCCCATCCCACAAGGAAAGAAGCACCACCGGGAAGGAGCACAGAGGCTGAGCCACCTACAAGGACACACCAGGTGGCCACTTCACCCAGGAGCTGCTCTGAGACGCCAGGCTGTCAGCACCCTCCCTCAGGGAACACTTCACACTCACCAGAATAATTGGTTCATTATACCCAAATTCATGATTATCCTATTATGTCGTGAGTTGTCTATGAAAGCAATGCTTGGAAGACAAAAAGTATCGTGGAAACCTTCCCTGTTTCCCCCTCCAGGGGGTTAGTTGTGGATGGCAGCGGAGCCGGGGCACGATCCCAGCAGGCCTGGTGCCAGGCCATGGGCTGGGGGCTGGGGGGCCTCCGGGCTGCTCCTGTCTCCCTTACCTCACTCCAGACTCTGCCCCCAGCCCTCCATCCCACTGTCCTCCTGCCAGCCATCAGCCATGTCTCCCACATGCCTCAGAGAATGTGGACAGTCCGGCTGGTGGGCAGCACAGACATTAGAATTGTCCCCCCACTTCATGGGAGGAATCACCCCCCTCTGCTGTCCACTGAGAGAGCGGCAGAAGGTCCAGGAAAGCAGGAGAAAAGTGCAGAGGATCTCGGCCTGCAACGGACCCAAGGCTCAGAGGGGCAAAGGGCAGGGGTCCTCCTCCTGCTACGGACCCAAGGTTCAGAAGGACAAAGTGCAGGGGTCCTCCTCCTGCAACGGATCCAAGGCTCAGAGGGTCAGATGAGGGCGTGGGAACCAGGCTCAGAATCACCAAGGCTGCACTGAGGACAGGGCCCTGAACTTGAGACTGGGGACAACATGGCAGACAGGAGAGTTCAGCTACCTTGGGTGACATTGAACCCAAAGGTCGGAACTGCGGCTGCCATCTAACAGATCCCTGCGGCGATTTTGCTAAGGCAGAACAGAAGAGAATTTAGGAACCAGACCGTAATCATAAAACAAAATAATGAATTCATCCAAAGTATGAGATATTGATTTAGCATCACCTAGGAAGGCACCCCAACGCTCGGTGAAGAATATGTTTTCAGTTCTAAAATCTTCTAATGGATATGTCAATTTTAACAAATTTTTCTCTGTTAGGTCTAAATCTTCCCTTTGGATTGCACCACGTGGCTGTCATGAGTGCGACTGCATGACAAATGGGGCTATGATACACATTTCCATTTTCCAAATGAGCCTTTCAGCTGGGGCTGCAGCTGGCCTGCCTCTTTGCAGGCAGAGTCCTGAGGCCTGGGTAGCCACCAGGAGAGGGTCCTGAGAGCAGAGGGGTCCCATCCACAGAGACCCCAACAGGGCAGGGCCCACTCGCAACGCCACCTGGGGCCACACATTAATTTAAAATTTCATGATGATGGTAGTGCGAGTCTGAAGGCCAGAGAGACAAGCTGACCTGTCCATAGCTGCAGTTTCAGTGATAACAAACATTCTCGGTGCCAAACACACACCTCCTCAGTGCCTCCTCAGTGACAGGTGCTGCCGGAGCATTGTACCATTATTACCCCCACTTAGTCCTCAGGACAAGTCGTAGTCTTATCCACATTTTACAGAGGAGGAAACTGAGGCACAGAGATAGTAGTTTCTGAGAAATTCACAGAGGCCGTGCAGCTGGTGGGTGCAAAGCTGCTGTGTGTCATCACAGGTCACCTGGGCGCTAGAGAAACAGGTGCTAACTTCTGCCCACTCCAGGGGGTTCACACCAAGGACCTCCACCTCTGACTTCCTATACCACCCTTGGGGACAAGTCACCCTTTCCCCACACCTTTCCTGGGTCTCCCAGGGCCAGAAAGGCAAGGTCCGCCCTGCCCCTGACCGATCCCTCCGGCTGCAGTCAGGGTGGCAGTGGTCCCCTGGGCAGGAGGGCCCATCGGCCTGCAGGCAGCTGACTGGAGCAACTCAGCAATGGCATGGGTCATGTCCTTTATCACACATGCCACGTGCTGTACTGGTTTTTATTGATTCTGTTGCCTTGCTAGGCAAGATTTTCCCCAGGACTTTACCATAATAATGTGTTCTAGGCAGGCTGATGATGTCTCCCTAAGGGAGATTAATATTCAAATAAATTGTTCTTAAGGTGCATCTACTTATGAAATAAACTGTAATAAGCACACTGTAGTGTTCCATGGAGCACAGTATACATCATAATATATAGAAGGCTGTCGAATATTCATAACTTGGCTTTAAGTTCCTGAATCAGTCTGCAGGGATGGGATGCCTTTCTAGAACAATCTCTGTAGAAAGGAAAACACACCCAATACTTCTTCTAAATAAGCTGGAGTGTTGGGCAGGAGTAGCCTTGGAGGTCAGCTAAGCTGGGATGATTTGTAGGACCCAGGCCCGTGGTTCCATGAGGGTGCCCAAGTATACAATCACATCTGAGATTATCGTCTCACTCTGGCCCATTGGGCAGTGCATTGCTCAAACCCTAAAACCACTGCTTGAGGAGGACTTCACTGCTGTGGAAGCTCTTTTCCTTGGTGGTCAGCCCAATGCATAGCCTGTCCAGATATTGTCTGCCTTAAGTATTAAACATCTGTACTCAACAGCACTGTGAAATGCAAAGGATAGCATCTCTGTTACATCATAATACAAAACCCACTGAATGCACAGCCCTAAACTTCCCAGCCTGTAAAGACACGCTGTGTCCCTGCAGCCCGTTCCCAAAGGCTCGACACCCAGGCCGCAGGGCACACAAGAACCGTGCCAGGGGGATGGAGTGAGAATTGCTGCTGTTCTGTGCATCCTGGGAGAAACTAGGGGCCCAGTCCAAAGAACTCTTAGGTTTCACTACCAAAGTTAAACCCAAGTGAGTGCAGGCCCAGGACTTAGGTGGGGGCAGGGCAGGGTGGAGACCTGTGCACTTCCTACAAGGCCAAGTAGCTGTTCTCAGAGAGAACTTACATCCAGCAGCCCCCAGCCCAGGGCACTGGGGGGTGAGCTTTCTGTGCTTACCTGGGACCACAGAGCAAAAGGGGTAAGTGCTGAGCAGACCTTGGAGCCTTTCCTTCTTACTGTGGGGATACTCAAACCCACTTCTGTGGAATCTCTGATAAACGCAGGAGCACCCAGGGCAGCTGAGCACCAGGGCATCAGACGCCCTGATTGGCGGCTGACTAGCAGCAGGGACACTCTCTGCTCCCCCTGCATGGTGGTGAGTGTCACAGCATTCAGGCAGAGACCTGGACCTGGTCATCCCTTGGTCACTTCACCGGAGCTGTATGTGAATGGCACCACATGGCTTGAATTTAGTTTTTGCTAAAATGTCTTCCAAGAGATTCACTTTGATTTGGCATTAAAATGAAAGTATTATACATAAAGTTATCAGGCATACATTCGGTAGTGGTGGAGTAAATATTCATTATGGGGAGAGTGACCTCAAGGCCACAGGCTTTCTGCAAACCACCCACTATGTGGTTTTTGAGCCTTAAGAAATGAAGACATCTACAAGTAGAGGAAGTCGTGTCTGGTGACTGGGACCATATGTGTGACTGAAGGCAGGAGAAGTGGCCGAACCCCTCAGGAGCATCCTCTCAGGAGTCAGTGAGAGAGCTGGACTCCCGGGGCAGCCAGCTATGGCTCCCCCACCCAGAGAAGAAGCTCACGAGTGCCAAGGAGCTGCTGCGATTGAGTCTGGCCTTCTGAATTTCTGACGCTAAGGCGGATACGGTCATCACGGTGTGGTGGCCAAGTTCTCTTTCTTCGTTGCTCATAAAATCACAGCATGTCTTACAACTCCCGGCACTTCCTGGATGAAACAAACAGCGCAGAACTAATCCAGGTTTTGCACACAGGTGCTCACCTTCCACGCACAGCTCTCCATCCTCAGTTCAAATCCTGCCCCATCACCTGGTCTTGGTTGTGATTTCCTGGCCGGCTAGTGGACTGTGCCCTGCAGTTAGAATAGATGGTGCTGGGACGCATCTCATCCGCCCACGGAGGAAGCCCTCCTGGGATGAGGCAGGGAGATGTCACATCACCCTGTGGAGCCTTCAGATCAGCTCTGTCTCATGGAAATTCAAGGGGTGCCACAGACACACTTCAAAATGGGGTGTAGTCATGATAGTAATACCAAAATAAGCAGGTAAAATTAATTCTAATAATATGTTTTATTTAATCCAACATATTAAAAATAACTGTAATCAGCATGCAAAAAAATATTAATAAACTATTTTGCAACTGTGGGAATGAACTACTTCTTGGCACTACGTCTGAAATCTATGGGTATGTAGTTTGAGCTCACAGCCCCCCTCTAGTCCTACGTGTCGAGTAGACAAGAGCCCTGAGTGGCTAGTGGCTACCACTTTGGACAGCACAGCTCCAGGGCAGGGGTCAGCAAACCTTTTCTACAAAGGAACAGATTATAAATATTGTGGGCTCTGCTGGCCAGTGGTCTTTGCCACAACCACTGGGCTCACTGCCGTCGTAGTGTAAAAGCATCCAGAGACAATGCTGAACTAGTATCTCTGGCTGCGTGGGGGAAGCAGGGCAGGCCTGCCTGCGGGCTGAAGTTTGCCAGCCCTGGATATGGGTCACTCCCTGCCTGAAGCCACCAGTGTTTCTGGACTCTCTGGCTCAAGCCAACAAATCCTCTTTCTAAATTTGCCTAAGCTGTCATCAAAAATTTCCAATTAAGATAGTCACCATTTTGATCTCCAGGTCCCACTGAGGGTGCTGGGCTGGCCTGGCCTCAGGTGTCCTCTGGGCCAGCAGCCCCGGCTCCCTCACTGACTCCTGAGAGGGTGCGCCTCAGCCTGGGTCGGGCTCCTGCCCTCTCCCCTCACCCCTCGTTTCTCTCCCGCATTTGAAGAGCTGCAGGGACATGAGGCTGCCCTGCACAAGAGCCAGCTCTGTCTGCTCTTGGACTCCAAATCCCTCATCCAGGGAGTGGGACAGCTGTCAGGCTGGCTGAGGGCAAGCAGGGCAAGCAGGGGCAAAAGGCCATCCAGACATGTGGCTTTCAGGCCTAGAGAAAAGCCTCACCCCCTTCCTTCCTCTCACTGCGGCCAGAGCCCTGAGGAGCTGGGGGAACCAGCATGGCGGCATCTCTCACTTGGACAAGCACCACGGCAGCCAAATGGCTGATGTCAGCTCCAGATCAGGCTCTTGCCCAGCCCTGCGTAGGGACCTAGTTTCAAATGACAAGCATTAGCCTGGTGGCTTCCAAATGCCCTTCCCAGAACCAAGGCTCTCTGTGTGATGGCAGTGCGGCGTGGGCTCCTGCTACTGCCCAATCCCTCGCCTCCCCTGGGCACCCGCATCCCAGACTGGCCTCTGGGAGGGCCCTGGACAGTGAGTCGCTGCTCTGTGGATTCTGGAGGGAAGTGGTGAGTCGGCTCTTGCTGTGGGTTGAGCCCCCGCCAAGACTGATCTGCTGTGGAAGAAGCCAGCTTCCCTGCCCACATGCCCAGGGAAGCAAGTGGGAGGTGGGGAGGAGGGACAGTGGGCATCACAGCCCATGTGGACTTCCAGCCTCCAGGACCATGAAAGATTAAATGTCTGTGGTTTTAAGCCCCCCAAGCTTATGGTGATTGTTACCACAGCCACACTGCCCTGTCCCACTGGCTTGCACTTTCTGAGCGGCATGGGGCTCCTGTACACACAGCCGTGCTCCCCAGCCTTGTACCCCTTGCTCTTCTGGACCCCTATTCTCCTTTGGATTCCTTTTGCCGATGACCTCAGAGGGTGCCAGCATCAGCAGTGCCATCAGCCTCCCTCCCCTGCCCCTGGAGGCTGCCCCAGGGAGGTGGCTCCTGAGTGAATTTGCAGACAGGATCACCTAGCAGAGCTGAACCTCACGTGAACTTAAGGAAGGTTTGTTGGCAAAGCAGGGATTGTGGAACCAACCCCTGATGTTTGCCAAGGGCTTGGCATTTGTCAGAAGTGTGCCAAACTCCGGTTGCCTGGATGGGTTTGTCTTCCCTCTCCAGTAGGAGAGATGCTCTTATGTCTGAGTGACAGATGAGGTGATGAGGCTGGGCGTGTTAGCAGGGGGCTGTCAGTCGGGCTCTGGAGCACCCCCCTGCATGCTGCCCCTCACTCTTCAGGGACCCCTGCCCTCTGGGAAGATCAGCCCTGCACGAGAGGAAGCATGGGCCAAGAGGAGTTTTTCTCTGGGAAAGTGCCCAGGAGCTGCCCCACCCCACCCTCACTTTGCCAAGAGGACAGCCGCCAACACCCATTCACTGTGACAATTTCTCACATTTTGACTTAAGACTCAAGTTCCCTAACTTTGGGCAATTGTATGTTTCCAATTGGCCACAACCATACAATTCACAAGTCTAGCGTTAAGAAATTGTGAAGAGCTGCTCTGCTCCCCTCTGGAATCCAGAGCCTTCCTGGGTGGGGGAGCCATAGCTGGCTGTCCTGGGAGCCCAGGGGGTGCTGGGTGCGGAGCTGGGCAGGGCAGGGCCCCCCTGGGGACAGAGAGTTCTGGGACCCACACTGATAAAGCTGGGTGGGGGCACCTGCCCCAGACCTCGCTCCCCACTCCTAACGTGGCTAATTTGTCTGTTTTCTTCAAGCCCAGACCAACCTGGGCACAGAAGGCACAGTGCCCACCACAGAGCCCAGGATGAGACTGGCTGGCATGGTGGACTTCCCAGGGACCCCACCTGCCTCCTCTGTGCAAGGGGAGGTCCTGGGGAGGACAGTTGTGCCCCTCAGGGCACTGATTATGGCTTCATTTCCCAGATTGTGCCTTTGTGAGAGTCAGAAGCCTCCCCTCCCTGCCTTCCTGAGCACACTTTACAACAGGCTGGCCATAGCCTCAGCTTGCTGCTGGAAGGAGTGGGGACGCCCATGCTCAGCAGTGGTGACCACCTGCAGGCTGGCCCCCAGCAGCCCTGGAGAGGGTTTGTAACACCACGGGGAGTTGATCCAGCCCCACAGGACAAGCCAATGGCAGAAACAGGATTTTCCTCAGGGCTCAGTTAGCCCATCTGACCTCAGACCCTGTTCCCCTAGCTCAGCCCTGACCACCCTCAGCCTGTCCCCATCCCCTGCAAGGTATGGAAACTGCCTCCTCTGGTCACACTAGGGGTGCAAGGTGAGTACACACCCTAGCTGCCCTGCGTACTCACCCTGCACCCCTAGTGAGACCAGTTCCCTGTCACCGCAGACATTCTTGCTCCTGGTGGACTGCAAGGGAATAAATGTCCGCTGTTGAGTGCCCCCTCCCTAGGTGGCAGGACTCTGTTACGCCAGCCACAGTGGGTAACACAGGAGCCTGCCTGGTCCTGTTCATGCACCTGACTGAGTCACTGACACCCTGCCATGTTGCAAGTCGGATGTACATGATTTCGGGTCACGTGTTCCGTCTGTGTGAACAGAGTCAGCGGGCCCTCACGAAGTGGTGAGCTCTCCCCTCCCGCACTTACAGACACACGTTCAGGTGCCCACATTCCACCCCTGATTAACTGGAGTGGATGGCATGGGTTTGAGCAGTGACGATGCAATTGTGGCTGGAAGGCACCATGGCCCTTTGGCACCTGGACTGTGGTGCCGCCATCCACACAGCACCCGCCAGCATTTTCTCAGGGGTCATGTGGCCTGAACCTATAAAACAGATGGCTCCAGTCTCAGAGCTCTTCACATCCTCCTGCCAAAGAATTTGGGACACATCCTCAGCCCCTCTGGAGTGTTCTTGCCGGGTGACTTCACTTTCTTCTCTCCGAGACGCACCCAAAATGGCTGTGTTGATGAAAGTGGGGACTTCAGGGCTACTGGTTCCCGTGTTCTCCCTGGTTGAAGTTTTCCCCTTGCAGCCCTTGAGCACTCAACAAACAACCCTCCTGTTTCACTTGGAATCAGAGCTCAGCGGGCTGGTCAGGGCAGGAAGAGCAGGTAAGCTGAGGCCCATCAGGCTGCCAAAACCTCTCTGTGCAGGTCAGAGTGTGTGATAGGAGCAGGGATGGGTACTCAGCCACTGGCCTGTGGGCTCCAGTGAGAAGCAGACCTGGTGGTGGGACGGATGCACTGAGGGGCTGGTGACCGTGAACCAGGACTGGGTGCCGAAGACCCCAGGCTTCTCACCTCCCCCCAGGCCAAGCTCTCAGGCTTAACTACTAATTTGCGGGCACTTCCCCACATATGTGGCTCTTTGGCCACAAAGGAGGTCATATGAATCCCTGGATCTCTTGAGTAGGAGCAAGTGTCCACAGAAGGACCTGGGAGCACAGCCCTCTCCGTGGGAGGAACCCACACAGCCTCAGGCTGTTAACCTGGGGGTTCTGAGTAAGGGGAAGGCTCAGGGCCCACCACCACCCTGGTGACAGGACCTCAGGCTGTTCTGAGGAGAAATGTCACGTACCTGCTGTCCCCCTCATGGATCAGACTCCAGGCTGGAGGCCACACTGTCCACGTCTCACCAGAAGCCACTGTCCCAAGGATTCGGATACGAGTAACTTACTCTGTCCTCCACGGGGATTTTCCTGATGTCTTATCTTTTTTTTTTTTTTTTTTTTGAGACAGAGCCTCAAGCTGTCCCCCTGGGCAGAGTGCCGTGGCATTACAGCTCACAGCAACCTCCAACTCCTGGGCTCAAGCGAGTCTCCTGCCTCCGCCTCCCGAGTAGCTGGGACCATAGGCGCCCGCCACAACGCCCGCTATTTTTTGGTTGCAGCCGTCATTGTTGTTTGGCGGGTCCGGGCTGGGGATTCGAACCCGCCACCTTAGGTGTACGTGGCTGGCGCCTTAGCCGGTTGAGCTATAGGCGCCGAGCCCTGATGTCTTATCTTTGTTGATTTCTGACTTAATTTGATTTTTGTTGGAGTACAGCTTCTGCATTATTTCAGTTCTTTAAATTTATTAAAACTTGTTATGTGGCCCCGCCTGTGGTGGTCCAGCTTGCAGAACACGCCACACACACTTGAAAAGAATGTGCGTCCTGAAGTTGCCAATTAGGCCAAGGTAGTAGATAACTTTTTAATATTTTAGCTGGTTTTTTCTCTGTGCTCTATCAATTGCGAAGAGATGGCTGTTAATATCTCTGAGACTGTAGAACTTTCTTTTTCCTCTTCTATTCGTTGCATACTTATTTATGATTATTGTGTCTTCCTTATAAATTAACTCTTTCATCACTGTAAAGTGTCCGTGTTTAGCTCATTTAATGCTCTCGCTCTTCAAGTCCACTTTGGCTGACATTAATGTGGCCGCTCCAACTTTCTTATGCTTACCAGTGGCATGGTATGTCTTTTTCAGACTATTAATGTAAAACTCATCTGAGTTCATATTTAAAGTAACATACTTGAAATAATTATTACAGCCAGGTTTTGCTTTGTATTTTATTTTTTATTATTTGGGATTCATTGAGGATACAAAGAATTAAGTTGCACTGATTGCATTTGTTAGGTAAAGTCCCTCTTATACTTGTGTCCTGTCCCCAAGAGGTGAGCCATACACCATGACCTCCATCCCCTCCCTTCTCCCCTCTCCCTACACCCCTATTCCCCTATCCCCACCTTGTATTAGATCATTCACTGCCTTCATGTCAGAATTGAGTACATTGGATTCTTGCTTCTCCATTCTTGTGATGGTTTACTAAGAAGAATATGTTCCAACTCCATCCAGGTTAATATAAAACATGTAAAGTCTCCATAATTGTTAATGGATGAATAGTATTCCGTGGTATACATATGCCACAGTTTGTTAACCCATTCTTAGGTTGGTGGCATTTAGGTTGTTTCCACGTTTCAGCAATTGTAAATTGAGCTGCGATAAACAAATGTGCAAATGTCCTTACAATAAAAGGATTTTTGTTTTCTTCTGGGTTAGATGCCCAGTAATGGGATTGCAGGATCAAATGGAAGTTCTAATTAGAGTTCTTTGAGGATTCTCTGTACTTCTATCCAAAAAGGTTGTATTAGTTTGCAGTCCCACAAGCAGCGTAAAAGTGTTCCTGCCTCTCTAAATCCACGCCAGCATCTGCAACTTTGGGACTTTGTGATGTGGGCCATTCTCACTGGGGTCAGGTAATATCTCAGGGTGGTTTTGATTTGCATTTCTCGATGACTAGGGATGATGGTTATTTTTTCATGTTTAGCCATTCCTCTGTCTTCTTTTGGGGGGGCAGGGGGAAGACAGAGTATCACTTTGTTGCCCTCAGTGGAGCTATGACTCACAGCAACCTCAAATTCTTGGGCTTGAGCGATTCTCTTGCTTCAGCCTCCCAAATAGCTGAGAATACAGGCATCCACCACAACGCCCGGCTATTTTTTGTTGCAGTTATTGTTGTTTAGCTGGCCGGGGCTGGGTTCACACCCATCACCCTCAGTGTATGTGGCTGGTGCCATAACCACTGTGCTATGGACACCGAGCCCTGGCTACTTTTTTTTAGAGACAAGGTCTCACTCTGGCTCAGGCTGGTCTCGAACCTGTGAGCTCAGGCAATCCACCTACCTGGCCTTCCAGAGTGCTAGGGTTATAGGTGTGAGTCACTGTGCTGGCCTCATCTGTCTTCTTTAGAGAAAGTTCAATTCATGTCTCTTGCCCAGTGACATATGGGATTATTGGCTCTTTTTTTGTTGATTAATTTGAGTTCTCTATAGATTCTAGTTATCAAGCTTTTGTCCAATTCACAATATACAAATATCTTTTCCCATTCTGAAAGTTGTTGTCTCCTTAGCTGTACAGAATCTATTCCATTTAATTAAGTCCCATTTGATTATTTTTGTTGTTGCAATTGCCACAGAAGTCTTCTTTATAAAATCTTTCCCAGGCCGATATCTTCAAGTGCTTTCCCCACACTTTCTTTGAGGATTTTTATTGTTTCATGCCTTAGATTTAGATCATTTACCCATCTTGAATCAATTTTTGTAAGTGGTGAAGGAGCAGGTCCAGTTTCAGTCTTTTACGTGGGTTATCCAGTTCTCCCAGCACCATTTATTGAATAGGGATTCTTTTCTCCAGTGTATATTCTTATTTGGTTTGTCAGGTTTTGCTTTTTAAACCTTTAAATTTTGTCTGTACTAAAAGACACATAACATTAAATTTATCTCTTCCCATTTTTAAATGCATAATTCCATGAGTAGATTTGCATTGTTGCACAACTGATATCTAGAACTTTGTCATTTTGCAAAACTGTACCCATAAACAACTGCACCCATAAACAACTGTACCCATAAACAACTCTCCACCTCCCTTGGCCCCCAGCCCTTGGGAGCCACCATTCTACTTGCTCCCTTTCTCTGAGTTTATCTCTTTGTGGCTGCTTATGTTACTAAGCATAACGTCCTCAAGGTTTACCCATGCAGTACGGTAGCACGTGTCAGAATTTACTTCCCTGTTGAAGCGAAATGATATTCCATCATTTGGATATAACACATTTTGATTGCCCAGTCATTATCGTCCACAGCCACTCGTTTCCACCGTTTGGCTATTGTGAATAATGCGGCTCTGAACATGGTGTCATGGGTATACAAATCCCTCTCCAAAACCCTGCTTTGAATTCTTTATATATATACCCAAAGTGGAATTGCTGGATTATATGGAAATTTTTTTCTTCTCTTTTCTTTCTTTCTTTCTTTCTTTTTTTTTTTTTTTTTTTGAGACAGATTCTCACCCTGTCACCCTAGGTAGAGGCATCATAGCTCATAGCAACCTCAAACTCTTGGGCTTGAGTAATCCTCTTGCCTCAGCCTCCTAAGTAGGTGACTACAGCTGTGTGCCACTAGGCCTGGCTAATTTTTCTATTTCTATTAGAGACAAGGTCTTGCTCTTGCTCTGGCTGGTCTTGAACACTTAAACTCAAGCAATTCACCCATCTCAGCCTCCAGAGTGCTGGGATTACAGGCATGAGCCACTGCACCCAGCCCACATGGAAATTCTATGTTTAATTTTTTTTTGAGGAGCTGCCATAATGTTTTCCATAACAGCTACACCATATTACACTCCCACCAACAATATGCAAAGTTCCAATTCACAGTATCTCTAAATCCTTGCCAACACCTATCAGTTTATTCTCTTTTTCTTTTCTTTCTAATGATTATGAGATGTGGGTCTTAGTTTTTGTGATCTATCTGATTTAAAACCTCTGCTTTTAAATAACAGTGCTCAGTCCACTAACATTTAATGTAGTTATTGATATGGTTAGGTTAGGTGTGCTAATTTATTATTTGAGGTTTTGTGTATATTATTTCTTCTCTGTTTCATGCTCCTCATTTATTTTATGCCTTCTTTTGGATTATTTGAATGTTTCTAAAAATTCCCTTCTAATTAAACTGTTGTGTTTTAGCTATACTATTATGTTACTTTATAGTAATATTACTATAGTACATTACTATCTACTATTAGTGGCTACTTGAGAATTAAAATATGCATAATATACAGACGTAACCTTTCAGTTTAGTGATAATTTTCTGCTACTTTATCTAAGAAATATAGAAAATGGTTTGGCACCTGTAGCTTAGCAGTTAGGGTACCAGCCACATACACCGGAGCTGGCAGGTTCAAATTTAGCCAAGGCCTGCCAAACAACAATGACAACTATAACCAAAAAATAGCCAGGTGTTGTGGCAGGTGCCTGTAGTCCCAGCTACTTGGGAGGCTGAGGCAAGAGAATCACTTAAGCCCAAGAGTTTAAGGTTGCTGTGAGCTATGATGCCTTAGCACTCTACCCAGGGTGACAGCTTGGGACCCTGTCTCAAAAAACAAAGAAAAGATAGAAGCATAGAAAACTTATCACTCCATGTGGTCTGCAGCTGAATTCTTTATGCTCTAGTTTCCTTATGTATTCACCTATATACAGAATCCAAGAAAATGTTGTAGCTTTTTGCTTTAATAATTTTATGTATTTTTTTAAAAATTAAGATTTTTAAGTCTTTCATGTTTACTCATCTTTCCCAGTTTCAATACTCTTTATCACATCCTTAAATTTGAATTTCCAATTGTATCATTTCCCTTCAAGAACTTCTTATAGCATTTCTTATAAATAGCAATCAATTCTCAAGTTTTATTTTATCCTAGGATATCTCCATTTTGTCATTTTTCTGGAAGGATAATGTTCCCAAGTGGAGAATTCTAGATTGATGGGTTTTCTTTCAGAACTGTCCTGTTCCACCGCCTGTGGCTTCCATAGTTTCAACGAGAAGTCTGCCGTCATTCCAATCAGACTCCTGCACGTGTTATGCATCTAATTTTTCTTTGGGTTCTTTCAGGATTTCCTCCTTTAATTTTCAGCATTTTGACAATGGTGTTTAGGAATGGATTTCTTTATATTGTCTTATTTGGGATTCACTGAACTTTTTGAATCTCAAATTTATATGTTATACCTAATTTAGAAAATGTTTTGGCCACATTATCTCCAAATACTTTCTCTATCCTGTTTCCTCTACTCCTGAAACTCAAACTATGCATTTGTTATACTTTTTGATATTGTTCTTTGGGTTCCCATTCACTATTTTTCAGTTGGATTTTTATTTCTCCCTTAGATTGGCTTTATTTATATTTAAGTTCATTGATCCTTCATCTAATGTCTCTGTTCTGTGGTTAAGGCAATCCAGTGAATCTTTCATTTCAGATATTGTCTTTTTTTCATATCTAGAATTTCCATTTCATCCTTATTTTTAGTTTCTATTTCTTAGCTGAGATTATCTTTTCTTTTACTGCAAGAATATTTCCCTTTACTTCACTGAGCATCATAATAGCTTCTTTATAAATCATCCAGACATTGTGACTCATGCCTATAATCCTAGCACTTTGGGAGGCCAAGACTGGAGGATCACTTAAGGTCAGAAATTCAAGACCAGCCAGAGCAATAGAGCAAGACCCTGTCTCCACAAAAAATAGAAAAATTAGCCAAGAGTGGTGGTGTTTGCCTGTAGTCCCAGCTACTCAGAATGCTGAGGCAGGAGGATCACTTGATGCAGTGTGAATGTGAGGATGCAGCGAGTTGTGATAATGCCACTGCACTCTAGCCTGGGAAATAAAGCAAGACGCTGTCTCAAAAAATTAAATAAATCCTGTCTTCTAATGTTAATATCTTGGTCATATCAGGAGTGTTCTCAGTTAACTGACTTTTCTCTTGAAACTGTGTGACATTTTCCTGGTGCTTCGTATGTTAAGCATTTTTAGATTGCATCCTCTATATTAGAAATGTTAAATCATGCAGATTCTGGATCCTGTTCTAATCTTCTAAAGAATGTTGACTTTTGTTTTCTCTGGCAGGTAACAAGTTGAACTTAAATTAAAAATTTAGTATTAAAATCACTGTTTAGATCTTTCATCTTTAACTAAATTGTTTTAAGTCTGTCTAAAAGCATGTGTGGTTCAAAGGGCAGAGTTTGATTCCTTTTTTCTTTCCGTTCAGAGTTTGTGGTTTTTATTTGCAAGAGAGTTAGTTCCAATAGTAGCTTACTTGGCCATACTCAAATGTTATTCCTAACCCTTAAGTATTTTGTTCACCTGTCACTAAGCTGGGAAGCCTGTGAGCAGATGACTTGTGATAAAATAAAAACCTTCAGAAGAGGATGAGGATTAAATGGCCAACTCTCTCTAGGCTGAGGATAGAGGCAGCTTGTATTAGGCAGCTCAGACTGCCATATCAAAGTGCAACAGATGGGGGCTTATCTAAAAGCAATTTTCTCATAGTTTGGAGGCTAAAAGCCCAAGATTGGGGTGCTGGAAGATTCGGTTTCCTTTGAGGCCTCTCTCCTTGGCTTGGCTTCTGGTTGGGTCCTCATATGGTCATCCCTTGCTCCATACTTTCTGTGTCCTAACCTCTTCTCATTATAAAGACACCAGTCATAGTGGATTAGGGTCCACTCCAGTGATTTCATTAACCAGTCTTACCTGTAAAGACTATCTCCAAATAGTCGCATTCTGATTTACTGGGGGTCAGGACTTCAATATATGGACTGGAAGGGGACACAAGTCAGCTCTTCACACTGCCCTTCAGAGGTGGAAGACCACCTTCTCCTAAAGCCACGCAGGGAAGAGGCTGCCCTGTGGCACCTTCATCATGGGGCTGCAACTCCCAGAGCCTTGCTCCTCGCTGTTGACATGGTGCCCTTCTTCTCACGTTGTTCTCCTCACCACCCAGCATTCTCACCTTGCAAAGGTGAGAATTACCCCACCCTCATAGCTGGGACACAAACAGCCCACCACACCCTGCATGCTTCCTGTGGGCCAGCCCTGCTTTATGTGGATTAATTCACTTGATCTGCTCAATGGCTCAGGCTGCCATAACAAAATGCCATAAGCTGGCTAAAACAGCAGAAACTTATTTCCTCACAGCTCTGGATATGGGAAGTCTGAGATCGGGTGGCAGCATGGGGAACATTCTGGCGAGGACTCCCATCCTGGCTTGCAAATGGCTATGTCCTCACACGTTGGAGAGAGAAGGAGAACGAACTCTCTGGTGCCTTTCCTTATGAGGACACTTCTCCTGTCAGACCAGGCGCCACCCTTATGGCTCTAAGTCATAAAGGCCCTCACTAAAGGGAGGCATATCCAAATAGGGCCACGCTAGGGGGTAGGACTTCCACATATAAATTAGGGGATTTTGTTTCTCATTTCCATTCAGAGCAGCTTGCATGTTTCTCCTGTGGTCTGATGAGGAAACTGAGGCTCAGGAAGATGCAGTCAGAGCTGGGGAGTGACTCAGCTGGATGCCTACTTGCTCCAGGCCAGGCCCGATCAGGGGCACATTTAGGGTCTTGAACTTGGTCTCCTGTGGGCAGGATCCACGGACCTCAGGACCTCCTGTCACAGGACCACACCAAATACCCGTCAGAGAAGTTCCCACATTGGCTGGAGGGGGCCAGATGGTTCTTCAGGGCCTATGTAAGCCCAGCATTGGCTTATGCAACCCTGATAGCCTGGCCTGAGTCAGGCGGCCCCCTCTGCAGAAGCCAGGAAATCAGGGTCCTAGACCATGACTACAAGCCCAGCCAGGTTTCTCCACTCTGGGAGGAGAAGCCCCTCTCCAGCTTCTGCACAACAGAAGCATCCCACATTTCAGTGGTATTTGGCAACCAAAGCAGAGGCCCAAGCACCTCTGAGATTCACCAAAGAAAATGTTCTAAGTCCCCCAAATATGACAGCAGCAAGATAGGCATATTGCCCACCTGCCCATGCAGCCCAGTGGGAGCTCCCAGGGAATAGTCGTGTCCATAGGGTTTGCAGAGGTCCATTCTGGAGCATTCAGAAACCTGTAGCCACCACTCACCCTTGCCTCACAGGTAAAGGTGAGAACCTCCTTCAAGGTGCCAATGAAGGGATGAGGCAACATCAAGGATGGGCAGAACTGGGATGTTTGGAAGGCTGGGCCTGGATGCTATTCTAAAGTGCAAGTGATATCCATAAGCACCCTTAGAGTGAGGGGAAGTCTGGGCACATGGGGTGGGGTGGAGGGCCACATCAGGGCCAGGCCGCTGATGCAGTGGCATGGTATATACCAATTCTTTACCCCAATTACATTTCCCGGCACCCCATTTATCCCCTGATAAAGTATTTGATGAGCAAACAAAAGCAGAGAAAGATCATTCCCCAGTCTACATCTCAGCAGCTCCCCTCATGAGAGAATTGGGGTGCTCAGCCTCCAATAGAGAAGCCCTGGCCCTGTCCTCCCTGTCTAGCCACCCTGCTCAAGGCATGCACACCTCAGAAGGAAGACAGCACTGTGGGGTATATGTGTGTGTGTGTGTGCGTGTGTGTGGCCATCGGGTAACTGTGGCTCAACACGTAGGCAAGAGGAGAGTCACACAGGAAGATGTGCAATTACAGGGACAAAAATACCCCAAGGAAATCAACACGGGACTTATTAATATCAAACCCACAGGTGACAACTGTCAGACAATCGGTCAACAAGGGGCCTCGTGTCTGTGTGATCCAGGCTAACCCATTATGATCTTTATGAAGTGTCCTTCTGGGGGGTCTGGATCTTCAAATATGAGGGGAAGACCCTTCCCTTTTATTAGCAGCTAAGCTCTTTATACTTTTACCATATTGCAGCAGGTTAGAAGTCTAAGCTTTATTGTCTTATGTTATTGAAAATCCAGATTCCGGCAGGCATCTCCCTCAGGTCAAGCTTTGTCTGCGAATATATTCTCATTTTTCCATGTACAGAGACCGTCTGGAGTGGGGCAGAAAAAGATTATGACTGTAATATACTTAAATCCAATTTATTTGCCTGGCCAGAAACTTCCACCCTCCACAATTGCTTCCTACCCAAGATGTTGTCTTTAATTCTTTCCTGACAGGGAGCAACCTGCATCGGTGGCTCCCAGGTGCAGAGAGAAGCATGGACCCCCAGGGAGCTGGCCGGGGGTGACAGTTGGCCTGAGAGAGGGCTCCAACCACAGACTGAAGTTTTGGGTTCAGAACTTCTCATTTGTTTAGGAAGAAGGGCTCTTCAGTGGCACTCAAACATGGTGTGTCTGGGAAAGACCACTCTGCCCTGTAAATGGCCCGGCCCTCCGCTTGTGTTCTCTTTCCCCAGAAGTGGCTGTCTAGGTGGCCCTGATCAGGTCTGGATAAGCCTGTGTTAACACCTCCCTCCTGGCTTTGTCTCTGGTGCAGGCTCAGAGTCTGCAAGGGAAATGGTTTGGGGGAATTATTTTCTTAATTAGCGTCTTCTCATTTCAAAGGATGGGGCACAGAGACACTGCCAGAGCAGATGGGAGGTGTGGGCAGGGTCCAGCTGCCTAAGGTAACTGATTGCTGCCCACAGTCCTCCCAATCTTGCCCCAGCCCAGTGATGCCTGCCCCTGCCTGGGCCTTGGACTGCTAGCAAATGAACTTGGGCCTGGCTGGCCTTCTGATTGGTATCTGCAGGCCCTGCCAACATCCCACATTGGTGCAGCTCAGGGCATAGCCACTGAGCACTGGCTGTTAACATGCTTTCCTGCAACCCAGAAAGGAGCCCTGGAGAGGCGAGGGAAAGAGGCACTGGGCAGGTGTCTCAGCTGGCAAGGAGGACCTGGGAGGACCTTGAGAGATGGTATGCAGAGCAAACAATTCATCCCAGTTTGTGTCAGATGTCCTGGTGTTGCCACTCAAAGTTCTGTGTCCCAAGAAACCCTAGCAGCCAGGGACAGGGCCTTCCCAGTGCTGCTCTGTCCTGTCTTGTCCATCCCCTTGTATTAGGTTCCCCACAGAAACAAAACCAAGAGGATGTATCCAGATCCACAGGGAGGGACTTACCGTGGAATTAGCTCTCATGACCATGCAGACTGAGAAGCTGCATGACCTGCTCTCTGCAAGCTGGAGGCCCAGGAACGCTGGTGGTGTGGTCCTACTCCAAACCCAAAGGCCCAAGAACCAAGGGTGTGAGTCCCAGCCTGAGTCCAAAGGCTGGAAAGCCAGGAGCACCGACCTCTGCAGTCAGGAGGTGGATGTCCCAGACCACACAGAGAACAAATTTGCCCCTGTCCTCCACCTGCTTGTTCCAGTCAGGCCCTCAAAGAATCAGATGACACCTGCCCACACTGGCAAGTGTGTATTTATGCAGTTAACTGATTTAAATGTCTTTTCCAGAAATACCCAGAAATGATGATACATACACCAACAATCTGGGCATCCCATGGCCCAGTCACAGTGACACATAAAATTCACCATCACACCCCAAAGTCAGCTGACTCCCTGGGCCTGTGTCCCCATCCATGTTCTGCAGACAGGATGAGCTCCACCTCTAGGAAAGCTCACAGCTTCTCTTACTCTTTTGTTGGGGCCTATGGCCTTCTCCATGAGCACTTTGGATGCCTCCAAGGAAAGCATAGTGTGACCACCAATTTGCTGTCCCCAGCAAGCCAATGGGCACGATCCATTTAGGAACATGGAAATCATGCAGCTGCTATCGTGAAAGGTTTGGGATATGAAACTGGCCTGCCTGGGGACTCAGCAATCAGCAGGAGAAGGTCTGGAAGCTCTAGTCTTAAACAGGAGGTACTCTGGGAAGAGACCTGTCTCTGTCTGTCTCCCTTTCATAGGCTGAACATGAGCATGCACCTATTCATGGGGACACCAGGAGCTGGGCCAGAGCAAGTGGACCAGGATGGCAACTCTGTAAGAAAATGCTGGGAAATTCAGCAGGCCCTGCTCTCTCCTAGGCACAAGTCCTGCCGGCCCAGCAGGCTTGTTGCCCAACAGTCCAGAAAGAGTACCCAGGACTATGTCTCTACACGTGCGCAGAGCAGTCTGACCCCCAGCCTGCACACACCCAGTGCATATCTGGGTGTCCCTAAGGTGACAGTCACAGCAAGGCTTCTTTCACAGAGCAGCTCAGGAAGTGGATAATTTGGCTTATGGACAAGGAGTGCTGAGGTCCAGTGCTTCCTTCATATTGCTATGAAAGAGCAGAAAGTCCTCAGTAGGAAAACTTAATTTAATTCTAGTAGGAGGGAGGGGAGGAAGGTGGGGGCCTGGTGTGCCCACCTAATAGGGACAATATAAGGGTGTGTGGCACACCTCCTGGGGGCGGGACAGAGCTACAACAGGGACTTCACCTAACAAATGCAAACATTATGACCTAATCATTTGTACCCTCACATAAATCTGAAATTTAAGTAAAATAAAGTCCTCTGGTTTTCTGCCCCCCCAACCCGTGTGCCTCCAGCCAACAAGGTGCATGTTCAAAAGAGACCACAGCACTGAAGCCAGAAGCCAGTGTGTTTGAGGGTGAAGGCCTGAAGCCACTTCTGTGCTGAGCCACCAGGACCAGCCCCTCCTACCGAGCACCTTCAGCCTGCCCCACCTCACCCTCGCCCTGCTGCACTGCAGGTACCTGAAATTCACACTCGGCTGTCAGTTTTATCTTCCTCTCTGTTCTCAGGTTAAGAGGGCTCAAAACCACACACTGGTTCCAACATTCCAGCCTAGGAAGATGTACAGCCAACCAGAGAAGGCAAGGAACTGAGAATGGAAGTGCAAGAAGAGCCTGGGTGCAGATCACACCTGTAATCACAGGACTCTGGGAGGCCAAGGCAGGAGGATCACTTGAGGCCAGAGTCCAAGACTAGCCTGGACAACATAGTGAGATCCCTGTCTCCACAAATAGTAGAAAAATTAGCTGGGTGGGGTGGCAGGCACCCAGTCCCAGCTGCTCAGGAGGCTGAGGCAAGAAAATGGATCCCTTGAGCTCAAGAGTTTGAGGGTGCAGTGAGCTATGATGATGCCACTCCACTGCAGCCCAGGTGACAGAGTGAGACTTTGTCTCAAGAAACAAAAGTAGGGAAAGAAACTTTGGGAAAAATGGTGGACAGACGTCACCACTTGGAAGAAAATTGAATGTGAACTAGATATCAGATTATATTAAGGAATCGATGATAATTTTGTTAGGTGTAATAATGTAAAGCTGTGTCAAAATACCCCTATCTGTTAAAGACACATATTGAAGTATTTAAAGATGAACTAATGACTGGCCTTAATATACTCTAGGCAAAAATTCCCAGAAGGGAGGAAGGCCACAGGCTCGCAAAGTGTGGGCACTTGCAGCTGGGGAAGGGGCACAAGGCTCAGTCTCCTAATTGCTCTGATTTGAGTATGTTTGAATTTTCTGTAACATTAAGGATTTTTTTTTTTTTTTGAGAGAGAGAGTTTCACTTATTAACCCTCAGTAGAGTGCCATTGTGTCACAGCTCACAGCAACCTCCAACTCCTTGGGCCTGGGCGATTCTTCTGTCCCAGCCTCCTGAGTAGCTGGGACTACAGGCACCTGCTACAATGCCCAGCTATTTTTTTGTTGCAGTTTGGCTGGGACTGGGTTTGAACCCGCCACCCTCGGTATATGGGGCCTGCACCTGACCCACTGAGCCACAGGTGCAAAGCTCCTACCAACAGTGAAAATTTTTTTTCAAATAAGAAAGTTAAGGGGCTGACATACTTCAAACAAAATTTATTATTATTATTATTTTCTTTTTGCAGTTTTTGGCTGGGGCTGGGTTTGAACCTGCCACCTCTGGCATATGGGGCTGGTGCCCTACTCCTTTGAGCCACAGGCACCGCCCTTCAAATAAAATTTATTAACAAATATGTTGATATTCTTAGTTTGTTAAAATATTAAAACAAACTGGAAAAGTTATCACCTAGCTTTTATACATACAAAATATATCACATCGAAAACTTCTCCCAAATGCCAACCATAACCCTCTGGAAAACATAAATTTTAAAACATGCCCGTTATTGAGATGGTCTGGGTCTCATGTCCAGGTGGGAGGAAATCCTAGCCCTACCTCTGTCATCCTTCATTCTCTGGGTCCCTTGTCAGCTTGGCTTGTGACAGAAAGTCTCAACATTTGTGATCCTCTTCTGCCCAGCCCCTAACCACAGCACTAACCAGGCCAAGACGCAGTTTGGGGGATAAACACCCAGCACCACAGCGCCCCGGTTGTCCTGGTCTCCCATTGAGTCGAACGTGTCTCCCTTCTGGCCTGAGAGGGATTCCTCCCCACGTGGCATCACCTCCATACCACTGTCCTGTCAAGCAGCGGTAGGAGCCCACCCCCGTTCCCCGTTAAACCAAAACAAACAGCTGCCCTAGAGGAGAGTGGAGTGCCACCTCTTTAAGGCAAAAGTGCCTACTGCTTTTAAATGAACAGGGTCTTTGTAGTGTCTACACATTGCAGATTTGAAACTCTTGGAGGTGGAGCTCATCCTGGACAGCTGCCCTTGGGCCTTCCAGCCTGAGGGTAGAGGTGGGGAGTGAGAGAAGGAAGGGGAGGGAAGAGGAAATTTTAGCTTAGGACCACCGCTTTCCTCCATCCAACCAGGCCAAGCACACCTAGACGGGAAGGCTTGCTCATGGCTGGTGGGGACACAGACGGCAGGACACAGAGGAGGCACCCAGCAGAAAAAGAGGCCAAGATCCTCACTGGCCCTGGGTAGGGGCCAAGCTGGGAACTGAGGAGATATTCTGCTGATTTATTTGTTTGGGGGTTTTTTGGGCAGGTTTTGGCTGGGGCTGGGTTTGAACCCACCACCTCTGGCATATAGGACTGGTGCCCTACCCTTGTGAGCCACAGGTGCCACCCAATATTCTGCTGATTTAAAGGCCCTAGTGGGATGTGGCTGCAGGAGGACTGTGGAGGGTCTTGTCCAGAGCTGGAGAGGGCGGGGATGCCCAGGACACACCTTCCTTCCCGCCCTGGTTTTCTTCCCACCCTTTCTCCCTTCTGTTCCTGCCTGCCAGGTAGACTCTGGCCCAGCCAAGGCTGCCAGAGAGCCAGCCCCGGGAGCCTGAGGTGGCCTTCGGAGAGGAGAAGGGGCTTCATGGCTGCCTGCTGGAAACCACCTCCCTCAGGTCTTCCAATTTAACCCAGCTGCAGGTGACCAAAATCAAAGAAATGGATTCTTTGTCTCTTGAATTCCATTTGGCTTCTGAATAGAAGAAGCCTCTGCAAGTTGCCGGCAAGGTGGATGGAAGCTGCCTGACCACTGGTTAGTTTTGGCAAGTCACAAACTCCTCATGGAAACGTGCCCTCCTCAAAGGGCTTCCTTCCTGAGGGATGCGAAGTGTGAACTAGACAGAAACGCTAGCTGTGCCCACAGGTGTGTAGGGGAGCGCAGCCCGCTCCCACTGGCAGGCCAGTAAAGTCCCGGGGGCGGGGGGGGGGGGTGTTTTGCTCCCTGTTCACTGGTTCCTAGGGGCTCCTAGATAAGGGGTGGGAACTTCTAAAAGTCCCAGCACTGCCTAAAGAGTGGACTTGGTTTCAGAGGGGAAGCAGCTTCGTCCTCCTGGCTACTGGGGACTCCAGTGGCTTCCAACACCCCCCTCCCAGCAGGCAGGGGCCCCACGGGCTCTAGGGCAGGCACTCATCCAGGCCATGTTCCCTGGACTGCAGGCCCTGCTGACGCCTGCTCTCCCCAGGCTGTCCCCCCTTCCCAGATCATTGCTGTGGCTTCCAGACACCCAGGCCTGCTTCTGAAGCTGGGGACCGAACTGGAAACCTGTGCAGGCGTCAGGTGTCTCCAGGAGAGCCAGGGTTCTTTCTCCGGAGCACAGACCTAGGAGCCGCAAGGGCGCCGTCCTTCCCTTTCGGGCGCGACCCCCAACCATGGGCATGGGGGTGGGGAGGCGGGAGGCGGCGGGGGTGGGGTCATGGGGCGGGGCGTGCAGCGCGCTGGGGGGCGAGGGGGCGGGAAATGAAGCGGGGGTCCAAGAGGGGCGGGGCATGCAGCCCGAGGGGTTAGGGGGCGAGGGGACGGGACGGGGCGGGGTTCGGGAGGGGGCCCTCGGGCGCCCCGCAGCCCCCGGGACGCGCCCTGGCAGCGCCAACCGCGGGCCGCACCGGAGGCATCGTCTGGTGGTTCTCACGCAATTCATTTTAATTGCGTGTGACATAAAAAGACCACCTACAGATGAGACAATGCTGCCGTAAGAGTCTCGAGGTTACTGTAGGGAATACTTCATAACCGAAGTGTATTTTCCCCTAGGAGTTAGACTACCATTTGATTTAATTTTTAATTTTTACATTTTAATCAAAAATAGATCAAATAGTGGTGGTCTCTCCGGGGAAACATACTTCAGATAGGAAGCCGGCCATGATCCTTTTAAATAGGTGAAGCTACCATCGCCCCAGGAGTCACAGAGGCGCGGCTGCCGCGGGCTGGGCGGTCGCTTCCCAGGAGGCGCGTGGGCAGCGGCACCTGCTCCCAGCCGCCCACCCGCGCGCCGCTCTCCTGCGGCAATCGAGGCACCTGCGCAGCGCTTGGGCTTTGGGTCCCCAGGAGGCGGCAGTTTCGTCCTGCACAGGGCTCTCCTTTTCCCTGTGGAGGCGCCGGGGTGCGGAAGTGGGCGGCGGGGTCTGCCTTGCTGTTGTCTCTGCACACGCGCATTCTGATGACCCGTATTCCAGTCAGGAGACGAGACACCTCTCTAATCGCAAAGAAAGGCACGCGCGTTTTATCCAAGTGCTTCTTTGCCTTCCTCCCACAGTGGCTACCTGGCTTGTCACACCCCAGCGTGAAGGTTGACTAGACTCCTCCTGTTACCCAGGTGGGCTCTGGGATCAGCCACCCAATCCCCTGGGTGACTGAGGGCTCATTCTGCAGCCGCATTCGCCTACAATAGGACGAGTCAGGTGTGAAGCCTGTGGCATCGGTGGTGGGCACCAAGAGCCCAAGCACCGTCCTACAGAAGCGTCACTGTGTCCCTGTCCTTCTTGTAGCTAGGGAACAACGGCTGTCTGCTCCCCGCTCTCTCATCCTGAGCACCCCACAGGGTATCCCCGGGTCTGTGCAAGGCTCCAGGGGGCTGGGTGCTTGGGGGTTCGGGAAGTAGCCAGCCGACCAGGGAGGCTGGGGCCCTCCCGAATTCCTGCCTGTTCCCCAGGCTAACCATGCCCACAGCTCTCAACCCACACCTTCTTCAGCACCCTGGCCTCCCCGGACAGCTGAGCAGAGAGCTGGTCAGCCCAGACAGAACTGGCCTAGCTGAGTGACAGGCCACAGCCACTTCCTCTTCCTCTCACACCTGTCCCAGACTTCAGAGATCAGTGACACCTGGCCATGGGAACCCAGCTCCCTGAGACATCTTTCCACACTTCAACATGGCAGCTCTGGCTTTTGGTGCCCATGTGAAATGCCCAAGTCCAGGACGGTCCTCCACTGCCCCCCCTGTCATTTACATAAAGATCCCGTAGGTGTACCTGGAAGATAAAGTGGCTTCTCCTGAGAAGGCTGTGCCTCCCTCCACTGGCCAGCGGCTCTTGCCTTGGGCCCAGGGACAGGCTGCACTCCAGTTCGGCAGCCTGGCTTCAGGCCCCTCCCTTCCATACAGTTTTCGGCCTCTGTGGCTCATTACCCTGTGGTGCACTGCAGCCCCCATGTTGCCTTGGGGACCCTCGAGCCCACTGAGCAGAGGGACAGGACAGACAGGGGCAGGCCAGGAGGGGACAGCGGCCCAACCAGCCCTCTTTATATCTGTGTTTGAGGTCAGCGGTCCAGCTTATCCCCAATGCACCTGGACTGCAGGACCAGGCAAAGGCTGGCCTCTCTGTAGTCCCTCCCTGGACTCCCTACCATGGCTAAGGGTTAGCCTGAGTGGGTGAATTGCCCCACTCACTGGCCAGGTGGGAACAGGTTGGTTGGGAACTAGTTCCCTCTTTGCCTGGGTTTGCACCTCTGTCACCCCCACCCCCCACCCTGTCATTACATTGGTCTGTGGCTGGATGGACTCTGATACCAAGTCCCCACCCTGGTCCCCTCCATCTGCTCTGATGAGCCCCCAACTCGGGATGCAGGGTGAGTGGATTGGGCTGTGTCCCAGCTCCACAGGGTCCAGGGAGGAGAGGCCTGTAGGGATATCAGCCACTTTCAGGCTCCAAAGGCCACCCCTTATCTCCACAGTCACGTATGTCCCAGATGCCCTATTCTACCAAGTTTTCCTGGTAACCAGGCATTGCTCATGAATGGAAGGGAGAACTCGAGATACATTTTCTTAATACACCTTGTTCCTCAAGCGGAGGTCTCAGAATGTGCAAGGCTGAAGCTGGCCCCGTGGTACTCCTGGGCTCCGTTCCTCAGCACTGTCCCAGGTTTATCCTGAGGGTGGACCAAGGGCTTATGGCCCCACCTCCCACTGTACTTTGCACCACTGACCGCTCCTCACACTTGGATCTCAGCCACATTGTGTGTCACACTGTGTGGCAGAGGAAACCCAGGAGAGTGCACAGCCTGGAGCAACCGGGACTGGGGTGAGCTCCTCCTCTGACACTGGAGAGAACAGCAGCCCCCACCAAGCAGCCGGGTGGACAAGGCCCCGTGCACAGAGGCCCCTCTTCACTCTCCTGCAGTATGTCTTTGTTGTTTGCTAGTTCACTTTAAAGCTAGAACTCCAATAGAGGGCATCTAGGGCGGGACAGGGCTGGTGGGCGGCAGATCAGGTGGTCCCCAGAAGGGCCTGCACTCCTCCAGCTAGAGTGGCCTTGCCGTACCCGGTGCTTGGGAGATAGTTGAATCTCCCTCTGGCCCTGGGCAGGCCCTGGAAACTGGAACCCCATAGGTAGGTGCCACCAGGAACCTGCACAGACTCCCAGGTTTCTCCTGTGGTTGGTTAGAGGTTATTGACTTTGTAGTGGTGTTCTTCTTTTCCAGCGGCCAGTGGCATTCATTTTCCAAGAAACATGTAGTAAGTGTTGCTTGAATACTGGGAGGGAGAGCATTCCGCTGGCAGGGCCCAGTGCTGGTTTTTAGAATTTGGGAGCTTCTCTAGAATAACATTTATACATTGAGAGTCATAGGAAATACACAAAATATTAAATGAAACTTTCAAGGTATTAAATTGTGTACATGGCAATGCTCAGGACTCATGTGAGGGACAGAGAGACACGGCAACATGAAAACTTCATCTCTCGGGAATGAAGTTATGGTAGCTTTAAATTCATCTCCAGTGTTCTGTGCCTTCAGGGTTTCCTCATGTGCATGTCTCGATTTTGAAACAGGAGGAAACCATCATGAAAGAGAAACAGAGAGGCTGTGGACAGGATAGGGTGGGATCTGCCTGGGACCAGGAGGGAGACCAGCGAGAGGCTGTGGGCAGGACTGGGTGGCATCTGCCTGGGACCAGGAGGGAGACCTGGGCTGCCTCCCACCCTCACTCAAGCGCCCTTTGGACCTAACTGTGGCTGGGGCTTATGCAGGTCTGAAGTTCATTAACAATCAGTTCAAACCGTCACTGAGAATATGTGCTGGACCCTTCCAAGTGCCAGGGAGCTTTGCTGGAGCTGAGAGCGGCATTGTCCTGGTATCCCTGTCAAGTCCAGCATCCCCAAGTACCACAAACCACACTCAGCTCTCAGTTCCAAATTTTCTTATCTCCAAAACTAATGACAGAAGCTGCCTCAGGGGGCCAGTGGGGAATTAACTGAGCCTCTGTATGTAAAGTGCTTGGGAGGAGCAAGCATAGAAGGAAGCCCCCCTCTTGGCAGTGCCAGCTCCCTCCTCTTGGTACAGTGCCAGCCTCCTAGAGTGACTGGACAGGCCCTGGGCCTGACAGGTGGGGCTAGGGTGAGGTGGGGTGCCTGATAGCAGAGGCATCTGAAATACATCAAATATCTTCTAAATGCCTACTCACAAAATAGAAAAGAAAAGAAGGCTCGGCGCCTGTGGCTCAAGTGGCTAAGGCACCAGCCACATACACCTAAGGTGGTGGGTTCAAATCCAGCCCGGGCCCGCCAAACAACAATGATGGCTGCAATCAAAAAATAAAAATAGCCGGGCATTGTGGGGGCACCTGTGGTCCCAGCTGCTTGGGAGGCGGAGGCAGGAGACTCGCTTGAGCCCAGGAGTTGGAGGTTGCTGTGAGCTGTGATGCCATAGCACTTTACCCAGGGGGACAACTTGAGGCTCTGTCTCAAAAAAAAAAAAAAAAAGAAAAGAAAAGAAAATAAAAGAAAGTGTAATTACAGTAAGACTTTGCAAAATTATTCTAAAAGATTATTTTAAATACAGTGACCGTGAGGCAGGGGACAGTTCTTAGATATAGGACATAAGGCCTGGAGTCGGTAGGTCAGCCAGTCACCTGACTTCTCACCTCTGATAAAGTTGGCAAGTGCCTCTCTCGGGGCCTGGGGAGAGCACAGGGGAGCATGGGTTGGATCGCAGTGGCCGTTTACCTATTCACTCCTTATTCAAAGTTAATTTTTTTTTTTTTGAGACAGCATCTCACTTTGTCACCTTTGGTAGAGTACTGTGGCATCACAGCTCACAGCAACTTCAAACTTTTGGGCTTAAGCGATTCTCTTGCCTCAGCCTCCCAAGTAGCTGGGACTACAGGCACCCACTGCAACATCCTGCTATTTTTTTATTTTTATTTTTTTTGAGACAGAGCCTCAAGCTGTTGCCCTGGGTGGAGTGCCTTGGCATCACAGTTCACAGCAACCTCCATCTCCTGGGCTCAAGCGATTCTCCTGCCTCTGCCTCCCAGGTAGCTGGGACTACAGGTGCCTGCCACAACGCCCGGCTTCGGCTCTTGTTTTAGAGAGGAGTCTTACTCTGGCTCTGGCCGGTCTTAAACTCCTGAGCTCAAGCAATACTCCTGCGTTGGCCTCCCAGAGTGCTGGGATTACAGATGTGAGCCACCATGTCTGGCCTCAAAGCTAATTTTTGAAAGAACATTCTAAGAAACATACAGAAAATAGAAAATTACAATAAATAACAAACATCCATGTTCTCACCAGAACTGAGAACACTCGGTCATACTTGCTTCTGCTTTTGTTGTGACTGGTAACCACTCTGGAGTCTCGTCTCTCGCCACCCCCACTTCATAGGACCACCATCATGAGTCCCTTCCCGGCCTGTGTGAAGTGGCTTCACTGTAGAATGCGATTCTATCCTGGGTCAGGCCCTCTAGAATGGAGCCCAAGGGGGAGGTGAGGGAATGGGGGCCCATTGTCAACTTTGGGCCACTGGGTCATGGGTATGACCCCAGGCCTCTCCAGGTGACCCCTGGAGAAGGGCGCCATGGGGGCTGAGAGCATACCTGGTGATGCCTTCCACCGCAGGTGGTGCAGCCAGGACAAGTGGGGAGGGGACTCCCAGCCCCTCAGCTACAGCGCCCCAATTTTACACAGCTGAATCTCCGGCCCCTCTACCCTGGCTGTCATGGAGTTGCCCTGTGGTTTTCTAATCACAAACAGAAACCGCCTATTCCAATATTAGGAGCTGTTTTAATAAAAATAAGAGATTAAAGTGAGAGCTTAGACTGGGACACCAGTGGATAAGACTAGTGGCCAACTAATCTTCAGTGAGCCCCAGTAGCTTTGAGGATAAATTATTAGTAGAGCACTTGAAAATTCTGGCATTAACTTTGAGGAGGAAAATAATACATGTTCTAAGAACTCCAGTGGAATATCGGTGGAGATCACTTATACGGTCAACCTTTGCAACCAGACAGGAACACCACATCTGAGGCACGGCCTTACACACATATTTGAATTATGAGAATAGGAAATATGTGGATCTGTGGAGGTAATGACAAAATGTTGGCTTTTTTGTTATGCTACAACCCAAACACTGTAAGACTGATGAGAAGCCTGAAAGAACATAAATAATACTTCAGCTCCTGCAGGATTCTTTAATATGCTAAAATGAAGCTGTTATTTATAGGGTTTTCAGACTGTGGAGGCAGACCTGGTCCTTACCTCTCCATCTGTGACAGTGTTTTCCAGAATAAGGCCTGGAAGGGCCTCCCAAGAGTATCCCACCTGTGTCGGGAATGTCCTCTTGAACATGAGACTCTGGGGACAGAGGCCCGGCTGCAGGACTCCACGCAGTGGAGGGAGCACGGCAGCCACAAGGCTTCCCTGAAGCCTGAGCTCTCGGACAGTGTGTCTTAAGTGCATTTATCAATTGCTCCGGATGTCAGTGAAACCACGGCTTAAGTGGAACCATCTGGAAGGACAAGGCGGCTTTGTCAAGCTTCAGCCCATTCTGCTGCCAGGAGACCGCCCCACCACCTATTCACAGAGCAACGGCTGGCTTTGGGGAGAGGGGGTAAAGGCCCTTTAGTGGGAATGGGGAACGGTTCAGTGGGGGAACAGCAGTATTAGAACCCAAAAGGAAGGAAATGGAGCAAGCACGGCCCCTCCCTCCAAGTGCACTGAGGGCCACAAGTGTGTTTTTGTTTTTGATTTTATTGTGGTAAGAGCACTTTAACATGAAATCTACCCTCCTAACAGTTTCAAGTGCACATTACAGTACTGTTCTCTGCGTGCGCTGTGTCATATGGCCGGTCTCTAGAACTCACCATTCTGCATAACTGAAAGTTTATACCCACTGATTTGAGCTGCCCGTTCCTCCCTCCCCAGCCTGACAAGCATCACTGTACTCTCTGCTTCTATCAGTTCAGCTTATTTAGAGTCCAGATCTAAGTGGAATCTTACGCCTTTGTCCACCTGTGACTGGCTTATTTCACTGAACAGAACATCCTCGGGTTTTTATCCTGATTGTCACGTGACAGGGGCTCCTTTTTAAAGCTGAGCAATACTCCATTGCATGTTTAGGCCACGGTTTCCTTATCCATGCATCTTTCAATGAGCATTTAGGTTATTTCCGGCTATCTTGAGTAGAGCTACAATGCACATAGGAGTGCTAATATCTCTTCAAGATCTAATTACAATTATTTTAGAAATACACTGAGAAGTGGGATTGCTGGATCATATGGTAATTCCATTTTTAGCATTTGAGGAATTTACATGCTATTTTCCATAGCAGTTGCACCATTTTTCACTACTGCTAATTTCTCCACATTCTCACTAACATTTCCTGTCTCTTGTTTGTTTTGGTTGGTTGGAGTTTTTCTGATAATCGCCCTCCTGGAAGGTGTGAGGTAATAGCTCACTGTGGCTTTGTTCTGCATTTCCCCGAGCATTAGGGACACTGAGCTTCTCATGTATCTGCTGGAAGTATCACACTCCCTCCACAGATCAGCCTGTTCTCAACCTGTGGGTTGCGACTCACAGGAACTGTATTAAGGGTTGCAGCGTTAGGAAGGTTGAGAACCACTACTAGAGACCAATGGAACAGGAAGCCCAGGAATGTATTACCAGTCCATCTCCAACCAGGCTGCCAAGAATACAAAATGGGGAAAAGACAGTCTCTTCAACAAACGACACTGGGAAACTGGACATTCATGTGCAAAAGATTGAAACTGGACCCTTATCTTATACCACACAAAACAGTCAACTCAAAATGGAGTAAGACTTAAACATGAGACCTAAACTGTAAAACTGGCTTGGCGCCTGTGGCTCAAGTGGCTAAGGCGCCAGCCACATACACCTAAGGTGGCGGGTTCAAATCCAGTCCGGGCCCACCAAACAACGATAGATGCAAACAAAAAACAGCCAGGCGTTGTGGCGGGTGCCTGTGGTCCCAGCTACTTGGGAGGCAGAGGCAAGAGACTCGCTTGAGTCCAGGAGTTGGAGGTTGCTGTGAGCTGTGATGTCACAGCACTCTACCCAGGGGGACAGCTTGAGGCTCGGTTTCAAAAAAAAAAAAAAACCTGTAAAATTCCTAAAAGGAGATGAGGAAAGCTTCATGACATTAGTCTCGGCAGTGACTTCAGGATATGACCCCAAAACACAGGCAACAAAAAAATAGAGAAGTGGGACTACAGCAAATTGAAAAGCTTTCACAGCAAAGGAAACCATCAGTAGCATGAAAAGGCAACATCTAGAATGGAAGGACATATTTGCAAACCATGTGTATGGTAAGAGGTTAATTTCCAAAATATATAAGGAATTCACACAACTCAAAAACAAAAACAAAAAAGTAATAGCTTGGTAAAAAATGGGTTTTGGACATTTCTCCAAAGAAGATACACAAATGGCCACAGGGTCATTTTTGATCACCAACCTTTAGGAATTGGATAGGCATTTATGACTCCTGAAATTTAATTTCTTCTGCTGATTCAAATAAATTATTATTATTTTTATTTTAAGATAGAGTCTTACTATGTCACCCTGGGTAGAGTGCTATGGTGTCACAGCTCACAGCAACCTGAAGCTCTTGGGCTTAAGTGATTCTGTTGCCTCAGCCTCCCAAGTAGCTGGGACTACAGGTGTCCGCTACAATGCCCAGCTATTTTGTTTTTGTTGTTGTAGTTATCATTGTTGTTTAGCAGGCCCTGGTGGGGTTTAAATCCGCCAGCCTTGGTATATGTGACTGGTGCTGTAACCATTGAACTACAGGTGCTGAGCCTCAAATAAATTATTAAGAGGTTTGTTAAGAATGTTGGAAAAAACTTAGGAAATCTGGATCATCTGAGTGGACTTTCCTGAAGAATGACTTGGCCTCACAAGCAAAGTGATCAATGGATCATGTTAATTGATATGTATACATTTTGGTTGATGGCTTTATTTTTTATTTATTTTTGACAGTCTCACTTTGTCACCTTTCGTAAAGTGCCATGGTGTCACAGCTCACAGCAACCTCCAACTCTTGGGCTAAAGAAATTCTTTTGCCCCAGCCATGTAGTTGGGACTACAGGTGCCCACCACAACGCCCAGCTATTTTGTTTTTAGAGAAAGGGTCTTGCTCTTGCTTAGGCTGGTCTTGAACTTACGAGCTCAAACAATCCACCCGCCTTAGCCTCCTAGGATTACGGGTGTGAACCACTGTGCCCAGCCTTGGTTCTATTTTTTAAATAAATTTATTCTTTTTAATACATGCCATTTAATAAATGAATAAATTAGATTTAAGTTTGTTTTGTGTGATTATTTTCACATATGTAAGTTTAGATGTCAGAAATTGCATCTGTCCTGATTTGGGGCTAAAGAAATCACTGTGTTTCATGCATGTGCGATTAACCCTGACTGACCCGAGGGGCCGAGTGCTACGTGGCTTGTGGTCCAGGGGGAGCTTCAGGGGCCTCGGCTGAAGCATTGCCTGGCCTGGGCAGGGTGGTGGTGCTGCCCTCGGCAGGACCAGGGCGCACTGTGTCCTAGGGCCACTGCATGTGCCTGGCTCAACAGCAAAGCATCCTGGGCCCAGCACTTACTAAGGCCACGCCAGGTGCGTCACGAGTGTGACGGAGAATTTGCATCTGGATTGTCCACAGTCAGTGACACGAGGGAAAGAACACTGGCATTTCTCCCAGAGAAGGGAAAAGGTTGAACCAGAGTAAGTCCTTTTATTTTTTCATTATGGCAAAATATATGTGACATAAAACAGTTTTAATCACTCTTGAGTGTACAGTTCAGTGGCATGAGCACATCGACTCTGCTGTGCGACTGTGCAACTATATCCATCCATCTCTGGAACTTTCTCATCTTCCCCAGCTGCCCCTCCGGCCCTTCCAGGTGTGCACATCACAGCCCTGTCTTCCTACCAAGTACAGAAGACTGAACAGTGCTCGTATGAGGAATGGCCAGGAAATCCTCACCAAGTGTGCCATGTACTGCTACCTGATGGGACAGAGGTGTCCCAACGTCCCTTAAAATCTGCGTAAAAACCATGAATCCCAGCTAAGACGCTGAGTGGGTGGGGAGGGTGAGATGGGACAGGCTCTCTAGGCCTGTGGCTGTGGGGGGAGGAGCTTCACAGTGGTGTCAGCGTGTGGATACCAGAGAGGCCTGGCTGTAATTCCTTAGTCACTGACATCACGGTGGCTCCGTACACCCACATGCAACAGTAATAGTGGTCACTGTTACCACACTGCATCCCAAGTCCATCACTGACTCCTCACAGAGAGTTACAGCATGGACACTGTTGTCTCACTTTGCAGATGACTGAGGCACAGGGTCACACATTAGAAAGTGGCAGAGGGGGCTCGGCGCCTGTGGCTCAAGTGGCTAAGGCGCCAGCCACATATACCTAAGGTGGCGGGTTCAAATCCAGCCTGGGCCCGCCAAAAACAATAATGATGGCTGCAACCAAAAAATAGCCAGGCACTGTGGCGGGTGCCTGTGGTCCCAGCTACTTGGGAGGCTGAGGCAGGAGACTCGCTTGAGCCCAGGATTTGGAGGTTGCTGTGAGCTGTGATGCCACGGTACTCTACCCAGGGGGACAGCTTGAGGCTCTGTCTCAAAAAACAAACAAACAAACAAAAAAGTGGCAGAGGGGACTGGGCATAGTGGCTCATGCCTGTAACCCTAGCACTCTGGGAGGCTGAGGTGAGTGGATCACCTGAACTCAGGAATTCAAAACCAGCCTAAGCAAGAGACCCCACCTCTACTAAAAATAGAAAACTAGCTGGGTGTGGTGGTAGGCGACTGTAATCCCAGCTACTCAGGGGGTTGAATCAAGATGATTGCTTGAACCTAAGAGTTTGAGGTTGCTGTGAGCTATGATGACACCATGGACTCTAGCTAGGGTGACAAAGTGAGACTGTCTCAAAAAAAAAAAAATCAGTGGCAGAGGGATCCAGGTAGGCAGCATGCCTACCCTCCAATGTCACTAGAGGTGGCAGTGGCCTCCTAGACTGCCAAGGTGAATTATTCAAATTACTCCAGAAAACAGAATGCCTTCCATTCCGGGGGGCCAGGAGATTGTGGGCACCTGCATGAAGGATCCCGTTTCACTGAACCCTGGATGACCTAGGCAGCGTGCTACAACAGCCCCCAGAGTGATTCAGAGTGTAGAATCCCAGACCTGGCCATTTTAACCAGTTCCATCCCACAGGTCCATGAGTGGTCGGAGGGTAAGAGTCTGAAGGAGGCCGCTGACTGCAGACCAGTGCTGCAGCTGCCTGAGCCTCCGTCCTTACCAGGACAATGAAGATAACTCTCCCAGAGTTTCTGAGAGTTAACATGATGGTGTATGTAGTGTAAATCAGCACAGTGCCTGACAGGCAGTGTTGTTCAGTAGAGCCAGCCTCCCTCCCTTGGCATTTGAAAGAAAGTGCACTAGTAAGTTTTAAACCACAGTTTTTCAGGAAATGATCTAGTGTGACAGTGATAAACAGAAAATGGAATGGAATGAAGATTGCCTGGGATGGAGCTTGAAGCAGACCTACACCAACAGAGAAAAAAAAAGAGAGAGAAAAAAACTTTCACAGC
Source organism: Otolemur garnettii (assembly GCF_000181295.1). Taxonomy (NCBI): domain Eukaryota; kingdom Metazoa; phylum Chordata; class Mammalia; order Primates; family Galagidae; genus Otolemur; species Otolemur garnettii. Next base: position 3,033,329 of record NW_003852470.1, on the reverse strand, counting down.
AAAATGTACTATATCTCTGGGCAAGTTTCAGTATTATAAAGCTACCCCTTATTCTACAATCAGTCAATAAATGCAACACAAATCTAATCAATATTTTATCTGGTTTTTGTTTTCAAAATTTGACAAAATGATCCTAAGTTGGTCTGGAAGCATGAGCATGTGAGAAGAGCCCTTCTCAGGGGAGATGAAAGGGCCTCCTTCAGCACGCAGTGCACGGGCCTGGGCTCTTCTCAACTGTGTTTCATCAGAAGGACGAGTGCACATGGCACAGGCACAGAGGGACAGCCACTGGATGAGAAAGGTCAGAGACCAGAGGAGAACGTGCAAAAACTACCCACACACGATACAGGGGAACTTACAGCTAGTGGAAAAAAGATGATCTTAGGATAACTGGTTAATAATTGGGAAAAAATGAAGTTAGATATAGCATTCTTAATACCCCCAAATTGTGGCTAGAGCAAAGTTTTAAATATTCATAATCAAGCAAAATTATAGATGTCCACTCTCAATGGACTTATAATTAATTGATATGTACATACTCTTAGGAAAGGAAGGCCTTTCTCTTGTTTCCTTTTTGGTGAAGGGTCTTACCAGATTTGAACTCTGTGCTCAAGCTATCCTCCTGCCTCAGCCTCCAGAATAGCTCAACCATGTGCTACTGTGACCAGCTGGAAGACGTTTTTTGAATAATTACAAGGCTAGAAACCAAGAAAAAAGAACCTGACAGATGTAACAGTGAAAACTGTGACAAAAGATATCTAAAAATCATTGAAAAGAAAGCAATAAATAATAAACTGAGAAAAATATTTGTGACATGAGAGAAAAACAGACTGAACAGACTAAATATATGAAGAACTCTTAAAAATAATGAACAGATACACATCCCAGCAGAAAAATGGGCAAAGATGGAAAGTTCGTGAAAGAAGACACACACACTTCATTACATGGAAGTGTCAGGAGTGACGCTTGGAGTCAAACCACAGAGTCAGTAGCAAAGGTCAGATTGGCAGATGGGCAAGGATCAGACGTGCAGAAAAAAACAAAATTGAATCTACTCAAACTTCCAGAGTAACTACCAATTTACAGGAAATACTGGGTCAGAGAGGCAGGCAAACGCGAGGGATATGCAGTTGGGAAACTGATACAAACTAAACGGACTGGTTTCTTGAACAAGCATTGTGAAGGGAAAGCCGAGGTGGAGACTTAGAGACATGCAACTGGTCATGACAGGTGGCTCTTATCTGAATCCCAATCCACACAAGTTGAAAAGAACACCACAATAGAAAAACAATCATTTATGAAACTGATGAAGTACATGGAAATTCGATCAGAAATTGGGTATGACGCCACAGGAGTAACCGTGAACCCTGTGTTCAGAGAGACAGCTGTCCTGTGGCTCTGCTTTCCAGGGTCCCCCTGGGAGACACACTGAAGATACTGCAGCTGAAATCACCATGTCCTGGGTGCACGTCCAGCACGGGGGCTGCGGTGGGGCAGGGCTCCTTGCACTGTTTGTTCTGTTAACTTCTGCCCAATGTTGGTGAAGGGGAAGGAACATGGGCTCTCGGTAGCTGCCTGAGCCTCCGTCCTTACCAGGACAATGAAGATAACTCTCCCAGAGTTTCTGAGAGTTAAAAAAGTCTTGCCCAATGTTGGTGAAGGGGAAGGAACATGGGCTCTCGGTAGGACCTTTCTAGAGGGCAGAAAACCAGAAGGTGCCCTCTGATCCAGCCATTCAACTTCCAGAATATTCTCTCATGAATATAAAACTTCACAAAAATGTATATAAGGGTTGCACTGGTAGCTCAGTTGGCAGGGGGCTGGTCACATACACTGAGGGTGGTGGGTTCGAACCCGGCCCCAGCCAGCTAAAATGACAATGACAACTGCCAACAACAGCAACAACAAAAAATAGCCGGGAGTTGTGGTAGGCGCCTGTAGTCCCAGCTACTTGGGAGGCTGAGGCAAGAGAATCACTTAAGTCCAAGAGTTTGATGTTGCTGTGAGCTGTGATGCCACAGCATTCCACCAAGGGAGACAGCTTGAGACTCTGTCTCAAAAAAAAAAAATATATGTATATATATATATGTAAAGATGTCTATACACATACAATAATTTTTGTAATAGTAAATAAGTAAATAGATAAATACAAGCTAAATGCTCATTACCAAGGGGTTGGGTAAATGCACTCTGGTGTTCCTGTTAATGGAATACTATGTAGGAATTTAAAATAATGTTGTACTTACGACATGAGAAGGTGAGCACGATGGTAACACTGAAGTACACGCATGGGTGCATATGTTCACAAAGGAAAAGTGTTGGAAGGACGTCATCGAAGTATCAGTATTAGTTTCCTTTGAGTAATGGGATTACAGATTACTTTCATTTTAATTTCTACTATCTACAATTTAAAACTTTTTCGTTACTAAATATGAATTTCAGTTACAATCTTTTAATGTTTTAAAAATAAATTTTGAAATAAACCATATTTTAAAGGAGAAAAAAACATTGCAAATGATGTTACCATGTCTTTGTTAACCATCTACCATGCTTTTAAATTTTCTGAAATGAGGTTATTTATTTGTTGGTTCACAAACACTGATAAACTTATTTTGTGAATGATTAAGTGTGTTTTGATATTTTTAGTCCCTACACAAAAAATGATAGATAATGCTTTAAAAACAAATTAAAAATTTATCTAATGGAAATATACACGCAAATGCCTAGTCTGTTTCCTCAGGGTATACGAAAATGTCTTTTTTCTTCTCCTTTGAAAAGAAAACAAAGAGGAAGCACTTTAAAGGGATAATCCCATTTCATGCTCCTCATGGGTGCATCAAAACCCAGTTTAGTGACATCTCTTCAGGTTTTGCCTATTAGCTAATCGGTGTCAGTACCTGCAGCGCCAACAGCTGACTTGGCAGGGGGAGTCCTGTGGGGAGATCTTCCAGGGAGCCCCCTAGGAAGCACGGTGATGCCTCCTGCTCGGCACCCAGCTCTCTCCCCAGAGGTGAGGAGGCTTCTCTGCTTTGCAGACAGCCCATTTGTGGGGGCAGGCTTCACACTGCTCCAGGCAGAGGGGTCAGAACACACCTGGTGTTCCCAGTGGGAGGACACCTGCTGTGGCATCTGGCGGTGGCGGATGGGTGGGCTTGCTCTCCTTTCTGCGTCTTCCATATTCTTCTACAATGACACACTGTATCTATAATCCTTCAAAACTCACTTAAATCAGTTCTACAAAAATGTTCGTTTTCTTCATGCTTTTTAGGCTGCAGGGCCCAAAAGGCGGCTAGTTGAGCTGGGGAGTAGAGGTTGTTCTTGTAGCCAGGGATAATTCTGGAGCTGGGTTGGTTGGGGTAGCTATGACAGACAGTCAGTGAAGGGGAAGGAGGGTGAGCGGCCAGGGCTGCGCCACACTCCAGGACTGCATGGCCATGGGTGGGACCCTGCTGGGGCAAGGCCCACCTAAGTGGGGCTGAGGTATGTGCCGAGTCTAGAATGGTGGCCTGGAAGGCTGGAATTTCAGAGCATTCTAACTTGTGGCCTCTACTAAATGCAAAGAAACGTTGGCACACCCTTCAGGTCCCTTGGGACTATGGCACCTTCCAGGTGCCTCCGCATGCCTAGTATTCTCATGACAGTCTAGGAGTGCTAAGCAGCTGTGATAAAACTGCTGGTCCCCACACTCTGGGCAGCTGCACCCCACCCTGTGTCATTTCCACACTGTCATAACCTGTTGTGACCTTTGGCTTTGTCAGGACAGAGGCCTGCTTTGGGTTTGGGGAGTTGTGTCTTGAGAAGGGAGGGGCAGATACTGAGCAGTTGCCACACATCTGCATGTGCTGACTATGAGCCCTGTGGCAGCTGTCCCCAGAACACAAGGGGGACAGGAGGCTTCAGGAGCTGAGCCTCATCAGGGCCACACAGTTAGATGTCTGGTGGAGATGAGATCGGGCTATGTTCCACAGAGCAGGGCAGTTCTTTGCCTAAGAGATTCACCTCCTGTATAATAAGTATCTGGGGTGGTCTGTGAGCTTCTTTCATTATAAAACACCTGCCAGGTTACATGGACTTCTTTCCTTCCTGGGAATTTGGCTGCAAGGAAGAGTTTACTCACAAAAAACAGAATATGAACATAAGAGTTTTCATTTTTTTCCATCAAAATTAAGATGTGTATTTCATTTTAAAAAGAGAGGAACAAACACAAACTCTTAAAAAAAAATAGGTTTGAAGGTCACAAATCCTAGTACTTTTTCCTGTCTCCCAGCCTTGACTGCCTTGGCATGGATGAGGGTCCTCCTCCTCATCTGGTTACAGTTCTGGGTCTGATCAGTGTTGACAGAGATGTGTCCTGTCATTCTGGATCGTCCTTGTCACAAGTGGCACTGTGCGCGCTCCTGTCAACGTCTTGCCTTCCTCTGCCCCATCGTTCCAGTGTGGACACAACCGAACACCACGATGATGTGTGGACTGGGCTCCTCCCAGTGCCAGTGCTGAGGACCACCCCTGGCAAGGAACTGGCCTCTGTGAATAATAGGAGCAAATCAGGCCTCATGGGGCTCCAATCCTCCCCTGGCTTTGGGAGCTTAAAGAGCTTGAGATCAATTCTATAATCCAGTGGTTTCTTTGGACCTTGTCTGTTATGTGAACAGGATATCTGAGGAAGCTTTCAAACCTCAGGAAAATAACTCAATCTCCACAGTCAGAAAATGAACAACAACAATTAAAACAAACAAACAAACAAAAAAACCCAAGAGAAAAAGGGCAATTTCCGTTTTAATAAAAAAGGGTTCCTATCTTTGATAACTTTGGTTGGAGAATAATACAGATCAGATTAAATACTAGCATTTAGTAAAATTCATTTATACAGCATTTTAAATATAAAAATAAGTCTTTTAATTAAAAAGAGTACACAAGCAGCCCTGAATATACCCACAAAACAGAAAAGTATGAAAGTGGGACTGTGTCTGGGCAGACTCCACAGCACGGTTCCCACATCTCCTAGGGAGTTTGACATGGAATTTTTTTAACCTTTAAATAATGCAATGGAGCTCCCTCTTATGTAAGATGCATTTTGCAGTGATGTGGATCCTCCTGGCTCCTGTGCAGAGGATGGTAGGGTTACCTGAGTGAGAGGACAAAGAACTCCCAGGCACAGAGCACCGAGATGCTATGAACAGGTGGGCACCCAAATGCATCTGTAGGAGATTTATGCTTGCTTCACCCAGAAGGGTCAAAACCAAAATTGGAATCTTCTTTTTTCCAGCTGGTATCTTCTAACAATTCTCAGTGTGGTTAAAATGCCCCTACAAAGAGAAAACAGCACATTGTGGGAATTAATTTACCTTGGCCACATTCATACACCTTGGCTACACACTCCCCAACAAGAAGAGCTGCATTTATAATGTCTGCGCTAAAGCCTGTGAACAGTATCTCTATCTCTGAGGTGAGCATAGATACAGATATATTAATATATATTACACTATAACTGAGGTATTTAAAGCATTTCCAATAGTGCCTGGTGTACACAATGTTCTCAATAAATGTTATTTCCCTCCTCTCCTACAGCACTATGAGGGAAAATAAGAGCATGAAATATCTGCATATTCATAAATTACATTTAAAAAAATGATGTCTAAGTATCCAGTCAGATTCAACACACTGCAGCACTTTTCACTGGGGACATCTGGAAGTAACCCACGCTCACAGCAATCCTCACCAAGGCCCGCTCCCTGCCCACCCTTCAGCTCCTGCAGCAGGCCTCTCCTTCTCTCTCTTCACCTTCACCTGCAGAAGTAACTGGGAAAACCAGATGGCTGCGGACGGACACTTGGCCAGACACTGTACCTCTGTGCAATGAGAGGTCTCGTCAGCATCTAGGAATCTCTGTCACACTTGGCCACATATACTGGCACAAAGGCAGAGGCAAGCATGGCCTCTGTGTCCTGCAAGGTCACACCACGATGGCAAATGGGCTCCCTGGGCCAGCTGAGGCCCAGGAAAGGGGGTGGGCTAGGCGGTGGGGAACAAAGCAGCCCTGTCCCTGATGACACCCCTATTTCCTGGAAGGCAGGTGCTGCCCTGAGCCCCAAGACCCAGCAGGAGACTCGCAGGGCAGCATGCTGACTGCACGTCCACGATCCATCCTGGTGATCAGAACAAAATGCTACAGCTGCAGGAAGTGCACACACGACTCTCCCTGCTGGGAGCGCTGAGGAAGACTGTGCACAAGAAGGTTATCTCACACGGGCCGTGAAGACGACAGTCTTAGGAGGTGGGAGGAGGCAGCCCCAGCAGGGTTAACAGCACAAGGTCTGACTGTTCTAGAACTAGAGCAGCTTTCTGTGGCGGCTGAAGGCAGAGGTTCAGGAGACATGGGTGGGGATGAGCAGTCTGCCTGGGAAGGCAGTGTGCACTGACACTCTGAAGAGTTCTGAATTGCCACAGTGAACTTATTCAAAGAGCTTGTGTTTCCCACAATAGCCTCAGAATTACACATGGTAACAGGTGTCACTTTAGGGAAGGACACTGGAAACATGTCTCTTTACACAGTTCTCAGGTCTTTAATAGTCTAATGTCAATCAAATCTCCAAAAGGTGAGGGAAGTATGCAGCATTTGCGGCACTGACCTTCGGCCAGAGACCCTCTGTGGGAGAACCTGGGTAGCAGAAGCTCAGCTGGAGAACCATAGCTCTGGGCAGTAAACCACAGACACAAGGTCAGCGTCAGCTGTGGGGGAAGAAGTGAGGTGGGCAGGGCCAGGAGATGACAGGCCTCCACTGGAGGAGAAACAGTGGGACTGGGGGAGGTGCTTGTCAATTAATTTCATACTTGTCATTGTCATCACCTCCACATAACTCAAAACATTAAAATGGCCAGGTACAGTGGCATGTGCCTGTTGTTCCAGCTATTTGGGAGGCACGGATGGGAGCATCACTTGAGCCCAGGAGTACGAGGCCAACCTGGGTAATGATGAGTTAGTGTCTCTAAAAATATGAAATCAAAAGCTTTTCAAAACAAAAATTTTTTGAGACAGAGTCTCATTTTGTCATCCCTGGTACAGTGCCATGGCATCATGGCTCATAGCAACCTCCAACTCTTGGGCTTAAGTGATTCTCTTGCCTCAGCCTCCCAAGTAGCTGGGACTACAGGCGCCCACCACAACGCCCGGCTATTTGTGTTATGGCTGTTATCTTTTATCAGGCTGTGGCCAGGTCTGAAGCACCAGCATGTGGGATGTGCATGGCCGGCCCCATCTGCACAGTTCAGCATACTCCACTGCAGCAAAGGGAAGGATGCCTGTGCTTCATCGTAAACTTCCAGTTTTAACCTTTCAGACTCTTGGAGATTTGGGTGGTCCTGTCTGTTACATGTCCTAACGTCTCCCCCACCCCATGGCAGTAGATTTGTTTCTGTGAAGTTTTTTCTTTTTTGTCATCTTATCCTCAGTGGGGCTTATTTTATCTCTGCACCATGTATGTACTAGGTGGTGGAAGCCTGCTTACAGGATAATTCTGCACTAACTGCTCTTCACAGCCTTAAGGCCATCAATAGCCTCTGCCCATTTCAATGTTAAGGCTTTAACTTTGGTTCCTGGGCTACTGAGACAGAACAGACTTGGAGCCCACCTCATTCACAGCCTGGTATTTTAATTTCCAATCCCCTTTTAAAATATAGTCAGAACGTCAAGGCTCTGAACTTCAGGCCAAGGTCCAAATTCTAGCTCCCACATCTCTTTTAAGCCAGAATCGCATCTATCTCAGTACATCAGAATTCTAGTCCCCAGCCTGTGGGCCCATTATCTATTGGGTAGAGTGCTGTGGTGTCATAGCTCACAGTAACCTTAAACTCGGACTCCAGAGATCCTCCTGAGTAGATGGAAACCCAATAAAGGCCAAGTCCCAGTAATGAGCACTGAGAAATGAGCCTGCACCTGCTGCTCTGCTTGTTTCCCCTCCTCACTTGTCACGCGCTCAGTGATGTGCTCCAGGTTTTACCAGCAGTTTCCCGGCCTCTCTGTCTGTAGCAGGAGGGCACCCGCCTGCCTCAGTGCAGTCTAACATGCTTACAGAAGTCTAAATCACACTTTGTTTTCCTTCTAGTCATCTGAGGCCCCTCAGCTCCTTTAGAACCTGAAAATGATCTAAAAACAGTTCATTTTTTTTAAAAAGTAGTTCTCTGGTATCCATATTCCAGAGCAAACATTTGCAGTCATGTGGTGCCAGAAACTGAACCTACTATCAGTCGTCTGTTCAGACTCATCTACACTGAGATTCGTATTTGGCAACACTGACACAGCCAGATTCTTCTGTTGGCCAGCCCACTGGCTCTCAGCTTGAATAAATCAGCCCTGTGTCTTAGCCAAGAACCTCTCATTGTGTCTGGGGATGACGCCCACACAAGCCACAATACCCCTGCCACACTTCTCAGCGGGTGCTTGAGCTGGCTGCTGGGCCACCAGCATGGGGGACTGACACTGGCACACTGACTGCAAACACACAGATCCACCTTAAAAAAAGCAGAGAGGAGGGGGCTCCAAGGAGACCTCGCAGGCTTCTGCCGCCCCATCGACCATGCCACATGGCAGGCCGATCACTTAACCCCTGTGGGCCTCACTTTCCTTATCTGTAAATTGACAGGGATAGACCGATGAACTCCAGCATCCTTGCCAAACCAAGGGAAAAATGCATGGAGCACAATCTGATTCTTAGAGAATGATCAATGAAACTCCTGTTGATCCCTCCATGATTGTATTTTCTGCTCTCAGGACATAAGAATAAAGGCCTGACAGGTGCTAGCTGTTGCTAAAATAGAACACAAAGAGCGAAGCACTATGCATCGATCCTGGTCAATCTATGTTGGAATGTTACATTTCCATCCTTGGCCACTGTCCCTGGCCTGACACTCAGACCTGCCGGCTAAGTACTCGCAGTGTCTCTCTGATTACTTCAGGCCCAGGAGGAGGGCAGAGATCGCCAGGTTCTGGGTGGTCCTGTTTTACTCCAGAATTTATAGATGATGCAGCTGTAGGAAGCAATTACTAATAATTTACAGATAGGCAAACAAAACAGACATATTTTAAAGGTCATACATTTGGAGATAAGAGGAAAGGCAAAACAACCTGTATCCACTTAGGATGAGAGTAATCACACTTGGGCTCCTCC
>NW_003852470.1:3009727-3023360 GCF_000181295.1 Otolemur garnettii | reverse complement strand
AAAAAAAAAAAAAATTAATAAATAAATAAAAACTGAGGCAAGAGGATCACTTGAGCCCAAGAGTTGGAAGTTGCTATGAGCTATGATGCCATGGCATTCTACCCAGGGCAACAGCTTGAGACTCTATCTCAAAATAAATAAATAAAAATAAAAACTGAAGGCAAGAGGATCACTTGAGCCCAAGAGTTGGAAGTTGCTGTGAGCTATGATGCCCCAGCACTCTACCCAGGGCAACAACTTGAGACTCTGGCTCAAAAAAAGCAAAGGGACATCAGCAGCAACAGGATGTGGTTCCCTGCATGTCCTCATGATGTCCAGGCCCTCCCCACCGCCGTGTGACGCAGAAGGATGGCTCTGTGGCCCTCCAGACTGCGGTACCTGTGGAATGAGGAGCTGACCTTGATGGGGGTGGGGTGGGGGGAGGGTGACAGACCCAGAGGCCCATGCTGATAACAGTAGTTTGTTGGGTTTTTTTAATTTTTTTTTTTTTTTAGAGACAGAGTCTCACTTTGTCGCCCTTGCTAGAGTGTTGTGGCGTCACAGATCATAGCAACCTCCAGCTCCTGGGCTTAGGTGATTCTCTTGCCTCAGCCTCTCGAGTAGCTGGGACTATAGGCACCCGCCAAACACCTGGCTATTTTTTTTGTTGCAGTTTGGCCGGGGGCCAGGTTCGAACCCATCCTTAGTATATGGGGCCAGTGCTCTACCCACTGAGCCACAGGCACTGTCCCTGATAACAGTAGTTTTGTTCCCCCAGCAGGATTCCTGTACTCATTAACTTAGTAGCCCAGGGAGGCTCCAGTGAGGACACAGAAACCAGCCCAGAGATTTCGAACAAGGAATTTAACACAGGATTCAACTTCACGAAGGATGAAACAGACGAGAAGGCCATGGCAGAGTGAGGCAACCAAACACCTGTCACAGCCAAAGCCACCAGCTCCCACGGCTGAGAGGATGGGGAGGTGGTGTGACCTGAGAGCTGGGACGATAGGGAGCGGAACAGGAAATGCTTCCTCCCATCCTGCTGACACTCCAGTGTGCTGCCAGCGCCTCACTCAGGCTGAATCTACCTGAGTCAAAAGTGAAAAGGTCTGAGAAACATAGTCTTCACTGTACAGAGGAGGGGGCAGCCAAAGAGGGCACCGAGCTGAGACAACAGGTAACTGACCATCCTGCTGGGCCAATAAAACCTGAGGGTGGCTCCTTCCCTAAAAGATCTCAGGACTGAGGAGCTGCAAAGCAGCAGACAGAGAACCCACTAGGAAAACAGGACTGAGGAAATGCCTCCTTTCCCCTAAAAAAACATCTCAAGTTCTCTCTATAGTTCTCTCTTATAAGCCCCACTCTCCTTTTCACGTGTCTTCTTCTGAGTGTTCTGGAGCTCTCTGGCAGGCATGTAAGGCCTTACTTAATTGGTTTGAACTGCAAACAGCAACACTTCCCTATTACACTTGGCTGCCACGTGGCCCTCATGCAGCAGGCCAAGGAAGGCCACTTGGAGACATCTGTGGAAGGACAGGCACCATCCACCTGCTTCTGGGCCTACAAGGTCAGAAAGAAACACTGAGAACAAGTAGCCAGCCCTGGGCAGGAGTGGACACCTGAGGGCATAATGCCAGGTCCCGCCACACCCAATGCAGCTTTCAGCAGTGTGAGCAGGGTGATTTGGGGTTAAGAGGAGATGTTTCTAAATAATAATGTGCATTAAGAGTTGAACCAGCACTGTAATTACTACACAACCCACCTCAGTGACTTCTGAAACTGTCACCACTGTAAACTATAAGCCAGAATGGATCAAGGAGGGAAAGAGACCAAAATGCAAACTTGGAAAAAAGAGTCTAGGCTCGGCGCCTGTGGCTCAAGTGGCTAAGGCGCCAGCCACATACACCTAAGGTGGCAGGTTTGAATCCAGCCCAGGCCCGCCAAACAACAATGATGGATGAAACCAAAAAAATAGCCAGGCGTTGTGGTGGGTGCCTGTGGTCCCAGCTACTTGGGAGGTGGAGGCAGGAGACTCGCTTGAGCCCAGGAGTTCGAGGTTGCTGTGAGTGATGCCACAGCACTCTACCCAGGGGGATAGCTTGAGGTTCTGTCTCAAAAAAAAAAAAGAGTCTACAGAAAATGTTGGTGCATATGTGAGAAGTCAAGACCTCACACATGTGAGGGAGGAAAGGAAGCCAGGCCCAGTGGCTCACGCCTGCAATCCCAGCACTTTGGGAGGCTGAAGTGCGCAGATTGCCTGAGCTCATGAGTTCGAGACCAGCCTGAGCTAGAATGAGACCTCCTCTCTAAAAATAGCCAGGCGTTGTGGCGGCGCCTGTAGTCCCAGCTACTTGGGAGGCTGAGGCAAAGGAATCCCTGAGTCAAAGAGTTGGAGGTTGCTGTGAGCTGTGACACTATGGCACTCTACTGGGGGCAACAAAGTGAGACTCAGTCTCAAAAAAATTTTTTTTAAATTAAAAAAGAAATAAGTAAAGGTGTAGGAAGAGAAGGCTACAGGAACTCAGGCCACCAAGCTGTGAAAGCTTAGAACAGATCACCTGATGTCCTCCTGAGGTCAGAAATGCATTAGTGAGAGAGTGCACACAGGAGCTTACTGAGGGAAGCCACCAAACAAGCTGAAAATCACATGCAAGTTTCCAGGTTAGAAATTCCACAAAACCCACCCTTGATATAACCTTTGCTTCTCTTTGATCCAAGGGAGCCATTCTGAGTCATCCACAGGAATTATGGGCCAGGAGACTGGCATACTCATGTGTACCCAGGCAAGCACTTGTGAATGGAACCGCAGTTAATAAAGTCTTCTGAAATTTGGAACTGTTGCCCATAGGTGATTTATGGTTAAGCACAACTCCCTGGGATCTTGCATTTCTAAAAATACTATTTGCTTTTTATTTAACACTGAACCTTTTGATGTTTTAGAATACAAAAATAGTAAGTGTCTTATTATTTTAAGAGCTTAGGAGAGAAACTAGCCATATTATTAGAAAAAGAAGATATATGCAGCTGTAGTCTGTTCAAATATCAAGAGGTGTGACTTTTCAAATTCACATTTCAATCTTTATTTACATAAGACTTTTAGAAATAGTGGGTGTAAATATTAAAACGCCCAAGCCTGTGTGAAATTTTATTGAGAATAACTACAAATAAAAGGAAACTGATTTTTTAAAGTCAGTTTCTGAAATTTAGATGAAAAGAATATTGAGCATTAAGAAAAAAATGGTATTTACATATCAGTGTAAGTTTTCTGCTCATAGATTCATTTCCTATGAAACATAACGGAGGCAAGCTTGGGGAATTACAAAGAAAGGAAAAATCCTAATCAAACAGGTACTGTTGTTCAAACAGAATATTAGCCAAAATGATCTAATCAGTCGCTTGAACTAAATATTTTTTTTCTTTAAGACCTTCGTGCCAGAACATAACCCCTCAGAGCATTAAGAATCTGTGTTACGTTCCAAGGGTTTGCCTCTAACAGACGGGGGGATTTGGAGAATACATCCACGTAAAGGGAGTGGGACAGAGAGGGTACTAGTCAGTCTCCAGCAGATGCCTAATTTCACGAAAACAGGGTCATCCTTCTCAAAGCAAGTACTATTTATTTATATCCCAGGACATGGTCACAGCTGTAGGAATCAACCTCAATGTACTAAGTTCAAGTTGCTGGATCTTTAATTTCCCCAATGTTCAGAACTATACCCCAGAATGCAACATAATCTGCAAACATTTCTCCCAAGATAGACCACAAACAGTAGAAAAGTGCACCGTCATGGGGCAAGTGTCACCCTAACTTTGTTTTTGCATTTGTCTGAAGACTTCAGATAATCAGAGTTCACTTGGACGATGCTGTCATGGTTTTAGGTCTTTGTTTAAAACAAAATCAGTGCCCACCATTATAAAACACAGTAGCCTTACAATGCATCAAATGAAGATCTCTGTCATTTATTGACTGGATCTTTTGCTTATCAAAAACACAGCAACAGATTTCTCTAAAGATCTTTAGAGGACAGTCCCAGAAATACACTCACATACACACAAATTCCTGGTTTCTATGTGGGATTTAAATGCAATTCTATTTTATTGCAATATTAGTATTTCAAATTTAAAATTAAAAATACCCCAAGAATTATAGAGGTTATCAAAGACATATTAACTTGTTCTTGGAGTGAGTTCAAAATTAATAACAAAGGTATTATTATGCTGATATATACTTGATGATATTCTGTCCAATAGGAGAGATTGAGAATGTGACTCTGGCAGTTTCTGACCTCCCTTTACTTTCAATTAATGGTGTGAACATTGTGTTTCCTTCTGAAATCTGTGATTTATGTGAAGTTTACAGAAACATTCAAGAAAAGCTTAACCAGAGAAAAGAAAAAAAAGCAATGTTGATTCCCATTTAGATAATTAAATGAGAGTTAGGTATTTTCTCCAAGATGTCCTTAAATAATTCTCTATTTTAACTAAATCAAGTGGGCTGTTCTATTCTCTAAACACTGCTTTTTAAAAGGAATTTTAAATGTATTTGCAAATTCTATTTCCAATCTGAAGCTGGGAACAAATTAGTTTGCACCCCAACTGAATGCTAAGAGAAGCTTAAATCAATCTTCACCTTTTTATTTACGTCCCTCATTCCTTAGAAACATAATTGCAGTTTTTATTAACTTTGCTTTATGGATCTAATATTAAAGAAGAAGTCTATCTTTTATGTCACAGCAGGAAGGTTAATGCACTTACAGATTCCCCCGCAATACATCTTGGGCAAGGCTGGGCTGGGCTCCTTCCACCGTTCTGAGGAATCTAGTTAACAAATCACAGTTGCAGATATATCAGAATAATGATTATTTACACTTTCTATTAAAATATTTAAATGGGCTAACTTGTTTGATGGGAAGAGTAACATACCCCTGCATTTGGCTTCCCCTCGCCACTCTCTGGCTTCAGTGGTAGGGGGCAGCCTCCTGGTGGAGGCTCCCAGTCCCCTGGACCCCAGGTCACTAGGGTACAGGTGTTCACCTGGTGACAGCCAGGCTCATGACCACTGGCTTCTAATCTCCTGCATACCCGTTTCTGAAACAAACAAAATTTTGCTTTAAATGGGCTCATAAAGCATACAATGATCTAATTGAATTTGCTTTCAGCAAACTTCAGCTGCAAACATAGACCCCTGTGGAGCTGGAAAACTTTATACGACATTGGAGGAGATGACTTTAAACTTTATCTTTTCAGAATAACAACCATCAATCACATTTAACTTCATTATTTCTAGCATCATCTGATATTTACTTAGTTTTATAGATTTAAAATAGTGATTTCAAAAAATTTTGGCTGAAACTCTTGCAATAAACTATTGTTACTGGTTTACTGATATTGCAAATGTACAAAACCTATACATTTTGTTCAAGCAACTAGTTATATGATTCAACACATTTTGCTTAGTATCAAGTTACATACCTTCTTAATGTAACATGAATAATTCACTTGAGAATAATTCTATCTTACTGGCACTGAAGAGCAAATTAATTTTGTTTACTTAAAAATGTGTACATACAGTCCATAACTGATAACTCTGGGAAAGTTAGCATTTGGCTATTGCTGTCACATGCACTAAAGACAATATTTAGAAAAGTAATCTTTCAATGCTACAGAAAAATGTATTCAGCCCCAAAGTCCCAAGACTTCGTGTATTTTTAGGGTAACAGTGTTTTGGCTGACAGAGCTACAGAGGCAGCAGGACCGTCATGAACAGTCATGGAGTCTGCCAGGGCCCTATATGAGCCATCTATCCCAGGAGCCCTGGCCAGCACGGGCAGCCCTGCTGCTGGGCAGCTTCCCCTGGTCAGAAGATACATCCTGCTACACTGGCATCTCCTCAACCTCCTCAGTCACCCGCAAACCACCCTGTTGCTTTTTGCCAAATTTGTTTATCATCTGTACTGTTATTTAATATTTTCTAAATTGGCTATTTTTCACTTAATGGATTTATTCAATATACAAACTTTAAATACTATGATGAGCTAGAAATAATAAAAATGGGTGATGAAGAGAAAGGAAAAGAGGAAAATTTTCATTATTGTGTAGCTCACTGTTATATAACTGACAGGTGAGTATCAAATGTACTGGAAAAAACTGAGAATTAGAGAGTAGAAGGTTAACTAATAAAACAGGGTAGTTAGGAAATTAAACAGATGTAAATACAAATAATCACTAGAAAATACAAATCCTTCTAAATACAAATTGAAAATCACAAAAAAGAGCAAAGATAAAACAGCAAATATAACAAAATACACATAATTATAAGATATTATGATAAAGTTGCAAGCAAACAAATCAGTCACATCAATAAATACTAACGGGGCTCAGTGCCTGTAGCTCAGCGGCTGGGGAGCCAGCCACATACACCAGAGCTGGTGGGTTTGAATCCAGCCTGGGCCTGCCAAATAACAATGACAACTACAACCAAAAAATAGCTGGTGGTGTGGGGGGCGCCTGTCGTCCCAGCTACGTGGGCAAGAGAATCACTTTAGCCCAAGAGTTTGAGGTTGCTGTGAACTGTGGCGTCACAGCACTCTACTGAGGGTGACATGGTGAGACTCTGTCTCAAAAAAAACAAAAAAAAGGACACTTTTTTAATGCCAAAAGCTACAGTTCCCAGTGAAGATATAAGGCTCAGGAACATCTATGAATCAACCACCACCTTCATGAATTGAGACCGTAGGAAATGTACACAGATACAGAAACACACTAACACCACGAGATTCAATATACCATTCTCAGTGCAGGGCAATGAGGAATATAAAAAATAAAGAGACAGCGATCTAAACAACATAATTAATCAAGGCAGACCTCATGGATCTCCTGAACTCTATCATCCGCTGATAATAAAGAACACGCCTTCCACTTACGAGCCCACAGCACAGTCACAACAACTGATCACATTAATTAAACATTAATAATTTCCATAACTTTTTACATATACAACTATTATGTACTTGTAATAATTAAAAATAGAAAATTAAAAAAAATTTTCCATAAGGCTGAAATATAAACCATACTTTCTGATGTAATAAAAGTGTCAAGTATTAATAACAAAAAAACAGAAAAGCACTTCTACTGGAAATTTAAGAGTCTTATTATTATTACCTTAGATGAAAGAGGAAATAGAAACTGAAAGCACAGAATTAAAAAAATAACCATAAAACACTACACTACATGTCGGAATCTATGGAATACATTTAAAGCAGTAATCGCAGAAAAATTCCTTGACACTTTTATCAGTAAAAATAAAAGAATAATTCCTAGCTCATAAAAAGTAAAAACAGAATAAGGAAGTAAACCAACAGAAAACTCAAGAAAGGAAATAATAAAGGAAAAAGCTGAAATTAATGAGGATTAATAAGGTAGAGATAGAGAAACAGCAGATCTGATGCATAAATCTAAACCCTATTTTGGAGGAAAAAAATAAGAAAATAGACAAATCATTAGCTAAGTTAGTCAAGAAGAGAAGGAGTAAGGGCAAATACAGAAA
Organism: Otolemur garnettii; assembly: GCF_000181295.1. Taxonomy (NCBI): domain Eukaryota; kingdom Metazoa; phylum Chordata; class Mammalia; order Primates; family Galagidae; genus Otolemur; species Otolemur garnettii. The sequence goes on along the minus strand of NW_003852470.1, from coordinate 3,015,832 downwards.
ATAAGAGATAATGTGGGGGAGATGCCCAGTGAGACGGAGGAGGGTTCTCAGATCCCAAGGGAATGCTTTGCAGCTCTCTATGCAAATGAATGTCAAAATGCATAACTTCCTAAGGAAATTCAGATTACCAACACTGACCCCATTAGAGTTAGAAAGCTTAACGTGATGATCTCCCAGAAGAAACAGAAACAGTCATTAGCAACTGCCCCACAAGAAGCCCCAGGACCAGATGGTTTCATAAGGGAATTGTATCAAACCTTCAAAGACCAGACAGGGCTCTATGTAAGTCATTCCAGAGCCCTGAGAAGGAAGGAAAACTTCTAAGTCCTTCTGTGAAGTAAATTTAACACTGATAAACCAGAGGGAACAAGCAACAGCAACTACAGAACAGTATCACTCACGAATGTCAATGTATAAATATTAAATAAAATACTAAGGAGCTGACTCCAACACCACATTAAGAAAACCATGTACCATAAACAAGAAGGACTTTTTCCAGAAATGAATGATGGGTTGAAATCCATTAATATCATTCACCATATTAATAAACCTAAAGAAAAAATGTGATCAACTCCATATGTTCTAGAAAATCCTCTGGCAAAATTTAAAACCTATTTACGATAAAAACTAAAGAAAATAGAAATTAAGGGTTCTATTCTTGAACATGATAAAATACACGTGCCATAATCATAAAGCGGTACCTTATTAAATGAGCAAAGACCAGCAGCATTTCTACCAAGATGGGGAACAAGATGAAGGTGCCCACCATCTCCACTTTGTTCAACACTGTACAAGGTATGACCCAATTTAATGAGACAAGAGAAATCGTGCAGTGCCTGTGGCTCAAGGAGTAGGGCGCCAGTCCCATATACCAGGGGTGGCGGGTTCAAGCCTGGCCCCAGCCGAAAACTGAAAAAAAAAAAAAGAGACGAGAAATCAGTCAGATGCATAAGGGGTAAGTCTAAGACTACTTCTATTTGCAGATGATATCAAATAGATATCTGAAAACTCTCAGGGGAATCAGTGATAAAACTAATTTAAACAATAAATGAATTCACTGACATAAAATTAACATACAAAAATGAAATTTTAAAATGCAAAACAATAAGCAGTTAGATAAAACACTACTTAAAATAACTGTAGCAAAGATTAAATATCTAGGATTAGGGTTAGGAATAAATTTAACAAGGACTGTATAAAACCTATACAAGGAGGATGGAAGACATTCGTCAAAGACAGTACAGTGGAGATGAGCAAATGGAAAGACACTCCCTGTTCTTGGATAGGATAATTCCACATTAGAAAGACGACAGTTCTTCCTGAGTTAATTTATAAATTCAATATAATTTCAGTAAAAATCCCAATAAACCATTTTATAGAGTTATACAAGTTGATACTAACGGTCAAACTGAAAAACAAATATGTGAGAACAGTCAGGAAAACTCTGAAAGGAAAAAAAAAAGGAATGGGTGTTAAAATATACCATAAACACTCCACACTTAAACAGGGTGGTCCTGCTGCCTAAAACGACAAATAGACCAATGAGATAGAAGTAAAAGTCCAGAAATAAGCCCAAACATAGGTGAAAGCTGACCTCTCAAATCACAGGGTGAAGATGGACCTTTTACTCCTCGATGCTGGACAGAAGGGCAGCCACAGGAAGAAAGACGAGACCCACATCTGTACTGCTCACTACGCCTTAAATACAGCAAACAGGTCAGCAATGTGAATACAAAACATCTAATTACAAAGAGCTATAAAATTCCTAGCAGAAAACACCAGCGAATTCCTCTCTAACTCTGGTGTAGGGAAAGATTTTCTAACTACGATTCAAAACCCAGAGGCAATAAAACCAAGGCTGATAATTGACTACAGGACCAAAAAAATCCTAACCAAAATCAAAATATAACTGACAATTTGGAAGGAAATATTTGCAACATATGCAGGAAAAGGGCTAATAGGGCTAATAACTCTAATATGTGAGGCATTCATAAAAACTAGGAACAAAAATCTGAGAGAAAATTGGGGAAAGTACAATTTACGAAAAAGCTATTAAAATGGCCCTCAAACATATGAAAAAATGTTCAAACTCACTCATATTCAGAGAAATGTAAATTAGGACAATAGAGATAAAAATTTAAAACTGTAATATAACCTCTGCTGGTGAGGCTGCCGGGAAGAGGCACCTCCTAAATTGCTGGTGGGAGACTAAACCGGGAAACACGGCGGCCACTAGCAAAGCCCTGGGCCTGTGTTTTAACCCAGCAACCACACCTCAAAGAATCCATCTTAAAGATACACCTCCAACAATGTGAAAAAAGCAACATCTGCACAAAGACATTCAAAACTGCAATATGTTAGAAGTAATCAAATGCCCCGATATTGGAGTGGCTGGATAAAACACTGTGCATCTGAGCTAGAGAGAACTACGCAGCTGTGAGAAGGGGGAGGAAGGCTTCCACGTCAGACGGTCTGACTCCCAGAACACACTGTCAAGTGAAAAAAACAAAAGAAGAAAGAAAATCTAAAATATATACCCTTTGTGTACAAGAAAGGACATAGGAGATATATGTGCACCTGCTCATGTGTGCAAAGCAGATACGGGAAGGGCACATCAGAACAGACACTGCTTCACGGAGAGTGGCTGGGACGGGGCATGTAAAAATATGCAAAAACTTTACAGTAGTCACGATGTCAGGGCAGGGGACCCAAACAGAACATAAACATTAATAAATGAAGCTAACTACACTATAAACGAATAATCTAGCCACACTGACTAAAAGAACTTTGGAAAATACCATTTAGAGTAGAAACCCTGAGGCTAAAGACAAAGAACTCAGCTCTAATCCAGCCAGTAAATCTGTTCCTCGCACAGCGAGCAATTTTGAAACTACTTTACTGGCATTGAATAAATAAGTAAACATACTGTAAATAATAAGAGACAAGTTTTTCACTGTTGAAGAAATAAGCTATAAATAAACAAAGGGGGCTTGGCGCCTGTGGCTCAAGCGGCTAAGGCGCCAGCCACATACACCTAAGGTGGCGGTTCGAATCCCCAGCCCGGGCCCTCCAAACAACAATGATGGCTGCAACCAAAAAATGGCCAGGCGTTGTGGCGGGCGCCTGTAGTCCCAGCTACTTGGGAGGCTGAGGCAGGAGACTCGCTTGAGCCCAGGAGTTGGAGGCTGTTGTGAGCTGTGATGCCACAGCACTCTACCCAGGGGGACAGCTTGAGGCTCCGTCTCAAAAAAATAAAATAAAATAAAAAATAAATAAAGGGTAAGGGCTACACTGAACCCAGTGGTACAGGACTGGATTGGAAGAATTAGTACAAATTCATAGTTTTAATACACTTCAGAGCTACAGAAATACAGGTGTGTGAATGCAATACGTATGTGAGAGAGACACACACACACGTGCACATAGAGTTCCCCAGCTACATCTGCTGGGGCTTACCGACTTGTCATCTTCTTTTCCTTCTTTTAATTTAACTGCAGGCTTTCCTTTATAGTTAAATTTGATTTCCATGCCGTATTCTAGCACATCCAAATATATTCAATCCTTATTCTGCCACACATTACAGTGATCATATTAATCATCTTTGTAACTTTTGCAAATAATGCAGCCCTCTGTATCTTCACCTAAGTTAGATGAAAGTTTGAAGGTAAGACCAAGGCACTAAACCTTTGGGTATTCAGGATCTGCTCAACCTTTACACTGTAAAAAGAACTGTAATATATTTAAGTTGGCTAGCTTTCAACGTTCAATAATCTGGGCTAACGGGGAAAAGTGGAAACATTAAGTAGCCCCTATGTCATTTTATACATTTCAACCCCCCCATCATTAACATCACAGTTGGCTAAAAGCAATAATGTTATGTGTGTTGCTGCTGTCTCACTAACACTGGACTTACTAAAGAGGAAAGCAAAGAGGCGTGGATAAGTGTGAATTAGAACCTATGCTTTCTGCATGAAACTGAAATCACTCAAAATCACTTCTGAACTCTTAAATGACATTTGGTACATTAAGGTCAGCAGACTTGTGGTGATGAGCTGACATTCTCCAAGTGGCTCAGGTAGCTGAAGGTTCAGGGTACCCACCTCCTGTGGCAGGAGAAAAGGGTAGCCACGTTCTGAACCAAGGGAGACAGAGGCCTGGTCCCCTCAAGGGAACTGAGGCTTATGTGCTTGGTGGTCCTCAGGCAGCAGAGTAAATTAAATTATTCATATTTTCTGTTATGTTCTATAGATTATTGAGAGCTGACCACATATGCTATTGATCTGTGCACTCATTTGGGAAACAGTCCAGTTTTTGTGGATTGGACCGCGCCACTGCAGAGGCATCAGCTCTGGGACGGCCCGTGTTAAACGGCTCATTCTCTTACTCTCTTCTAGAGATGATCTGTCGGCTTCATGGAGACAAGTGAAGACTTATGACAAAACTAAAAAGACTCTTGCACCATATAAACAAAATTGAAATTGTGAGCATACACAATGGCCCCGTTACATAACAGTAACTGAAGTAGATCAAGTGACCAGTACCCTCACCAGACAGCAGCTAAAACAGAAGCCACTTCATAAAATGTATACATGAAAATGTAAAATGTGTATGGTATGCCTCAGTGAGAGAATCAAACAAATCTGGTGGGGGTCTCAGAAAGACCTCCCACCTGCCCCAGGAGCCAAGACCCCCTTTACTGATGTGGGCTTTCTCTCTTAATGAAGTAGTGGGCCCCAGCAACTTGATGAGTGAAGAGCCTGGGAGGGACGGGGGTTAATGACAATAATTTGTCAGAGATGAGATTCAAAGTGTTGGTTTCCATGCTGGAGAGATCCAGCCCTTGTAGAAACCAGCCTGTCCATCTTTCCCCCACCCCCTGGGAATGCATGGCTGGGCCCCACAGAATAGTGAGCACGGTAGGCAGAGCCCAGAGCCAGCCCTGCCACCCACCTCTGGAAGGCCACCTCTCCACTCTGCACTTGGGAGAGTGGAGACCCAAGAAAGACACACACACCTGACTCTGCAACACAGAAGCACTGTGACTCTCCTCAGTCAGCAGAGTAAGAAACCACATTTAAACATCAGATATCCCGGATTAAGCATATATACGATATACATTAACACGGGTTGGCATATGAATTAAGTAAATATACTATAAATTAGAACACCGATGGAAATCATTAGAACTTGCAATCAATGGTAAATCCAGAGGAAAATATACTTTATGTAAAATAAATCCAAAATAAATAATCTAGGCCGGGTGTGGTGGCTCATGCCTGTAATCCTAGCACTCTGGGAGGCCAAGGTAGGTAGATTGTCTGAGCTCACAGGTCCATGACCAGCCTGAGCCAGAGTGAGATCTTGTCTCTAAAAATAGCCAGGCATTATGGCAGGCGCCTGTAGTCCCAGCTACTTGGAAGGCTGAGGCAAGAGAATCTTTTGAGCCCAAGAGTTTGAGGTTGCTGTGAGCTATTATGCCGGGTACTCTATGCAGGGTGATAGAACGAGACTCTGTCTCAGAAAAAAAGAGAGAGAAAGAGAGAATTTACCTTTGCTGCATAGACCAGCTGATGTAGGTGACCATGACATAGTATCTGTTTGAAAATAGACAACGCTAGATGGGACAAGATTAATAAGGACCCACAGACTGTCCTCAAGAAAAGATTCCTTCCTCCACAAGATTTTCATTTGGAAAATGACCTTGTACCCTGAGGTGGTCACTTTGCACACAGGGCAGTGTTTCTGCCACAGCAACAAAGAGAGGGCAGGAAGCTGGAATTGTCTCACCCAACTCTGTATCATCTGGGCACACAGCTTTTAAGCAAATGGATCTGGACATCAGATGCTCTGCCTTATTCAGCAGTGACCATTTTTTTTTTTTTTCAAGAGAATTAAATCGTTTATTGATTACACATGATAATGGTAGATACACAAGCTTCATTCTCATCTGTAATTTTATCTGGTACCATTATTCAATTTAGATATATTGCATAGGATATGCCAACAATCACCTTTATAACCAATAATTCCATGATTTTCCTTGGATGACCCCTTTAAATGGTGAGCTTCAGGTCACAACAGTAACCCTCAGTTCAACTACACCAA
>NW_003852470.1:2975026-3007470 GCF_000181295.1 Otolemur garnettii | reverse complement strand
GTTTGAGGTTGCTGTGAGCTGTGATGCCACTGTACTCTACCAAGGGCGATAAAGTGAGACTCTGTCTTAAAAAAAAAAAAAAAAAGTAAAAATAAAAAAGCATAAAACAGTGTATGGAAAAGTTCAAAACAATATAAATTTAATATGCAGCTGCAGTAGTCAAGACAGCAAGGTCTGGTATAAGGTTGAACATAAATGAACAGAACAGAACTAGGAGTCCAGAAATAAACCCTTATATTTTTGGTCAAAAGATGTTTAACAAAGGTGCCAAAAAAATTCTATGAAGAATAGTCTTTGCAAGAAAGAGGGCTGGGATGATTGAATATCCACACGTAGCTGGACTTAGGCCCTTAACACATATCACACATAAGTTAATTCGAAATGGATCAGAGACATAAATGTAAGAACTAAAAGTATAAGATTTTTAAGGGAGAACATAGGAAAAAATCTTTGTGATTCTAGAAGAGGTAAAGATTTCTCACATAAAATGCCAAAAGCATGATCCATAAATAAATAAACTGAAAAATCAGATTTCATCAAGATTCAAAATTTTGGGACTTCAAATAAAGCCACTAAGAAAGTTAAAAGATAAACCACATTCTTGGAGAGTGTTTATGTATCACATACAGTATTTTCCAGCCATAAAGGAAATGTTATTCAGCTGTAAAAAGAAATAAGCTACTAATATATGCTTATCTTGAAAATACTACGTTAAATCAAAGAAGCCAGATAAAAAGCATCACTTAATGTATGACTCCTTGTATGTGAAATACTCAGAGAAAGGCAACCGAGAGAGGCAGGAAGTAAATCAGTGGTTGCCTGGAGCCAGGGATGGGGATGGGGGGGACGGCAAATGGCCAGCAAGAGACTTTTCTGAGGTGACGAAAATGTTCTAAATCTGGGCAGTGATGGCTACACAGCCGTAAACTTATTAAAAACCACTTAACACTTTAAAAGAACTCTAAATAGCCGGGTGTGGTGGCGGACACCTGTAGTCCCAACTATTTGGGAGGCTGAGACAAGGCAGTTGCTTGAGCCCAGGAGTTTGAGGTTGCTGTGAGTTGACGCCACAGCACTCTACCAAAGGTGACAAAGTGAGACTCTGTCTCCAAAAATAAATAAATGAATAAATAAAATAAAATAACTCCAAACCTAAACAACATGGCTTGATAACTGCCAGGGAAAGATCTAACAACAAAGGGTGATCATGTGGCACATTGATGGGGTTTCCCCCAAATGAATGGCAATTTTTCCCACATAAAATGATGCTTTCAGAATACCAACAATTTTATGCATGCACTAACCTTCCTTTCACTTCTTTTGATTATTTACGTTCATTTCTGATTAATATAGGGTCTGAATGATTAGGTTACAGTGTCTGCATTTGTCAGGTCAGGTCCCTGTTGAAGGTGTGCCCCTCACCCCAGGTGTGCTATGTACCCTTACATTGTGTCCACCAGGTGAAAGCTCACCAGTCCCCATTTCTTTTCATTTAAACACACATAAACCCTCATAGTCAATTAACCAAAAGGTCACTCGTGAATACCGACTATATGCCTTGCTCAGTTCTGGGCGCTTGGTAATTAAAGCAGATGGCCCAGGTGTGGTCCCCCAGGGTGGATGAACTGGACATAAGACAGCTTGAAAAAGGTGACACAGCCACGGGAGCAACCTCTTGGCTGGCCCTAACCTCATTTACTGTCCTGTGTCTTAAAGAAAGCTACCAAAAATGAGAAATGACTGAGGCTGTGTGGAGCTGCCGAGGTGAACATCTGTATTAGGCTGTAACCAAAGACCAATTATTATTGATCAGTTCCTTTATCTAGATGGGAGGATGGCAGTATCTAATTGAATGAGTAGAACAGTATAACACAGCTCAATAGATTGTTTCTAAAATAAAAAAAAAATGGGTGAGAATTAAATACTCTGTTCCTTGAAGACTGGGTTACAATTACTTACAATGAAAACAAGTGAGTGACCAAAGAAAGGCAATGCAGGGATTTTGTAAGGGGCTTGCATCATCAGCCAGTGTTTATTAGTTTCTCGCTCAGCAGATGACCTGTAAAATCTATCCATGGAGGGAAACAAGCAAATTTAACTCTGAGTCATCTTACTTTATAAGTTAGACCCCTTCAGGCTACTTGAACAGAGTTAAAACCATCAATATGTTTAAGTGGTTTTGCTGACAAGGACTAACTGCTTGCCTTGATAATTTTGCAGATAGGTCTAAGGCATGTCTAAGAGTTGTCCAGAGAGCAGAGTAGATATAAAATATCCTCAGCTTCTTATTTGGGAGGCAGCTGTTCATAACACTAACAACTGGTGGAAATGCATACTGGAACTTTACCATCTACCCACATCTAAGGTTCCACAGTTGCGCCAAAAATATTCTAGACAGAAAATCAAAATTACTTGTCCTTTTTGAGCTCAAGCTTGTTCACCTCTGGACTGAAGGCAGGGCTACATGTGGATATAAACGAAAGGGAAACCGTCTGCCCTCAGACTGTGCACCAGCCTGCTGTCTGACCTCCCCCAGGCTCCACAGAGCACAGCCCACAAAGCCGCACTGACCGCTGACACGCCGACCTCTGCACAGAAAATCTACACTGCTGCTGGTTTTAGGTAGAAGCAAAGTTACTGCTGAAACTAATTGCAATTTCTTCCACAATAATCTTTAAAATAAAAAAAAATAATCTTTAAAATATTCTAAACTAAAACATTTAAGATTTCTCCAAGGAGAACATTTCTAAATTACAAAGCGTTTAGGATTAACATTCTTAAACTCCTCAAACTTTACTAGGTGTATGTATGTGTGTGTGTGTGTGTGTGCTTCATTTTCTTTTAAACTCTAAATCAAACTGTATTACCTCTTTGGGTCAAAATGAAGCAAAAGGATTTATCCTCCTCCATGACATGACCAAATATGGACAAAACAAGAGAAACAATGAATTATTAGACACTGCTCAACAAGTAACAAACAGAAGTGATCCCTGGGACAGGGACACGAAGGTGGCGAGCGCTCAGTGAGTGCCCCACCTCCCGGCCTCGAGGGGCTCCAGGCTGTGGCACAGGAGGCAGAGCCCAAGCAGCCTGGGACCCCCAGGTGACCACAGCTGACAGGGAGACTCCTGAAGAGAAGGTAGCAGCTGGGGAGAGAAACATGAAGAGGTTCTGTGTCTACCTGAAGAATGATCAGCCTATGGATGTGAGGAAACTCCCAAGGTAGGGAAAGAGCCACCTGAAAGAATCAGAAGTACTTGGTGCTCACATATGGCTAGGAATATTGCCTCACCTTACCAGCAAACTGGCAAATCTCAAGGTTCTTAGAACATAAGGTAGAAGATACAGAAGGCTCCAGCCTGAGAAGCAGGAATAATTAGCCCTAGACAGGGACCTACTGCAGTTGCCCCTAATAGAGCAAGACCCAAAGGGTTCAAACTCTTTCCAAGTAACTTATCTGCGTCCAGGACAACGCTCAAGCATATGTACAGGAATCCAAAAACATCCAGGACCTGATATGGTAAAATTTACAATGTCTGACATCCAATTAAAAACTATTATACTGGGCGGAGCCTGTGGCTCAGTGAGTAGGGCCCCAGCCCCATATACTGAGGGTGGCGGGTTCCAACCAGGCCTGGGCCAAACTGCAACAAAAAAATGGCCGGGCGGAGGCGCCTGCAGTCCCAGCTATTCGGGAGGCTGAGGCAAGAGAATCGCCTACTGAGGGCGACACAGTGAGACTCTGTGTCAAAAAACAAAACAAAACAAAACAAAAAACTATTAGAGTAGGCCAGCAAAACACACAACCCGTAATGAGAAGAACACCCCATCAAAACTGGCCGAGAACTGACACAGATGTTACAGGTAGCAGAGGAAGATATTAAAAGTTATAACTTCTATAATGTTCAAAATATTAAACAGAGACATATAAGTACCAAAGAAGGCACAAAATACATAATGTCTGAGATAAAAATTCAGTGGATGTGATTAATGAAAGATCAGACAGGCAGAAGAAAAGATTAATTAAGCTGAAGCACAGCATTAGAAACTATCAGAAATGAAACATGGAAAGAAAAGAGGTTTTTAAAATTGGTACAGCACGAGGAGACTCTGGGACAACTTCAAGGCCCGTAACAGATACAAAAGTGGAACCACAAAAGGAGAAACAGAAGTGGGAAGGAAAAAATATTTTTAAATGTAATGGGTGAAAATGTCCCAAATCTGATAAAACTATAAACCCATAGATCCAAGAATCTCAATAACCCCAGCACAAAATTATGAAGAAAACTATACCAAAGCACATAATGAACAAACTGCTCAAAGCATCACAACTTCAAAACAGCCAGAGACAAAAACCATATTCTATACTGAGGAAAGATGGGTGACTGCACATTTCTCCTTGGAACACTTGGAGCAAGACCCCAGGCATCTTTAGATTGCTGAAAGAAAAAAAAAAAACCTATCAATTTAGAATTCCATATACAGGGGAAATAGCTTTAAAAAGTTAGAGGGGGAAATACTTTGTCAGATATATAGGGTGTCCTCAACGTTGCCAAGCATAGGGAAAATGGGAAATTGTAACTACATGTACCTTTATTTATAAAATATTTATTACAAAGTTTTACAGAATACTCTCCACACGTTGGCACCTCTTTACACACATGTGCGCACGTGGCATTTGTCTCCCATTCTTGGCAAACACATTCCAAGATATCTGTTGTTATAATTTTACCTATTTATGATGACTTCTGAGACATCCTATATAAAAATTGAAAAAATTAGCTGGGTACAGTGGCTCATACATGTAATCCTAGCACTTTGGGGGGCTGACGCAGGACAATGGCTTGAGCCCAGGAGTTGGAGGCTGCAGTGAGTGAGCTATGATCACACTGCTGTACTCTACTCTGGGCAACAGAGCAAGACCCTATCTCAGAAAAAAAAAAAAAGTAAAAAACTTTATCACCAACAACCTGACCTATAAGAAATGTGAAAGGAATTCCTTTAGGCAGAAAAACAAATTGATACTAGATGGAAATACAGAACCACACAAAACAAAGAATTGCACAGAGAATTCAAACACATTACTATGTGGGTAAATTTGTTTTTCTTGTTGCTAAGCCCTCATTAAAAAAAAGATTAACAGGCTCGGTGCCTGTGGCTCAAGCGGCTAAGGCACCAGCCACATACACCTAAGGTGGCGGGTTTGAATCCAGCCTGGGCCCGCCAAACAACAATGATGACTGCAACCAAAAAATAGCCCAGCATTGTGGCGGGCGCCTGTGGTCCCAGCTACTTGGGAGGCTGAGGCAGGAGACTCGCTTGAGCCCAGGAGTTGGAGGTTGCTGTGAGCTGTGATGCCTCAGCACTCTACCCAGGAGGACAGCTTGAGGCTCTGTCTCAAAAAAAAAAAAGATTCACAGTTTCAGGAGGCTGAGGCAAGAGAGTCGCCTAAGCCCAGGAGTTGGAGGTTGCTGTGACCTGTGATGTCACAGCACTCTACTAAGGGCGATAAAGTGAGACTGTCTCTACTATATATATATATATATATGTGTGTGTGTATATATATATATATATATATATATAGACAGTTTAAATAGAAACAGTAACAATAAATATAGGACTACAATACCACAGCAGTTGAGAACTGAGAAAGGGGAGGTTCTCTGTATGTGAAATGGCATATCACCTAAAGACAGACTGTTACAGTTTAAGATGTATACCTGGAATCACACAGCACATAAGGGTAACAGTTAATGAGCCAACAAAAAAAATGCCTTGATATCTTAAAATGTCCCATTAAACCAAAATGAGACAGTCTCTCCAAAGGGAGAAAAAGCAGAAAAAGTAAACAGAAACCAAATAGGAAAAATAGAAAACAAAAAGCAAGACGATAGATTTTATTCTAACTATTATTTATAGTTGCATTAAATAACTAAATATCCCAATGAAAAGGCAGCAATTATCAGGCTGAATTAAAAAATTAAGACTCAATTATAATCCACCTATGATAAACTCACTCACTCTATCTATCTGTCTATCTATCTATCGACAGAGAGTCTGACTCTGTTGCCCTGGGTAGAGTGCAATGGTGTAACAGCTCACAGCAACCTCAAACTCTTGGGCTCAAGGGATGCCCTTGCCTCAGTCTCTGAAGTAGCTAGGACTACAGCTACCCACCACAATCCTTGGCTAGTTTTTCTATTTTAAATATAGACAGGGTTTCACACTTGCTCAGACTGGTCTCTTAACTCCTGAGTTCAAACGATCCACCTGGCTCAGGCTCCCAGAATGCTAGAATTATAGGTGTGAGCCACCCTGCCCAGCCAAGAAACTCACTTTAAAGATACTAATAGGTCAAAAATAAAAGGATGTGGGCTCGGCACCCGTAGCACGGTGGTCACGGCATCAACTACAAACACCGAGGCTGATGGGTTCGAACCCGGCCTGGGACAGCTAAGCAAGAAGAATGACTGCAATAAAAAATAGCCAGACTTGGCTGTGCCTGTGGCTCAGTGAGTAGGGCGCCAGCCCCATATACAGAGGGTAGCAGGTTTGAACCCGGGCCAGGCCAAACTGCAACAACAACAAAAATGGCAGGGCATTGTGGCGGGCACCTGTAGTCCCAGCTACCTGGGAGGCTGAGGCAAGAGAATCGCCTAAGCCCAAGAGCTGGAGGTTGCTGTGAACTGTGACACCATGGTACTCTACCAAGGGCAACAAAGTGAGACTGTCTTATACAGAAAAAAAAAAAAAAATAGCCGAACTATGTGGCAGGCACTGATAGTCCCATCTACTTGGGAGGCTGAGGCAAGAGAATTGCTTAAGCCTAAGAGTTTGAGGTTGCTGTGAACTATGACAGCACAGCACTCTCCCGAGGGTGACATGGTATGACTTTGATTCAAAAATAAATAAATAAATAAACAAATAAAGGATGCAAAAAAGATACACAATGTTGACATAATCAGAAAATAGCTAGAATTGCTAAATTAATCAGAATTAATATCAGATCAAATAGATTTCAAATAAAAAATATTAGCAGGGGATTGGCGCCTGTGGCTCAAGTGGCTAAGGCACCAGCCACATACACCTAAGGTGGCGGGTTCGAATCCAGCCCAGGCCCGCCAAACAACAATGATGAATGCAACCAAAAAAAACTAGCCAGGCGTTATGGCAGGCACCTGTGGTCCCAGTTACTTGGGAGGCGGAGGCAGGAGACTCGCTTGAGCCTAGGAGTTGGAGGTTGCTGTGAGCTGTGATGCCATGGCGCTCTACCCAGGGTGACAGCTTGAGGCTCTGTCTCAAAAATATATATATTTTTATTATATATATTTTATATATATATATAAAAGAAGCTTTCATCATGATAAAAAAGTCAATTCATCACTAGGAAATAAAACTCATCAATGTTTACGTATCTAATAACAGAGGTTTGAAATACATGGAGCAAAAACTGATAGAACTGCCAGGAGAAACAGAAAAATCCACAGCCGTGTTCATAAATTTCAATACTTTCTCACAAAAATTAATAGAACATGAAGAAAATCATTAAAGATATAGAAGATTTAAACTAAACTATGAAACAACCTGATTTGACAATTTAGAACTTTTCACTCAAAAATAGCAGAATATACATTTTTCAATGTTGACTATATTTGGGGCAATAAGAGAAGTCTCAATAAACTTAACAGAGGGAGCACCTGTGGCTCAGTGGGTAGGGTGCCAGCTCCACATACCGAGGGTGGAGGGTTCAAATCCAGCCCCAGCCAAACTGCAACAAAAAATAGCCAGGCATTGTGGAGGGCACCTATAGTTCCAGCTACTTGGGAGGCTGAGGCAAGAGAATCATGTAAGCCCAGGAGTTGGAGGTTGCTGTGAGCTGTGATGCCACAGCACTCTATCAAGGGTGATAAAGTGAGACTCTGTCTCTAAAAATAAATAAATAAATAAACTTAAAAGGATTCAGGTCATACAAAGTGTGTTCTCTGACAAAAGAGAAATTAAATTTAGAAAACAGTAACAGAAAGATTTCTAGAAAATCCCCAAATATTTGAAAACTAAATAACACATTTCTAAATAATGCACCAAAGAAGGATTCAAATGAAAAATTATAAAGTATTTTGAACTGAAGAAAACAAATTATATCAAAATTTATATTAAAGAAATACTTAGGAAATTTATAGCACCAAATACTTACATTAGAAAAAAAGTTCTCAAACCAATAATCTCAGCTTCCATCGTAGGTAGAAAAAAGAAAGAGCAATGAAACCCAAAGTAAATAGAAAAAAAGAAACAGTAAATACATTATGTAATTGAAAATTAGTAAGACAGTAAAGAGAAAGGCAGAAGACTGGGAGGCCAAAGCAAGGGAGTCACTTAAGGCCAAGATTTTGAGATCAGCCTCTGCAGAAGAACAAGAGACTTGTCTCTACAAAGGTTAAAAAAAAAAAAAAAGAAAGAAAAAGAAAGTAGGCATAGTAGACACTCTAAATCATAAAACATGTAAGTCCAAGAGGCAGGATGATCCCTTGAGCACAGGAGTTTGATGTTGTAGTGAGCTAAGATGAAGCCACTGCTCTAGCACTCTAGCCTTGGAAAAAGAGTAAGACTGTATACAAAGAGAGAGAGAGAGAGAGGGAGGGAGAAAGAGAGAGAGGGGAAAAGAAGGAAAGAGAAAAGAAAAAAAAAACAATAGAGGAATTTAAAAAACAGTAAAACTTGGGAAGATATCCCACCCAGGTTCATGGATAAGAAGACTTATTATGGTTAAGAGTCATAGTTGCCAAATTAATCTACAGATTCAAAACAATTCATATTAAAATCTCAGCTGACTTCTTTACAGAAATTGGCAAACTGATCCTAAAATTCATACAGATGTTCAAGGGACCCAAAATGGCTAAAACAATATAGAAAAAAGAACAAAGTTGGTGCTAGCATTCTGGGAGGCTGAGACAGAAGGATCCCTTGACCTCAGGAGTTCGAGATCAGCCTGAGCAAAGCAAGACTCCTGTCTCTACTAAAAACAGAAAAATGAGTCAGCATTGTGGCTGGCACCTGTAGTCCCAGCTATTCAGGAGGATCTCTTGAACCCATGAGTTTGAGGTTGCCATGAGTGGGGCTGATGCCACTGCATTCTAGCCTGGGCAACAGAGTAAAACTCTGTCTCAAAAACAAACAAACAAACAAACAAAACAAAATTGGGTGCCCCCTATTTCCAGATCCCAACACTTACCACAAACCTGCAGTACTCAAGACACTGTGGCACCAACACAAAGACAGACTGACCAGCGGAATGGAAGTGACAGTCCAGAAAAAAACTTACATTTACAGTGGATAGATTCCCAACGAGTGTCAAAGCAATTAATGGAGAGAACGGATAGCCTTTTAAAAAATAGCACTGAGAAAACTCAATATCCACAAGCAAAATATTGTGATTAGAATCTTATCCCTCACGATATTTAAAAATTAACTTAAATGAAACATAGATCCAAAGGTAAGAGATAAATCTTTATGACTCTTAGAAGAAAACACGGTGGTACAAGATGGGAGAACACTGCTACAAATCATATATTTTATAAAGGATTTGTATCTATAATATATAAAGAACTATTACAATTCAACAATAAGGAAAAATAACCCAATTAAAAATTAGGCAAGGGATCTAATAGACATTTCTCCTCAGATACACAAATGGCCAAGCAGCACATGAAAACACACTCAGCTTCATTAGTTATCCAGGAAATGCAAATCCAAACCATAATGAGGAACACTTCACACTGACTTTGGGTGGTTATAATTTAAAAGGACAAAAAAGTAAATAAATAAAAAGGACTGGGATTCAAGACCGAGTGCCACTAGCTGTGCACCCTTAGGCAGGAGATCATCCTCTCTGTACTCCGTTTCCTCATTTGTATAGGAAAAGAACGTTGTTGCCATAATCTACATGGTAACTAATGACTCAGTGACTAGCAGTGTTTGCCACACCTCCACTAAATTTCTCAAAGACACAGAAAACCCAGCACAGTCTAACTGGAACTCTTGTTCTCCACAGCTTCACTCCACCCCACTCTCCTCCACTGGTGAACAGAAGCACTGACCCTCCAGGTGCTTCCATCCACCTATAGCGTCATCCTCCTCTCACACTTCCCTGCCACACCCACTCCGTCAGCAGACACCCAGCCACCCTGCTTTCACCAACACACTGCCCTCTTGTGCAAGCCTATGCCACCTCTAGTCTGACAGATACACTCTGCAGCCCTAGCCCTGCCTCCCTGTCTGCACTCTGACCACCCCCTTTCAAGTTCAATGGAGCAGCAGAGTAGTAAGCTTTAAAGTGTCCACACCAGCGGGTCATTTGCCTGTTTGCGCTCCTACCTTCTGGCAGCACTATAGTGGTTAGCCACCTTTGACAATGCACGAGGACCACACCCAGGGATGGTGCTGGGGGAAGGAATCTAGATTCCTGGATGTCCCTCGATCTGGGCACCACCAGCCCTACAGCTATATTTAGGGACTCTGGGTTTTACCACACAGGATTGCTCACCTCCATGATGCTATGTCGGGGGGGGGGGGGAATCAAACTTTCACCTTGTTTGTGCCAGCGTGGTTGAAGTCTTCTTACAGAACCCTGACCTGTACTCTGCTAACATATCAACCGGTTACCCAGAGATAGGGTGCGGCTGTGACACACGCGGCACCGGCTTCACAGTCAGGCAGTGAGTAGTGAGGAAACCAATAGTGCAGGGCAGAAAGCTAGTCACTCCTGCTACACACGCAACCTCTGAAACAATGCTGCCTGCATTAATTTGGATGACAGATCCTGCACTTATTAAACCTGCAGCTCTAGAAGATGCAGGTAGGAAAAAAGCAAAGGCTGGGAATGCTGCCTGCCTGTTCGCCCTTGTCAAGGTCTATGAAATACACGGCGGTGAGTAGGAACTAGCCAATTTGCAAGCAGTTCTGCTGAGAGGCTCTGTCCTCTGGGTCCGATCCTCCAGGACTCCTTTCAGTTCCTCAAAAATGCTAAGCTCTTTCTTTTTCCAATTATTTTTTCTCAGCTCCCAGCACGTCTACCCCAGTCATCCTCAATTCTCACTCACAGAGACCTGACTTACGCACTACCACTCCCTATCTTGTTTCGAGCCCCCGGTGTTACCCTCTGCAAGTACGCAAACCAAGCAGCACTGACACTCCCACTCGCCGGCTCACTTGTTGAACCTGGGTTCCCTCCCAGTGCACCTGTCCCCCGACACCTTGCCCAGCGCCGGGAACGTGGCATGCGCTCAGCGAACGAGTGACTCAATTAAAGGGCACACAGGAGAACCTACACACCGCGCATCAGAGGGCTTGCAAGGAGTCCCCGCGCAGATTTTAGGGACCCGGAATTCAGAGTCCTTGTTAGTTCACTGGTCGGGCGGTGCTCGGGTCCCGCATCTCTGCGCAGGTGCGCAGACGGAGGCGGCGGGAGGGCGGGGAAATGATGCGCCCACTGCAGGCCCCGCCCACTAACTGGAGGCCCGCCCAAGCGGCGCCTGCCAGGCCTCTTCACACTAAGGGCCGCCCCGGGAGGCGCGAAGCCGGGTGAGGCCCCAGTCCAGTTGAGGAATCGCCCTCCCGTTCCTAACGGCCAGGTCCAGGGGGCTCACCACGTCCCCCGGAACCTGCAACTCCTCCGGCCTCCGCCGTCGCCACCGGCCCAGCGCCAGTCGGTCCATGAGGCCTCACGCGCGATCCCGCCAGGCCGCTCACGCCCGGGCAGACACCGCCGCGCGCCACGCCCCCTTCCGCATGTGGCCCGGGGGAGCCAATGAGGAGGTGAGGGGCGGGACTCCGCGAAGAGCGCGAGAGTTCTGAGGCTGGGGCCGCAGGCAGGATTAGCGGAGACCAGAGTCTTCCCAACATGAGGGACGGTGCGGGAGTAATTTGTTTGCCCTAGGTCATTGTTTCGCAAAGAGGAGCCAGTTTGTCGCTTCTACGTTAACAGAATTAGCCGTGGGGCGCCGAAGAGCCCGTTCTTTCAGGATCCCGCCACGCTTAGACTGCAGCCTCAGGATCTGCGAGGGGAGCGCCCGCCTCCTCTCCTGTGATTGGCCGCTGGCCCGTCGGCAGCCGGTTTCCTTTCGTTGGCTGACGGAGAGCAAGGCGGGCCAGTCGGGATGGGGGAGGCTGCGGGGGTCTCCGGGAGTTGTAGTCCCGGGAGGCCGTCTCGCTTCTAGCTGGAGCCGCTGTGCGGCGTGGGGAAGGCGCGGCGCTCTGCCTCCAGCAGGTCCTACGCACTGCTCCGCCGCTGTTTTCAATGGGTTGTTTGGGAGGCCCCGGAGGCAACTCTGTAGGCTGAAGGGCCCTCCGGCAGGCGCAGAGCTGCCAGGGCAGTCTGACAGTGCTAAAGGGGAAACTGAGGCCCTAGAGAAGCGAGGCCACTGTCAGGAGCGTGGGCGACCGAGGCAACGCCGGGGTCGAGGTCCTCACCGCCTGAACAGTCACCCCGCGGACGCTGCCGCCACCTGAGCGGTCGCCCCGTGGACGCTGCCGTGGGGGAGCACGCTGGCCCTCTCCAGGCAGCAGGCGGTCCAGTCGCCTGGCCCATCGCTGTGCTGAATGGGCTAAGGTCCTCCCGTCCTACCATGGAGCTCCAAGTGGTTCCTCTTCAAAGAGCCCACCCGGCCTTTTATTGGTGAATTGAAATAGGGCATTCTTTGCCAGTGATGGCTGAGAGTGGGTGTGTGACCTAGCTTTGACCAGTGAGAAGTAAAGGAGGTCTGCTGGGGCAGAGTCTGGGAAGGAGTCTCCGTCCTGTTACAAAGGGAGATGGGTGGGTGGGGTTATTTTCTTTCTTGCTGTTTTTGCCCCTTGTGAGCATCCTGGAGCTGGTGCAGCTCTTTTGTTACCATGCGGGCAGCTGGTGAGGAGGAAAGCATCTAGGGCCAGAACAGCCTGAGCTTCTGAACCATCCCACAACTGCTGCAAATTCCCGCTTCCTGTCGTGTCACCATTGTTTGAGTCCCTGCAGATTACCATTCCGCTGCAGTTGAAGCTTCCTTTGTTACAAGGGATCCTTCTTTAACCATTATGGTGAACCATGTGAAGCCCTACTCGAGCTATTTGCTACGTGATTTTCGACACATTATGTAGCTAATTACATGTTCCTCATGTATAAAGGATAACAATGATGACTTAGAATGATTGTGAAGATTATATCATGTATTTACATATAAAACACTTAGAATAATGCCTAACACTGAGTACTCAATAAATGTTAAAGAACAGATGTGCTACTAGTACACCTAGGACTGATAATGCCACTGCTGGTTCACAATCCCATGTGAAAACCCTCTGGGGTTGGGTTCGGTGGCTTAGCTGCTTTAGAGACCAAGACAGGAGGATCTCTTGCGCCCAGGAGATCTGGGCTGCAGTGCACTGTGACCACCAGATGTCTGCATGAAGTTCTGCATCAAAATGGTGACCTCTTGGGACTGGAGGACCACTAGGTTGCCTTGTGCCAGCTGAAGTCTGGGGCAGAGCAGGTCAAAATTCGCATGCTGATCGATATGGGTTCCTGGGCTGATGCCACTGCATTCCAGCCTGGGTGATAGAGCAAGACTCGATCTCAAAAAAAGAAACATTAAAAAAACTCTTGGGGCCAGATGTTTTTGGAGTTCAGAATTTTTTGAATATACTGTATTTTGTGAAACATCTCCATGAAGATCTGAGACAATGCTCTGTAATCAATATTTCTACAACAGAAATGTGTGAATATTCACCCTAAGTAGGTAAGTAGGATATATAAAGATTAAAATAGACTCGTATTAGTTCAAGTGAGTTTGCTCCAAACATGGGAAAAAGCTAATGATTTTTAGAACTTTTTGTAATTTCAGAATTGAAAATAAGGAACTGTTGTGAACCTGTATGATTACTTTTACTTTTTATTTTATTTTATTTTTTTTTTTTAGACAGAGTCTTACTATGTCACCTTCAGTAGAGGCTGTGGTGTCACAGCTCATAGCAACCTCAAACTCCTGGGGTTAAGCGATTCTCTTGCCTCAGAATGATAAATATTCTTAAGAGACACATTAAACCAAAAAAGAAAGGAGTAAAGAAAAAACAAGCATGGGCTAGGATGTGAAGAACTTGGATCCTTGTGCATGGCTTGTGGGAATGTAAAATTCTATAGTCACTGGGGAAAACAGTAGGATGTTTTGTCAAAAAATTAAAATTACTAGGCCAGGTGAGGTGGCTCATGCCTGTAATACTAGCACTCTGGGAGGCTGAGGCAGGTGGATTGCCTGAGTCCACAGGTTCGAGACTCCGTCTCTAAAAAAATAGCCGGGCACTGTGGCAGGCATCTGTAGTCCCAGCTACTTGGAAGACTGAGGCAAGAGAAGCACTTGAGCCCAAGAGTTTGAGATTGCTGTGAGCTATGACACTCCAGCACTCTACCAAGGGCAACAAACTGAGACTCTGTTTCCCCACCCCCAAAAAGAAAGTTAAAATTAGCATATGAGCCAGCAATCCCTCTTTAAGGTATATACATAAGATAATCAAGGACACAAAACAAATGTTGTACACCTGTGTTTATAGCAGCATTAATAATGACAGCCATGGGCAGTAACTGTGGCTCAAGGAGTAGAGTGCTGGCCCCATATGCTGAGGGTGGTGGGTTCAAACCCAGCCCCGGGCAAAAAAACTGCAAAAAAAAAAAAAAAAAAAAGACAGACAAAAGGCAGAAGCAACCCAAGTATCCATCAGTGGATGAATGTATAAATAAAATGTGGCATATCTATACAATGGAATATTATTCAGCCTTAAAAAAGAAGGAAATGCTACAACGTGGATAAAACTTGAAGATATTTATACTAAGTGAATAAGCCATTCACAAAAAGTCAAATACTGTGTGATCTCATTTAGATATTTGGAATAGCCAAATTCACAGAAAGTAGACTGGTGGTTGTTGGAGGCTGAGAGGAGGGGGATGGGAAGTTAGTGTTTCATGGGTACAGAGTTTCAGTTTGGGAAGATGAAAAAGTTCTGGAGAATTGGTGGTGACATTTGCCTAACATTGTGAATGTAGTTAATACTCCAATAAATTGCATACCTTAAAATAATTAAGGTGGCAAATTTTATATTATGTATATTTTGCCACAATAAAAAATAAATACTTCCCTGGGAAAAGTTGTTTTTCCATGCACCACTGTCCACTGTGCATACCTGGGGAAGTAGCTTTCAGGGTGAGGTGATTTGAGTTTCATTTCCAATCTGCCTATTTCCAGCACCTGAATGAGCTACTTCAACCTCCAAATCCCTTCCCGTTTTTGTTGCCCTTGGTAGAGTGCCGTGGTGTCATGCAGCTCATAGCAACCTTCAACATTTGGGCTTAAGTGATTCTCTTGCCTCAGCCTCCTGAGTAGCTGGAACTACAGGCGCCCGCCACAACGCCCAGCTATTTTTTTGTTGCAGTTTGGCCTGGGCCAGGTTTGAACCTGCCACCCTCGGTATATGGGGCTGGTGCCCTACTCACTGAGCCACAGGCGCCACCCCCCTTCCTGTTTTTGATTTGGAGGCTGAGGCAGGAGGATCACTTCAGCCCAGGAGTTGGAGGTAACAGTGTGCTGTGATGTAGCCTGTTGCACTCCAGCCTGGGCAGCATGGCAGACCCCATCTCCAAAAAATAAAATAAAAGTTGGTTTGATGATAATGTTACTGGCTTGGTGCCTATGGCTCAAGTAGCTAAGGCGCCAGCCACGTACACCTAAGGTGGCGGGTTCAAATCCAGCCTGGGCCCGCCAAAACAACAATGATGGCTGCAACCAAAAAATAGCCAGGTGTTGTGGTGGGTGCCTGTAGTCCCAGCTACTTGGGAGGCTGAGGCAGGAGACTTGCTTGAACCCAGGAGTTGGAGGTTGCTGTGAGCTGTGATGCCATAGCACTCTACCCAGGGGGACAGCTTGAGGCTCTGTCTCAAAAAAAAAAAAAAAGATAATAATGTTACCTACCTTAACAGGATGC
The DNA here is from genome assembly GCF_000181295.1 of Otolemur garnettii. Taxonomy (NCBI): domain Eukaryota; kingdom Metazoa; phylum Chordata; class Mammalia; order Primates; family Galagidae; genus Otolemur; species Otolemur garnettii. Next base: position 2,991,471 of record NW_003852470.1, on the reverse strand, counting down.
TTTGAATTTTAAGATACTGTCTGTAGCTCTGGAGCAGTGCGTGCTATATGTAACTCCCTCCTTCCACACGCCAGTGACTTCTTTTAAAAATTACTCCATCTGCTCATGTTGCTGAGATGGAGAAGACAACACATATGAAGTCAGCACAGAGTGTGGCATGCAGTAGGCGTTTAATAAGTACTCCTTCCCTTCCATCTTGCTCTGTTATTTAAAAATTCCCAGTACTTCTTGGCACAAGTCTAAGGTTATCTGCTATCTTTGGCATTCAGTTTCTTTAGCTGTTATACTAACAACAGAGATGGTAACCACTGATTGTTAAAAAAATTTTAAAAAGGTGTCAAGAGTGTCATCTCTTTTTTATTTAACAATCAGTGGTTACCATCTCTGCCTGGAAAACCTTTCCCCTCAGCTGCACCTGGTTTGTTCCTTCTTGTTTTCCAGATTTCGATTGATTAAAACATCCTCTTCCCCATAGGACCATGTCTGACCACCCAGAGCACAGCGGCCCCCCATACTCCTGCCTGACCCAATTCCAGTGCCCATGGCACCTGTCACTCTGTGGTAGTTCTCTTTTTTGCTGATTGATGTTGCAGTAACTCCAGCCCTGCTCCCCCAGGGCGTGTTCTGTGCTCTGAGAGACACCACACAGTAGGCACTCAGGAAACCACTGTCCTAGTCCACTGGCATCTTTGATCTCACTTAGGCCCCCCAGCAGTACTGCAGGGCTACCTTTGGGTTTAGATACAGAAATTGAGGCTCAGAGAAGTTACTCATTGTGCCCAGGGCTAGAAACAATTCCAGGGCAGACCTGAATTCAAACCACATCTGCCTGGGGTTCCAGCCTCCTGCTGCCCTGCAGCCTTGGCCTTCCGTTACCTGAGTGAAGCCTCCTTATCGGGCTGCACTTTTAGGCCCAGTGGGAGTGTCCAGGTGCCCTGCCAGGTGTGGCTCTCCCAGTTCTGTCTTCTGACCACCTTTGTTTCTGAAGAAGCCTGGGTATGGCGTGTGCCATTAAAGGGTGGCATCCCTACGGTCTGGCAGGGGCTGTCTCCCATTCCCTTCCCCACCAGCCCCCCTGTCCCTGGCCTAGAGCTGGCTGGGGCCTCCCCTGGGCAGGAGCCCCTTCACTCCAGACCTGTCTTCACCCCACATCACCACCTCTCTCTTCCTGCCTTTCCTGTTCCCCTCAGTGCTCAAGTGTCAGCCAGTGTCATCTCTGGGGCTGGTGGGTGTGGCATATGGGGACTCTCCAGTATGGCTCAAGTTTGTGGCTCTGATCAGTCCTAGAATTTGACCACCTGGAGAATTTATCCCCTTTTGATGGTGCTGTCCACACCTTCTTGCCTGGACTTGCCACAGGAGCACAAGTGAACCGTGTTGATCTGTGTGTCTCCATGCTCAGCACAGGTGGGCCCCGAGAGGGCACCCAGGGCAAGGCCAGTGACAGGTGAGATCAGCACTCAGCTGTGTGGCGTCTGCTCACGCCAGGCCATAGGGAGAGCCGCCAAGAGAGGGTGCTCCTACCACCTGCCCGCGTGGCTGCTGAGTAACAAGGCTCTGTGGGGCGTTAAGTAGGACAACAAAACCGTAAGAACGCAGAATGTCCGTGGTCCACTTCTCATCCTCCTAATGATGTATTCATACTAAGGAGGAGCTGAGGAGGGTGGACAGAGGGCCTCAAGCTCGGCTGCGTGGAGGTCCTTACCTTGAGCCTCAGTCTGGCTCAGTCCTCACCCTGCGGACGGTGGAGGTGCTATCCCAAGAGCATTAGAATCTGAAGGACGCACCTCTTTCCTGAAAGGTCAGCCACATGCTTGTTTGGATCAGGGCCTTGGTTTGTTTGTTCCTTTAGGCTGTGTTTTCTTTTGTGGCAAGACTCAGGGTAAGATTTTCTGAAAGTAATACTTGTAACAATCCGGGATACCACTGCTGCGAAAACAAACTAACAACTGTTTTCAACTTTCACGATACAATCTTATGTGCAAACCTTGTGCTCTAAGCCAGTCCCCTGAATTATTTTCTTAGCTATGAATGTGTTCTTTAGGGATGACGAGAAACAGGTAATTATTTAATATTGAAAGACATTATGACCAGTACAAATGAGAGATGTGTATGACACCCTATAATGCAGGTGTCCTCAAACTACGGCCCGCAGGCCACATGCAGCCTGCCTAGGACATTTGTCTGGCCTGCCGGGTGTTTTTGCCGCTGCTGCCTGTCCTGCTTAGCAGCCAACTCGTCCCTCCAACAGTCTGAGGGACAGTGAACTGGCCCCCTGTTTAAAAAGTTTGAGGACCCCTGCTATAATGTATATGCCCAAATCCATCCCATAATGTACCCATAAACAGTTGCTATTTACAGAAGGCAAGGATTTTATAGTCTGCCATTTTGTACTTTCTTCACGGGTGCTGTAGATAATTAAAAATATTAATAAACACAAATGTGCCTTCCAAAGTCAACAGCTTTATGTTTGAATGGGAAGTCTTAATCGTCTCTTGTTTTAACCTATCCCTGCTTCTAATAGCTTGGCAATGTTTGCTAAACGCCATGCACCATGTGCTTCCTATCTTATGCCCTGTTTCAACAATAGATTGAAATTTTAACATGGTGTTTTATATTTCATCCTAAATTTTTTTATTTTCAAGTGTATGAAGTCACATTGGTTATGTTTGATAATCCATTTTTGGCATGTATTTTCATATAAATTATAGTGTGCTTTTGCCTCTCAGTTCTCACAACTGAGTAAGGGGAGAGTGCGGCATGTGGAAATATGACTGATGCTACAATAGTGTGTGGGTTGGAAATAATAAGGATTATAAATGACTCCTTAGGTATAGAGAATAAGGGGAGAAGACTTATTGGAGAGAAGTAAAAAAGCTTGCTCTCTTATGCACAGCTGAAGGAAGGCACCGGGGAAGATATATTACTCTTCACCTTTTTTTTTATTTCTAAGGGGATTTTATTAACCCCTTTTTATCAATCAAAATAAATTGATTGCCAGTGAATGCAATATTTTCTATTTGAAATTATAAAACAAAAGCAAAGACATGCAAACTCACATACTATATTTTCTGATAAATAAGAGACAAACCTCCTCCAAAGGGATTGCTAAATAGTGTTAAGGATTTTTATATTCATCCTTTAAAAAAGAGCATTTTATTTAAGAACAGGATTAGGTCTTGGGATTTGTTTGGAGTTTGCCTTCACCCTGCTGTGTTAGTGGCCATGTATTCTAGAGCACTGTTATTTCACGTATATCCCACCACAAAGGACACATTTCTGTAGGGCAAAAAGAGTTATGGCTGGTAATAGCCCGGTCCTGGGTGAGGAATGACAGAACCGCCTGAATCAAGAGGAGAGAACCTGGGTGGCCAGGAATGCATCTGTGATTCCCTTCCTAAAGACTGGGTTTGGGGGAGAGTTGGCTCACACCTGCCTGCAGCCCCAGCTCCTTGAGAGGCTGAGCCTGGGAGTTTGAGATTGCTGTGAGCTAGGCTGATGCCACAACAGTCTAGCCTGGGTGACAGAGTGAGACGCTGTCTCAAAAACACAACAACCCACCAAAGAGGGGTTCTGATGACTGACAGCTGTGAGGCAGTGATACAGAGTATATGGAAATTATAAAATTGTCAGCCAAATCGGTGACAGAATCTCTCTTGGTCTTCACAATTCTGGGAATAAGGCCAGAGTTTTTTTTTTAAAAAGGAATAAAACACAGCAATTTTGAAGACAGGGCCCATGGCTGCCCCTACCACACATGGTGGGGCTGAGGATGAAGGTGGCAGGCCGGGATATCCCTGGGGCCATGGGACTCTCTGCCTCCTGCCACTGTGTCAGGCCACTGCCGCCTGCTTTCAGCCTGACTTCCGATGTTCAGCTGGCCAGAAGTGGTCCAGCAAGGCTCTATCCTTCAGGCCCATCAACTCAAGGGTAACCCATGTTAGGACCCCACATCTGTCCCTCATCATTGGAAGAAGACTTTCTTCCTGTATCTCTTGTGATTAATCCCTTAGGAATTTCAACAGATTTGAACTGAAAAAAGCATATGTTATGCCAGGTTATCTAAAAGGTAGTATCAAATGTAAGTATCAAAAGGTTTAAAAGAGATATTTCTTCTAACTAAAATTAAGCATGTTTCATATGAATTAGCAAGAAATAGTAATGAACTCAGACTAGGCTAATATGGAGTTGCCACCAAGTCTTTACTTTACTCTCATGCAATTAGCTACTTTATCATGAGAACGTTGCCCTATTGATGGATTTATGTATTTACTCATTCATACATATTACTGGGCAATAAAGGCCTGTGCATTCCCCCCAAATCATGGTTTCCTTTCTTATTTGTTTTTGAAGGAGGAATTTAAAGTTAGCAGTCATTTTACAGAAAAAAACCATCCCAGCCATTTAAGTCTAAGGTGGGTGTTCCAGTCTAGAGACCATAGAAACTGTGGATCTGTTCAGTTTGAAGCAAATGCAAATTCATGCACTGTCCAGTTACTTTATAGTTCCATCACCTTCTGGAAATTGTCCCTGGGCTTCATTTAGAGCACTTGCTAGTTGGGGTGGGGGCTCCCAGAGCTGAGTAGGGCCCAGGAGAATAAAACCCTCCTGCCACTGGGCTTTGGGCAAGGGGAGGCACTTGAGGTGGACTGACATTCACGCAGGGCGGATAGGCAACTCTGGAAGACATGCAAGAACGTTTAGCTGGGTCAGCAGTGGTCAGAGCTCTCTTCCTGCACCTGGGGGGAACGTCGCTGTCGATTTTCTAGAGGATGGGGAGAATAGGAAGGAAGGTAGCTGGATGTGGCAGATGTTTTTTTTTTTTTTTTGGCCAGGGCTGGGGTTGAACCGGCCACCTTTGGCATATGGGGCCAGTGCCCTACTCTTGAGCCACAGGCGCCGCCCAGTGTGGCAGATGTTTAAGACTATCGTGTCCAGGTGCAGTGGCCTGTGGAACAGTGGATGGCTTGAGATTGGGTACTTGAGACCAGCCCGGGCAACTCAGCGAGAACTTATGGTGGCTCATGCCGATAGTCCTGGCTACTTCGGAGGCTGAGGCAGGGGAATCACTTAAATCCAAGAGTCTGAGGTTGCTGTGAGATAGGCTGATGCCACTGCACTCTAGTACTCTGGGCAACAGAGTGGGACTCGGTCTCAAAAAGGAAAAAAAAAAGAGAAAATATGCCATTGCATATAAACATACATGGTAATTATGTTTACTCTGTGACCAAAAAATATTTAATATGTGTGGGATTGGGTAAATATTGATGTGTGTGGAAATCTCTGTGCAAGTGACAGCAGGTGGAGTGCTCCTTCCAGCCCCCCCACGTGTACTAGCATGCAGTACAGTGCGTGTACTGACGTATGCACAGCCACGCGTGTACTGGCGTGTTCATGCATGTACTGACGTGTGCACAGCCACACGTGTACTGGCGTGCATTCACGCGTGTACTGACGTATGCACAGCCACGCGTGTACTGGCGTGTGTTCATGTGTGCAGCACTTGGTATACCTTACATGATCCCAAATGCACACCAGATTGAAATAAGAAAGGGCAGGAAGTGTTAAACATTCACAGGTCAGGTTGGGATAGATGGGCAGTGCCCCCACAGATACCATACCAGCTGGTGTTCTTTCTCAGTGGCGTCACAAGGTTGAAGACAGAAATCACTCAACAAAGGCCACTCCTTCACCAGCCTGAAGAGGTGGCTGATGCCACCTACAGCCGGGAAACTGGCTCTACAAGCTGTGCCCAATCCACTCCTGGGCTGGGTAGGAAAGAGTTTACAGCAGAGGATGGAAAATGGACAGCCAGCACTCAGGAGGGGTTTTGTTTTTTCCCTGACAAGTTGTAAGCAATTAAAAACATGTTTAAAAGTTATTTTAACTAAAAAATGTTTGGAGACGGCAGCAATCAGGTTAAAATTTATAAACTACATTTCTTATAAATGCATTTCTTCAAAACAATGCTTTTTGGAACATAATCACATTTTTTTTTCTGGATGGCAGCCTGACAACATTCAACCCAAGGCTAGATTCAGTTAGTGGGGACACACTTATCTGGGTGGTCTTATCTTTTTAGGGAAAACCGGATTATTGTGAAACCATCAGGTAGCACATACTTCTGAAAAGAAATGGAATGTATTTTTATTGGCAAAGCCAGGATGAAGTATGTCTTGAAATCTGTTTTACAAATAAACTTGCACATAAATTGTCCATTCACTGCTTGGAAATCTTTTTTCTGCATTTGAAGAGCTGTCAGAGGTCCCTAATAAACAGTGAGTCTTATTTAGTTTACTGGATATGTAATTCTTCTTTTCTTTGAAAATAATTATTTTTCAAGCAAGTGCAACAAAAATACAACCAATAAAAATCCAGCTATGACAGCATAAACAACCTTTATAGCAGCATATACATGGAGTGCTTCCAATAAAAGCAGGCCCCGCAAGGCAAGGGAGCCCGGGAATGAGCTGCCAGTGTTCCCAGACCAAGGCCGGGGTCCTACGGGTTGAGAGAAGAGCCTTCACAGCCCACTCCCACTTCTGGTCCTGGTTAGGGTGACGGAGGAAGGGCCCAGATGCCAGGGTCGCCCTTGGGCCACGTAGAAGGAAGGGGCTAGTGGTTTGGTTGGATTCCTTGTCTGTTTATCTCAACCTGGTTTTGTGAGAGACCCTTCCCAAGGCCCAGAAGGGACCAGAGAAGCTGCGGGGCTGTGGGTGGAAGGTGCAGGGCTCCACAGCTGCAGGAGGGAGACCCTCCCCAGTGCCAGTTGTCCCTCCCTGAGGGTGGGTGGCAGGGCTTCTAGGCGGCCTGGAGGTGGACTTGAGAGATTCTGCTCTGGGCTGGGTCAACCCCGTCCTGACTGGTCTGCCCTTCCCAGCTCCCTGCCCAGGCCACCCTCGGACCCAGGTGTGGGTGTTAGAGATCTGCCTCCGGCTGGGGAGGGAGGCTCACAGGGGAAGGGGCCTTCTCCTGGGGAGCTCCATGGCCTCAAGTTCTCAGCAGACATAGCGGGTGCTCATTTATGCTTTTTACAGTAGCTGGAGAAGATGTTATCGCAGCTTGAGAAGAGAAATTAAAATATGTGTCCTTCAGGTGCAAATCTACTGTACTTACAGTTTTACTGTTTCTCTGCAGGGGGCTCCATTAATCTTGTAACACTGAAATTCCTAAGGAAATTAATTCCCTCCAGTTGGGGATATTCTCAACTGGTCTTTGGGGGCGGAGTAATTGGAATTTAAGAGTCTCTCTTAAAAGAAAGGAAACGTTAGCCATTTTCCTTGAATAATCACACTTTTAACCGCCAAGTTTTACCCATTAAAAAAACAAAAACAAACAAAAAACCCTCTCATCCTCCCTCCCTCAGCACTTCTCTGGGTTTCTAGCTTCTCTTGGGAGGGTTTACGCAGACCCCCCCACCCAGGGGCATACTCTGGCAGTTTCCATCCTAACCTTAGATCAGACAGTCCTCTCCTCTCTAGGTCATCTGTACCCCTGCACTTGGCCATCTGCCCCCTGAGTACCTCTGGGTGCCAAGAAGAATGAGGAGTCCTCCAAAGAGCATAATAAACTACTTCCCTGCCTATAAATGTTACTTATCATTACCCACAAAATCACTACTCCTCAGTCCCATACGTATCCCTTTGAAACACTCTGAGCCCCACACTGGACTTGGGCTCTCCCAGGCCAGCCTGGGTTCCACCCTGGGCTTTGGGTCCCTTCAGGCCAGGCAGCACCCCCGGAATGCACAGTTGTCCCATTGGTCCCAGTCTGGGTCTGAGGCTGCTGCTTTCTAGAAAGCCCTTTCGGACCACCTGAGCCCACGAGGGACTGGGCAGGAACAGGACGTGGCTAAAGGACACTTATCTACTGAGACAGCAGAACAGAAGCACCCAGGATAAGCTTGTGGGGATGAAGTTGGCTCCACTATCTTGCTTTTCTGTTTTTGAACTTTTGAGCTCTTGGGAAAAAGCCGGGTCCAGAGTGTTCTGTAATAGGCCAAACCACTTTTTCCCTCTGGGCCCTGACATACTCAGAGGGAGAGTGAGGACTGGACTCTCCAGACTCTGGGGGGCAAGGGGAACTCTAGGCAGGGAGGGTAGTCCTGGGGCTGCCCTTCCCCTGCTGCAGGTCCAGGCAGTTTCTTAGCTACAAATCAGGGGTGGGCAGTGATGCGGTCCACATCACCAGCTCCAGGCAGTGCTGGGCGGTAAATATGGACGCCCCTGTGACAGGGCTGTGCAGGGCTGAGCACCAGATCCCAGTGTGTACTGTATATCCCGGAACTGCCCAAACCCGGCTGGACCAGTGCTGAGCCCAATAGTCTGTTGCTAAACTTAGAGCACTTAAGGCCTGACAGAGGCCTGGGGATACCAATTCTGATAATACTGGGGCTCCGGTAATGAGTCCCCAAAATGAAGGCCTCAGAAACAGCCTCAGAAGCAAAGCTTTTCTGCTAATTTTCTCCTGCCCTCCTGTCTCTGGCCTCCCCTCAAGCTAGATGCAGATCCTTCCTCTCTAAGGCACTCATAGAAACCAGAGAACCCCCTTTCCCCAAAGCCATCCTTAAAACCTAAAAATATTACTCTAACTCCCCCCCTTTCTGTGTAAAAACTGGTTATAAAGATATTATCTGACCTCCTTGGTTAGACTGCAGGCAAGAGGACCCGCATTCCAGACAGGTTCCTGCCCCATCCCTGAAGGAAGGAATCCTACGGACAGAGGCCAAGGAGCATCTGAACAACAGACAGGTATTGGTGGATTCCCACTCAGTCTATTACCATTAGATCAGACCTCTGTACTTTTTCTTTTTTTTTTTCCAATTGTGTTTCTACGTGGCTGTCCATATTTTGGTCACACCTAAGTATAAAAATAGACAGTTTCCCTATATTTTTAGGTCCTTCATTCTGAAGGCTCCCAAGTCAGGTAAAGCACTGAACAAACAAACCTTATGCCTTCTCTCCTCCTACTCATTTGCCTTTCCCAGTGATTTTTAGCAAACCTTCAGAGGGGGGAGAGGAAGTTTTCCCTTGGCTCCTACAATAACTACTAAACAGGGAGGAGGCAGAATTGGAAATGTTATCCTGGTTGTTTTCATAGTCTTTTTCTTTCAGTAGGGAGTCTCCTGTGCACCTGGTATGTCTCATTTTCAGCAAATACCACTTAAAGGAAAAAAAGTCAGATTTTATGAAACAGCCCACTTGAGGGGTGATTACTATTTTTGTTTTGTTTTGTTTTTGAGAGAGTCTTACTTTGTCGCCCTTGGTAGAGTGCTGTAGTGTCATGGCTCACAGCAACTTCAAACTCTTGGGCTCAAGTGATCCTCCTGCCTCAGCCTCCCAAGTAGCTGGGATTCCAGGTACCCACCACAATGCTGGATACTTTTAGAGATGGGGTCTTGCTCTTTGTTCAGGCTGGTCTCAAACTCCTGAGCTCGGGCATTCCACCAATCTCAGCCTCCCAGAGTGCTAGGATTATAGGCTTGAGCCACCACATGGGCCCTACTGCTTTTCTTTTTTTGAAAAGAATTCACTGCAGCACATTTCCCTCGGCATTACAATTTCATTATTTTATTTTTATTTACTTATTTGCAGTTTTTTGGCGGGAGGTGGGTTTGAACCTGCCACATCTGGCATATGGGGCCAGTGCCCTACTTCTTTAAGCTACAGGCACCGCCCAACAATTTCATTATTTTTTAAATTATAAAAGCAGTCCACAGTCTTTGAAAACAGGAATGACACAAAGAGTAAATAAGAACAAAGTGAAGGATCTTTCTCTAAGTCTCTTCTGCTTCTACTCCCTGAGGGCAGGCTCTCCTAATAGTTTGGGGGGCTTTCTTCTGGAGACCTTTCTCTAGTCTACATTCAGCTATATGGTTATATGTTTTATTTGCAGATATTTCTATGTAAATTAAACATAATTCTATGTTAAAAATAAGACTGGGAGCATAGATCTCATTTCCCCCGTCCTATTGCATTTTTTTCCATAGTAAACTCTGAGGCAGCAGTTCTCAACCTGTAGGTCGTGACCCACAGGAACTGTATTAAAGGGCCACAGCATTACGAAGGTTGAGAAGGTATTATTTACAGGTATTATTTAGTTTTCTAAAATACTAAACTTATTTGAAAATAACTGTAGATTCACATGCAGTTATAAAAAATAACTGAGAGATTGTGTGTATACTTTTCCCCTATGGTAACAGTGTACAAAACTGTAATATAATATCACATCCAGGAATGTTGATATCACACAATCCACTGATTTTTTCCCTAGTTTCTTCAGTTTTACTCATACGTATTTTTTTTTTTTTTTTGAGTCAGACTCTCACTTTGTCACTCTTGGTAGAGTGTGTGGCGTCACAGCTCACAGCAACCTCAGACTCTTGGGCTTAAGTGATTCTCTTGCCTCAGCCTCCCAAGTAGCTGGGACTACAGGCACCCACCACATTGCCTGGCTATTTTTAGAGATAAGGTCTTGCTCCGGCTCAGGCTGGTCTTGAACCTGTAAGCTCAGGCGATCCACACCTCCCAAGTGCTGGGATTACAGGCATCAGCTACTGTACCGGGCCGTATGTGTGTATTTAATCTACATAATTTTATCACATTTAGGTTTGTTTACCTACCAACACAGGCGCGATGCAAAACAGTTCCTCATTATTTTCCTTTTGCATTTTAAAATGAAATTTGCCGGCTGGCATTGGCTCAAGCATATAATCCCAGCACTCTGGGAGGCTGAGGTGGGTAGATCTGCTGAGCTCAGGAGTTCAAAGACCAGCTTGAGAAAACTGACACCCCATTTCTACTAAAAATAGAAAAACTATCTGGGCATTGTGAGGGGTACCTATAGTCCTAGCTCAAGAGTTTGAGGTTGCCATGAGCTGTGATGCCACAGCACTGTCTCAGGAAAAAAAAAAAAAAAGGAATTTACCGTTATTTGTAATGTATCTTTCTCAAGGTGAGGCACCTAAGTAGCAGGGTTCCACTTTTAATCCCTAGACTAGCAGTGCCAAGAGAAAATATAAAATGAGCCACAAATGAAAATCACCTATGTAATTAAAAATTTTCTAGTAACCAAAGGTAAAACAACATAAATTTAACTCTAATAATATATTTCAAAACTCAATATATTCCCAATACTATCATTTCAACATGTAAACACTACATGAATTATTAATAATATTTTTTCTTTTTTCTTGTACAAAGTCTTTTTAAACTGGTGAGCCCTTATTTCAGCCAGCTCGCACCTCCTATGTGCCTGGCCCTAATCCAGGCACTGGGACAGAGATCCAGTTTACCCTCCTTGAGAACACAAGACAGTGAAAGAGATAAGCACAGCTCTAATGCAGGAGATAGGCTCTTGGTACATGCATGTTAGAAGCTAGGGATGAACACGTAAGGAAGGCTTGTGGGCTCCTGATATCAAAGCCCAGGGACAGCAGGACAGCTGTCCAGGGGAAGCCATGGCCCTCAGTGAGATGGGGAGGCGCTCTGGAGGGGGTGGCCCAATGTTGCCAAGGGACAGACAACAAAAGTTGGCCTCCTTCCCAAAGCAGATGGATGCTGGGCTCCGGAGGGAAGGGGAGGGTTCTGGGCTTGCTGGGGGGTGAAGTTACTAGGGCCAGGAGGGTACTCAGGGTCAGCGTGGGAAGCCTGGGAAGCAGGGTACAGAGAAAGTCACCTGAAAGTCAACATTAGGGAGACGCCCGAGGGAGCTAGAGAAGCCAGGGACCGCGGAGGCGGCAGTCAGGAGGGATGCCAGGCCCTGCTTCTCCGAGGTCACAGTAGGCGACAGGTCGTATGGGCTGCGGCAGGGGTGGCCCAGCAGGAGGGGGAGGAGTTCAGGAAGCGCCTGGTCATAAGAGCCCTTCCAGTGCAGCCTCACCTTTACGTAATTTCACTTTAGATTCCAACTTGCTAAGTGCACAGCTCACACTTCACCCATACACGTCACACGCGAACCTTTCCCGCTACTACAGACCGTGGGTATGGTCCAGAGTGCCAGGAGCTCCGGCAGGCCGGAGCTCCGCAGCCAGCAGTCCAGCGACCACTCTCGCAGGGTCAGAGCCCTGTCGGGCCCAGCGCCAGCCGCCAGCTCCGCCTCTGAGCGTTCCCGGGTTCTGCGGCCCCGGGCGGGGCGGGGCTTCCCCCGCGCAGGCGCACTGCGCGCGGCGGCTCCGCCCGCATCCAGCCGCCGGCGCTCGCTTGCTCCTGTCTGACGGCGGCAGCATGGCGGCGGGGGCGGCTGATGCGGCGGCGGCGGCGGCGGCGGTGGTGGAGGTCGGCTCAGCCGGGCAGTTTGAGGATCTGCTACGTCTCAAAGCCAAGTAAGCCGGGCGGTGAGCCGCAGGATTGAGGAGGCGGGGGCGGAGGGGGCCGAGAGGTCCAGCCGGCTGCGGGCGGCGGACGGCCCAGCCCGGCTTCTTGGCTCCCGGCTCGCCTCGGCCTCGGGGGACCCGGCCCGGAGCCACCGCAGACTCCCCTGAGCCTTCAGAGGGGACGGGCCCGAGCCGCAGGCTCCCGCGGCCCGACCAACGAGCCAGGAGGAGCCCGTCTCCGGCCCCGGCCCGGGCTGCGGTCCGATCCCCGGGCACGCGCGACCCTGGCGGCCCCTGGCCCGGACGGCCCCGGGGCGGGCGGGACGCGGTGACTCAGCTGTGCGGGGGACCCCGGCCCGCTGCGCCACCGAGCGGGGACCCGGGCCGCGGGCTCGACCTCCCCCGGTGCCGGCTGGGAGGGTCCCCTGTCGCCTTCCTTTATGGAACGCCCCTGTCACCGGGAAAGCCAGCTAAGGCCTCGCCGGATTAGGTAGCTCTGTCTCTGTTAAGATTTCATTAAAGTTAGTTCATCAGTCATCAGGTAGAGCCGGCGCCTTCAGACTTAACCTGTTGCCTTAGACAGGATTTCCCGTGTCGTGGCTGGTTTAGTGGAGAGCCCTTTCTGGTTTGGCGCGCGTGCTTCTCACTGTTAAGACCACAAAGCGTGTGTAGGAAACGGGTTTTTTTGAAGGAGGGAGTAGTAGCATTGAAGAGTGTGAATGTTCAGTTGGGTGAATGCTTACAGGTCGGTGCCGGGCATGCAAGTGAATGCTGGTAATAGTACCGCCTCAAATTGTAGACCAAGGACTGCATTGTTCTCTGAGCTATATTCTTGTAAGCCGAGGTTTAGTGTCAGATTGATTGCCTGGGGCCCGATCCTCAATTTGGCCACTTACTGGCCAGGTAACCCTTCTGCAAGTTTCTTAACCAAGCCTCAGTTTCTCAAGAGGGGAGCGGATTAGTGCCTACCCCAGGCTTGTGAGGGTTAGCCGAGCTGCTGCCTGTGAAGTGCTACAGTGCCTGGTGTTACCCTGACTCTCAGGAAGCACTCAATAGATGCTGGCCCCTAGCATTTATTTTCAGGAGGGAGCAGAGTGCATCCATGGAGTTCACAGGAAGCAAACGCTTATTGACCAAAATTGAGGAAATTTTGCTGACTGAATTAAAGGCAAGTAGTACTCTGATTTTTTTTTTTTTTTAAGACAGCACCTCAAGCTGTCGCCCTGGGTAGAGTGCTGTGACATCACAGCTCACAGTAACCTCCAACTCCTGGGCTCAAGCGATTCTCTTGCCTCAGCCTCCCAAGTAGCTGGGACTACAGGCACCCGCCACAATGCCACAATGCTCAGCTATTTTTTGGTTGCAGTTGTCATTGTTGTTTGGCAGGCCCGGGCTGGATTTGAACCTGCCAACTCTGGTGTATGTGGCTGGCACCTTAGCTGCTTGAGCTGCAGGCTCTAGGCCAGTACTCTGATTTAGTAGTGGAGAGTGCAAGTGAGATGGGGGAGTGGCCTTTGTTGAAAATGGAGAGGGGTGAGTGAAAGTTCTGACTTCTAGTTAGCAATGCTTTGTGGAGGTGATGAAATTAAAAGGGTTAATCAAAACAGCTCTTTTGGGCATTTCAGGTTAACTGGGAAATTGTTTTAAATAAGGAGTGAAGGGATGATGTTTACCCCTTGATGGAACCTGGGTTCTAATTCATCCAAGCACAGACCTCAGGCAGCATGATTTCAGAGGTCAACAGATGTGGCCTCTTGAAATGAACAGAGTTTGTGTGCCTCTGTGCTAAACAAATGTTTGAACTTGAAAAGACTGCGTGTGTGATTCACATTTCAATTTTTATGCTTCATGTTTTAAACAGTCCTTAAACTGTGGCAGTAAAATATTTAGAGTATTAAAACATATTTAAATATTTAAACATAAATAACATTTGGATATATTCTTGCCACTGGTCTGACTCACTTGAAATGACCCAAAAAACAACATAGCCTTTTCTTAGTGACTAGTTTAAATGGGTACATCGGAAATGATGTGTGGTGTGTGGAGGAGCAATTCTCTGCCTTTTTCGTGAAAACAGAAACTTTTATGAATATTTAATTTTAATGCTTGTTATTAAATCTACTTTCCAAAATCATTGCTTCTCAATTTTAAAATTTGACATGAATTGAAACTTCTTCTGAAGTCATCTAATCAATGTTAAGTTACTGAAACTACAGCTGGTCTGTAAAGGGGGGATATTAATACTCATTTGCAGAGCTGTTAAGGGGTTTAGACAGGATGTGTTTAATAAATGGTAGCTGGTGTTATATGCAGATGAATAACTCTGGTAGTAGAATACTATAATGAAAGAAAAACAACTATTTATTGAGCACTAATTATTTTACTGATGAAGAATCAAGGTTTATTACATTGCCTAAAATCACTGGTCTTTCTCTAAATGTTTTTCTCAAATAGTACACTAGTTACATGTAATCCAAAAGAGGATGATGTTATTATTTGATTCAGATATGGTATGCCTTATAATGTTGGGCATTGTATGCTTAGTTGAAAAATGGAAGTTAAGCATCTAAATAAATAGGAGAAAGTTAAAATAAGTACTAAAATTAATATCATGCTTTAATGTTTTCAAAGCTTCGGTATTTTTGTTTGATTTTCCCAACACCCCAGGGTGTGAGGTATTGGTGTCTCACGGATGTGGGAGTTAAATTACTCTTCAAAACTATACTGGTAATCGTGGAGCTGAAACTTGAATTCAGGTTCTGTGTGCAACATTTTTTCTTTTTTTTCCTTACATACTTGGCCTCACACTGTTAGGAAGTTTGGTAACCTATTTTAACTTTTTTTTTTTTTTTTTTTTGAGATGGAGCCTCAAGCTTTCCCCCTGGGTAGAGTTCCATGGCATTACAGCTCACAGCAACCTCCAACTCCTGGGCTCAAGCGAGTCTCCTGCCTCAGCCTCCCAAGTAGCTGGGACTACAGGCGCCCGCCACAACGCCCGGCCACTTCCTGGCTGCAGCCATCATTGTTGTTTGGCGGCCCGGGCTGGGGACCCGAACCCGCCACCTTAGGTGCACGTGGCCGGCGCCTTAGCCGCCTGAGCCACAGGCGCCGAGCCACCTATTTTAACTTTTTAAAAATGTAATCATATTGTGAGCATTTTCCCATAGCATTAAAATTCTTTGAAAATTTGGTTTTTAATAGTTTTATAATGTTTTGTTCTGACCATTAAAACACTATATTGTTGAGCTTTAGATTTTTCTAGTTATTTATGTAAAATAATGAGAAATTGTCCACATATATAAATCTTGGCCTCATTAATTACTTTATTAGGATAGATGTTTACGTATGTTTAAGAAATTTCTGAAAGGTCCCAATTTAGTTTGTTAAAATTAACAAATTTTATTTGAAGTGATATGAAAGTGCTTCTTCCACCATTCTTTTTAATCATTGCATATGAAGATTTAAAAAATCCTTTATGAATTTGGTGAAAAGTGGTGTCCCAGCTTTAAAAGCTATGGAGGTATATAATAAAATGCCAGATTTTAATTGTCAGATGTGAATGTAGACACACCAGTAACCACCATGAAAAATAAGAGAGTGCCAGAAAGTTCTTTGTCTCCCTTGCCCAACACTGATGTGTCTTCTGTCACTCTCGGTGTTATTACTTTTGCCTGTTCTTGGACTTTATGTTGGGAGGATCTTCCAGTTCTCCTTTATGCCTGGTGCCTTTTGCTCAGCATGTTTGGGAGGTCCATCCACACTGCGGTGTGTGTCCACAGTTGGTTGAGTTGTGTTCCATCCTGTGAATGTGCAGTACGTTCTCCCTTTGGTGGACGTTGGGGCTCTTCCTCATTCAGCATTATCATGAATAAAGTCGCTGTGAGGGTTGACAGGGCCCAAGGGCTTTGTGGAGTTCCTATCTGCACTGTCCTCGGGACTTGGCGCCTCCCCAGCCTTCTGCATCACTAAAGCAAGTCTAGCGCAGGTAGAGGCTTGTGAGGAAGGGTTTTGAGGGGTCAGGCTGTTGCTGGAACTCAGTGTTAGGGCTCCAAACAACTGTAAGGACTGAAAAGGTAGAGTAGCTGAATGCCGAGGAGGAGGAGGAGACCCAAAAGGTAGAGTAGCTGAATGC
>NW_003852470.1:2972869-2974518 GCF_000181295.1 Otolemur garnettii | reverse complement strand
CTCAGGAGGAGGAGGAGACCCAAAAGGTAGAGTAGCTGAATGCTCAGGAGGAGGAGGAGACCCAAAAGGTAGAGTAGCTGAATGCCGAGGAGGAGGAGGAGACCCAAAAGGTAGAGTAGCTGAATGCCGAGGAGGAGGAGGAGACCCAAAAGGTAGAGTAGCTGAATGCTCAGGAGGAGGAGGAGACCCAAAAGGTAGAGTAGCTGAATGCTCAGGAGGAGGAGGAAACACAACGGGCCCTCTGCTCATCCACTGGAGCTGCGGAGTGTGTCCCATGCATACACGTTGAAACTGTTGGGGGAGGGGGTCCTACAGTGTGTCCTTTCCTGCCTTAGCTGAGTGTCCTGTGGAGCCACTGGCTTTCCTTTTTGTGTGCCCCTGGGCAGTGCTTTCTTCTTAGTCCTACAGGTAGTTTCTGCCTTCCATTTTCTTTCATTTCATCAAATGACCTTGCTGCCTATGTGAGAGAAAATAGGGCTTCAAGCAGCATTTCCCTGAGTCCTCCCCATCCCATTTCTTTATCTGTAGCCTTACCCATTATGTTTTATTTTTTTGAGACAGAATCTCACTCTATCACTCTGGGTATATTGCTGTGGTATCATAGCTCACAACAACTTCAAACTCGTGAGCTCAGTCGATCCTCTTGTCTCAGCCTCACGAGTAGCTGGGACTACAGGTGCCATAACACCTGGCTAGTTTTACTATTTTTAGCAACAGGATCTTGCTCTTGCTCAGGCTGGTCTGGAACTCCTGAGCTCAGGCGACCCACCGGACTTGGGCTCCCTAATGCTGGGATTATAGGCATGAGCCACCACTCCTGGCCTGCCTTAGCCTTTCTTCATTCCTTTGCTTCTGAAGCAGAGGAGACTGCTGCCTTCTGCTAGGTGAGTTCCTCTCTGCTCCAGATTCTCCTTCTCCTGCCTCTTTTGAGACCTGGCATCCTCAGCTGTGTCAGTCTTCAGTGTCTGTCTCCCCATTTGCACTGCCCCTTACAGTGCAAACCTGTGAGTGTTTTCTTGTATTAAAAAGCCCCTGCCTTGATCTCGCCTTTTCTTCTACCAGTACAGATCTCTTGGAAGATCTCTAGGTCCTCATCTTCCGCCTGTCCTCCTGCCCTTCCACTGAGGTTACTCTCGCTACTGCTCGCAGCCCCTCCCTGCTACAGTCGGTGACTGTCACTCCTTCTTTGGCAGTCTTCTTGTGACTTCTGGGAGGCCCTATAACCTTCTCCTACCTTGCAGGACCCTTTTTCTGCTTCATGACTTGAGTTCCTTCTCCATCTGTCCCATTCAGTGTTGACGAGCCCCAGGGGCGCTGACCTGGGTCTCTTGTGTATCCCCCTGCAGCAGTGCTGGTACTGTGTATCCTTGATTCTTAAATCTGAATATCCCGTGCAGACTTCTCTCCTGTGCTCCAAACATTCGACTACCAGCCCTTTAGACGAACCCTCTCAAGTTGGCAGCTTCTCCACTATGATTCCAGGCTACTGCCACCATGAGCTCTCAGTTTTGTTTTTTTTTTGAGACAGAGCCTCAAGCTGTCCCCACTGGGTAGAGTACCATGTCATCACAGCTCACAGCAACCTCCAACTCCTGGGCTCAAGCGAGTCTCCTGCCTCCACCTCCCAAGTAACTGGGACCACAGGCGCC
>NW_003852470.1:2970952-2972009 GCF_000181295.1 Otolemur garnettii | reverse complement strand
TTTTTTTTTTTTTAAGAGACATAGTCTTGCTCTGGCTCAGGCTGCTTGCTCTTGAGCCTGTGAGCTTAGACAACCCAACCTTTGGCCTCCCAGAGTACTGGGATTATAGGCATGAGCTACCATGTCCCTGGCGTGCTGTTTTGACATTTTATTATGCTTTCTGTGGTTGTGGCAAGTATGAGTATGCCCCTTTCTAACAATACCATGTTTAAAAAGTAAACACTGACTGGGTGCTCGTAGTTCAGTGTTTAGGGCACTGGCTATATGCACGGGGGCTGATGGGTTTGAACCTGGTGCAAGCCTGCTAAACAAAAAAAAAAAATAGCAAGACATTGTGGCGGGTGCCTGTAGTCCCAGCTATTAGGGAGGCTGAGGCAAGAGAATCGCTTGAGTCCAAGGGTTTGAGGTTGCTATGAGCTATGACACTAGAGCACTCTACAGAGGGTGACAAAGTGAGACTGCGTCTCAATCAAAAAAATAAAAATAAAAAGTAAACACATTGGTAATAATGTATCCACAGCCATTTTTCACAATGTGCCTTTAATGCAGAAATTTAATTTCTATTTTCCTCAAGGGTCCGAAAATATAGTTGGTTTATATACCTATTAAGTGAGGAGGGTGAATATTCAGAACCATTTTGTAAGGGCTAAATCTTGACTCAAGAAATATCATTAACTTGAAATTACTCTGCAAGGTCTGAAGATTCTTGTAGAATGTTCTTTAGTTTCAGTGTTGAATACAACAAAATTCTAACACTACAAAATAATTCAGGCAGTTCTTCTAAAGTTTTTTTTTTGGTAATAGAATGTAATATATATCAGTATTTGTTTATTTCCAAAGTTAGTATAATTGTTTTTCTCTATTTCATTGGTATAATTTTTAAAATGTTCAGAATGAAATGTTGTTTAGGGTTAGTTGCGGTCATGGGAAACAAGGGGGGGGATGAACAAAGCCAAGGAGACTAGGGAGGCCGTGTCTCTGCTGTGGGCTGTCTGGGGGCAGCCGAGGAGAGTAGGGAGGCCGTGTCTCTGCTGTGGGCTGTCTGGGGGCAGCCGAG
>NW_003852470.1:2965508-2970817 GCF_000181295.1 Otolemur garnettii | reverse complement strand
GCTGTCTGGGGGCAGCCGAGGAGAGTAGGGAGGCCGTGTCTCTGCAGTGGGCTGTCTGGGGGCAGCCGAGGAGAGTAGGGAGGCCGTGTCTCTGCAGTGGGCTGTCTGGGGGCAGCCGAGGAGACTAGGGAGGCCGTGTCTCTGCTGTGGGCTGTCTGGGGGCTTCAGAGATAGCAGCAATTTTCTATTTCTTTAGCTGGGTGGTAAGTGCACAGATACTCATTTTATTGTTATTCTTTATACCTTACACATGATATAAATACTCTTTTGTATGAATTAAATATTTAACAAAAATTGAGTCTGTCACTGCTGCTTTATTAACATTCTTTGGTAGGCTCATATTTATTTTATTACATGGGTTCTAATGTTTAGAAAAATATCTAGAAGATTTTAATTAGAAATAGTTTATTTCACCACATTTTTCCAGCTGGGAGAGGGTAGAGCTCATATATTTTATTTCTCCCACTAAGATTTTATTATTTTCTTTGAATAAGTATTATTGTGGCCCAAGTGCCTCCAAGAAATTGACTTGATGAGTTTATTACTATTGTGGGTGGAAACTTTCCCCTGTGCTTTGAGCTGAGACACTGGCTTGCAGGTTAAAAGGCGATTTCCTCTAGCGGCTGTGCTCACCTGCTCTTAGTTTTCCAGGAGGGCAGATATGTTATCAGCAATGTGAAGTTCATTTTTTATATATTGTTATGAAGTGAGTATAATTTTTAAACATGCACTGTTTTGATTTACAGGTCCCTCCTTGTGGTCCACTTCTGGGCACCATGGGCGCCTCAGTGTACACAGATGAATGATGTGATGGCAGAGTTGGCTAAAGAGCACCCTCAAGTTTCGTTTGTGAAGGTATTGCACGTTCAGTGTCATGTCTTTTATGAATTTGTTCTGACTTACGGGTTAGGCTAGATTTTATTAACTAAGTAAAGGGGGTGTGATGTGGAATTCCAAGTATTTATAAATGGTGTTGTGGTCTCGTTTTTTGCAGTAGTTTATGCTTAAGAATCTTAAACTGATTTTGCATTTGTTTTTTTTTTTTTTTTGCAGTTTTGGCTGGGGCTGGGCTTGAACCCGCCACCCCTGGTATATGGGACTGGAGCCCTACTCCTTGAGCCACAGACGCCGCCCTGATTTTGCATTTGTTAGGCACACTTTCCCTCACCTGTTTCTGGGGACATGAGTGCCAGGCGTTGGCAGGCTGCAGCAGGGGTGCTGGAGAGCAGGAGCAGGCTGGATACCTCATCATGGGAAATGGTGGTTTTAAGATAACTAGAATAGAGCCTTACTAAAATAGAAACTTGTCATTGAAAATTACATCTGATGTGGAGAATGATCCAGGTTGCTGGGGAGCAGGAGGAAGCTGCTGTCTTGGCTTTGGTGAATATAGACCTCTGGGAGAAGCTGGAAGAATTTCTCACCCCGTTGGGATGGAGGGGATGGGAGCCAGACAGTCTCTTCCTTGCCTCCTTTGTTTTTTGCTCTGGTTCGGTGTGTTCCTCCTTTCTGGTGCCTGTTTGCGTGGATGGGCACCAGAAAAGTGATAGTCCTGCTCAGGGATCAGCTCGGGTGGTCTAACACGTTAGAGTTGTCATTTGGGACTTTGTACTGGCTTAGGCAGCAGGGCCAAAGTGTGCCTTGAGAGTTTTAGACATGAGTTTCTGAGGAAAGGAGGCACGTCTTGTCTTCAACCCCCTGAATCCTTAGGATTTAAAAACTAACAAAACAAAGTCTTGTTTCAAAATCAGAATTTTTGAGTTCAGAATACATGTTGGCCAGTATACCCTGTGTGGGGTGGGGTTAAAACTAACATTACCTGTATTTGTCTCTGTGCCTCTTTGTATGTAAACTGAAAGCTCAGAATTCTGATAGGCTAGTTCATTTGTATGGTAGGTGGTAACATTTTCAGAAAGCTTCCGCATAGATAAGTTCTGATAGGCTAATTCATTTGTATGGTAGGTGGTAACATTTTCAGAAAGTTTCCGCATAGATAAGTTCTGATAGGCTAATTCATTTGTATGGTAGGTGGTAACATTTTCAGAAAGCTTCCGCATAGATAAGTTCGCTTGGAGTAGGTATTACACTCAGGTGGTTCAAAAAGCCAAACAGCAGAGGAAGGTGTGCACTGACAATCTTGCCCACTCCTTGCCTGCCAGTCCTGTTGTCTCACTCCATAAGTAACCACATCCATTAATTTTGTATGAATCCTTGCAGTGTTTCTTTATGCAGATAGAGCATATATGAATATAATAGTTAGCTTTTTAAAATTTAAGGACTTATTTAAAATTCCAATGAAATGTGTAATGTAACCTTAGAATGTAACCCTAAAATGTCCAATATAAATAATACAAGGGGACATTAAAACTGCATGTTTGGTCAGTGATAAAAGATAATGATTACAAGTGAAATGAATGATTAAACATTTCCATCATAAGATTAATCAAGATGATGGTAATTGTCCAGAGTCTGCTTTTATGTGGATAATGTTACTGGTTTAGATAACACATTGTTCTGAGCTGCCATCTGAATGATTTATTTAGAGTGATTATAGAATTACTTCTCACATTGGTACCAGACTTGGCAGTGAGATTTTAAGTTGTTGGAGTGCTTAGGTGTCTCAGTGTGCTAGGGGTTGGAGAAGCCTTAGCACTGTCAGGTTGTGGGGGTACTGGAGCCTGACTGCACTTGGCGTTTGTGGGGACACCAGCAGGGCTGGACTGGTCACACTTCCCAGAGTAATCACTTTCCAGAAATTCACTCTGTGGCCTGGCTTCTCTTGCATTAGACTTTATCAAGGGCAAAGGTAATTTACTTGGATGTTGTAAGGTAGACAATTAAAAGGCGCTCACTGAGAGATGGTGAGCAAATGGCAAACTGTTTGAGAGATTGTCGGCTCTTTGCAGTAAGAGAGGCATGCAGTTCATTTGCTACTGAGAGCTTTGGAAATTTCTAGAGTGTGGAACTAGTATTCTGTTACGCTTGCTGTGTATCTGTATCTTTTGATATCTTAGTCTTTTTTTAAATGATGCAATAATTTGACATTTTTAACTTGTAAAATAAAGAGATTAGGCTGTTCTTATGACTGGGAAAAAAATATTTAAATAAGTCAACTTAAATTAGACGTTTTTAACTGATTGTAAGGTTTTTTTGACTGTCAGTAATTTCTTATTTGGTAGGAGGTGGTAAATGCTACCATAGACAAGTTGCTCACATGTTTTCAGGTCTGAGTAGTTAGTTCTGATTGGAGTGGAATGCTGAGAGGCAAAGTTGTCACGTTGATTGTGTCTGAGTCCCTCATTCATTATACACATGATGTGGTTATAAAGGGTTTTCAGACTCCTTCTGGGAGCCATGTGTATGATAAGTTCCACTTTCCTGAATCACTGCCATATCTAACTGGATCCTGAGGGTCTAGGGCCAGCCCTAAGGCTCTCACTAAAATTCTTATAGAAACCTTATATGTGGTGGGAGTGGTGGCTCACGCCTGTAATCCCAGCACCGTGGGAGGCCGAGGCTGGTGGATTGCTTGAGCTCAGAGGTTCGAGACCAGACTGAGCCAGAGTGAGACCCCTGTCTCTAAAAATAGCCGGGCCTTGTGATGAGCACTTATAGTCCCAGCTACTCGGGAGGCTGAGGCAAGAGAATTGCTTGAGCTCAAGAGTTTGAGGTTGCTGTGAGCTATGACACCCAGCACTCTACTGAGGGTGACAAAATGAGACTCTGTCTCAAAAAAAAAAAAAAAAGAAACGAAGCCTTATTTGTTCAGAATAATATTAAATAGCTAGGACTCTGTGCCCATAGCATAGTGGTTATGGTGCTGGCCACGTGCACTGAAGGTGGTGGGTTTGAACCTGGCCTGGGCCTGCTAAACAGCAATGACATTTATAACAAAAAGATAGCTGGGCATTGTGGTGGGCACCTGTAGTCCCAGCTACTTGGGAGGCTGAGGCAAGAGAATCACTTAAGCCCAAGAGTTTGAGGTTGCTGTGAGCTGTGATGCCATGGCACTGTACTCAGGGCAACATAGTGAGACTATCTCAAAAAAAAAAAAAATTGCTAGTTAAAATTATTTTTTTGGAGACAGAGTCTTATCTTGTTTTCCTTAGTAAGAGTGCCATGGCCTCATAGCTCACAGCAACCTCAAACTCTTGGGCTTAAGCGATCCTCCTACCTCAGCCTCTGAAGTAGCTGGGACTATAGGTGCGCACCACAATGCCTGACTTTTTTTTTTTAAAGAGACAAGGTCTCAGTCTGGTCTGACTGAGGCTGGTCTTGAACTCATGAGATCAAACAATCTACGCTCCTTGGCCTCCCAGAGCCCTGAGATCACAGGCGTGACCCACCTTGGTCAGCCTAGTTAGACTGTCTGATGGTGTTTTTCTTTGCTTTTCAAGTTACATGATCGTTTTGTTAGTGCTCTGTCTCATCCTGATGCTGTTCGTGTCTTTGCCTAAAATGGAAATACACATCGATTGTTTGACAGTCTTTCAGAAGACGGGGTCTGGCAGAAGGGGTGGGAGGAAGAAGGGGAGTGTGAAAAGCCTGGTGCCGGCATCTGGTTGTATCTGAGATCCAGATCCCGTCCATTTTGTATCTTTCGCCTTTATTTTTTGTGGCTTGTTTTTTTGTGTATCTGGACGTAGTCTGTGTCACTAATTGGATTATTAGGAAATACTCCGTGTTTTTGTCTGTATTGTTATTTCGTTCCTGTTTTGGTGGCCTCTTGATAGTGTGATATTGAGGTAGGGACCTTTACCTTACTGTGTTTTCAGGCGACTTCTGCCCCCCTTGCTGGTGTCCCCAGCTCCACTTCCAGCTTGGTACCCTGGTCCCACTGGGCCATGGTGCTCATTGTGCTACATTAGCACACTGTAGTGCAGACATTCTCAAGGTCAGACCTGCCAGCCAACAGGCTGGTGGGATTTATACAGAGTGTCCCAAAATTCACCCCTAAAGTCGCCATACACAGGGAAAATTGAAAATTGTAGCTACGTGTATCTCATTCACAAAGTACTCATTACAAAATTTTACAAAATATTCTCTATGTATCAGCTACCTCTTTGTAAAATTTTGTCTTACACCATTTTCTCTGGCTCCTGGGTGAAGAATGGTTTAAAGGGGAAGGGTGCAGAATAGAAGCAGGTACGCTGGGTGGCTCTTTCCCTAGGTCACCTGAAGGTGACTTGATGCCATCGTCTGAGTCAGCATCTGTCAGGAAGGAGAGCCCAGAAAACTTATCGGTGAATTAGATGTGGGAGGTGAGAGAAGTGGATTAATCAAGGTTATCTCCCTTTTTTTTTTTTTTT
>NW_003852470.1:2964224-2965319 GCF_000181295.1 Otolemur garnettii | reverse complement strand
GGATTTGAACCCGCCACCTTAGGTGTATGTGGCTGGCACCTTAGCCGCTTGAGCTACAGGCGCCGAGCCAGTTATCTCCTTTTTGATTTGAGCAACTGGATGGATTTTGTGAGCCAGAGATGCCTTGGGCAGGAGTAGGTTTTGTGGGAGCTTCAGCTGCCCATGTGGAGTGTGTAGTCCAGAGGCAAGGGGAGAGGCTAGGCCGGGGCCCCATGGATTCATTGTCACGGCAGTGCCACTTAGAGCTGGGGGAGAGGATGGGCCCATACCAGGAGAAGGAGCGTGGATGGGCCAGGAAGAGCACTCAGAACAGGTCCTGAGACAAGCCTGCATGCCTGTGTCCCAACAGTGATGGCGAGGAAAAGAGAACAAGGAAAGCAAACAGGTTCGCAAGGATGGTGTGCTCACTGTTACTGGATGATACTGAAGGGTCAGTCACAGGAGGAGAGCAGTAGCCACTGGACGTGCTGACATGGCTGTATGGTAGCGTGGAGAGGAGCTCAGCTCTGGAGCTACACTGCCTCTCTTCCTGCTCAGCACGTCTGTGGTTGTCACCACCTATTTGTGCTGCTGTAACAGTATGCCCCAGGCTGAGTAGTTTATGATGAACAACAGAAATTTCTTACTTATTCCCTAGGCTGGGCAGTCCACAATCTAGGACCAACAGATTCAGTGTCTGACAAGGGCTCAAGCTCTGCTCCCAAGATGGCAGAAGGAGTGAAAGGTCTAAAAGAGGATTGGACAGTCCCTTGAACCCTTTCGTAGTGGCACTTACCTCTCCCAAAGGCCCCTTTAACTGCCATCACCTTGGGGGTTAAGTTCCAAGATGTGGATTTCAGCAGGGCACACATTCAAACTTCAACAATAATCTAGGCCGAGTTCCTAAAACTCTGTAAGTTCTGATTTCTTTGTTAAAATGATGGCAGTGATAACTGTTAGCGTGAGGACTGAATGAGTCCATGGGAAACACGCCGAGAACACTGTCTGGTCAGGACTGAATGAATCCATGTGAAACCTGCCAAGAACACTGTCTGGTCAGGACTGAATGTGTCCACGGGAAACACGCCGGGAACACTGTCTGGTCAGGACTGAATG
>NW_003852470.1:2945268-2962171 GCF_000181295.1 Otolemur garnettii | reverse complement strand
GAAACACGCCGAGAACACTGTCTGGTCAGGACTGAATGAGTCCACGGGAAACACGCCGAGAACACTGTCTGGTCATCACAGCTGTCAGCCAGTGCTGTCAGGATCGAGTGTGTGAGCCCTCCTCATGGAGGTTGGATGGGCAGAAGAGTCCTCAGCTGGTTCACCAGTGCCTCCCCAGCCTCTCTCACCCTTCTTCATACACAGAGTGCACTGCGTGGGAAGGGTTCAGAGTTTGACATTTTTAGTGTAGAGAGAAAGTGGTTTCCTAGGCATTTTCTCTGGATTCATTTCTGGAAATGTTCATGTTGGTCCTTAAGTCTTGTATAAATCCTGTCTTTGAAATGCAATCTCCTTTTTTTAAATTGTAGTAGTAGAAAATGTTAACCATGGTAAAGTAAAAAAGCTTAGGTTTTGTAGCCAAACAAACTCATAGACTCGGGTTTGTCAGCTCTGTGCGTTACTAGCTGTGTTTTTATATAAATTACCCAAGTTACGTCCTGAATTAGTGTTCTCTAGAGAAACAAAACCAATAGGATAAATATAGATACATGGGAAAGGGTTTATTATGGGAGTTGACTCACATGATCATGGACGTTGAGAAGTCTCACCATCTACTGTCTGCACAGTGGGGACCTGGGAGCTGGTGGCATCGCTTGGTCCAAGTCTGGAGGCCTGAGAACCAAGAGAGTCTGAGGCCTGAGAAGCTGGGGGGGCCACTGATCCAAGTCCTAGAGTCCCAAAGCTGCAGAGCCTGGAGTTCTGGTGTCCAAGGGCAGGAGAGAGTAGTGAGCCAGTGACTGAGAGTGGATGCACCTTTCCTCCATCTGTTGTCCTGCCTGGGCCACCCATACCAGGTGAAGGGGGATCTTCATGTCTCAGTCAGCTAGTTCAGATGCCAGTCTTCTGAAACGCTCTCAGGGACACACTCAGAAATGATGCTCTACCAGCTATTTGGAGAGCCCTTCACTCAGTCAGGTGGATACTTGCAGTTAACCCATCATGTCTCCTCTGTATCTGACCACTTACACAGTCGAGGTGATACTGTGCTATGGACCTTTTGGAGGTAGGCTGGGCAGTTTTATGTGAAGGGCCTGTTGTGATTTACGGCAGAGAATAGGTTGTTCATGACAGACAGCTGTTGTTGATCACCTTTGAGCTCTTATGAAGGCAGATCCTTTAATAGTATTTGTGTATTTCTATTTTTTATTGTTTCAACTCTTGTATTAGATCCAACACGACCATTTCCAGTGGACTTAGTGCTGCAGAAGTTGTAGGAGTCCTTGGTGTTCTGGAGAACCGTTTTGCCTTCAATTGTACTCCTCTTCCTTTGCCGTTGCCGGTGTCTTCCGGAAGCTGATGGGAGGGAGGCAGTTGTGATTCTTTGGCTTCAGCAGGAATTGTGAGAGGTCATTAGCTTCCCAGAAGATCCCCAGTAAAGGTGCCCCTTGGAAACCAGCAAGAGTATGAGAGGAAGTATGATTTTAAAAGGACATAGGAACTTACTTTTTGAGTCAGGTGCTACCTGTTTTGTTCTGGTTTGAGACCACGTTACCTTGTTTCTGCTTAGTGTTGGCTTCTGATTTTGGATTTGCGTTACTCTTCTGTTGGAATCAGACTGAAGGAGGGATGGGTATGAGCCCGGCACGATGCCCAGAGCCTGGTGGGCACTCGTGGATGCTGGCCGAAAGGGAGGGGGAAGTTAGCCACAGGGTGCTGTGATGGAGACGTGCCCTTGTCAGTGTTTTTGGTCAGCACTTGTCTGAGTGTGGAATTGTGCATGTGAAAGAAAATAGCACAAATGTTTCTAAAACTTAGTCTGCTCTGAGTAACTGTCTCAGAATGCTTCATCTTCTTTTTGCCTTTTTTCCAGATTGTGGGATGGTTGATTTAAAATTTATACAATTGTCACATAAATACTTCTTAAAAACTGGAAATAATTAAAAGTATTGTTGTAAGAGGGTGTTTAAAAAAAAAATTAAGGTGGTAAAAGAGCACCCAACAATACGTAAGACGGAAGGTCCGAGCGTAAGACCCGTGACTGTGGCCGCTGCTCCCTCACCCTTGGCTGCGTCCCTGGGATACAGCCGCCAGTAGCCTCCAGACAAAACTGTGTTTCCAGCCCAGTGGAGAGCTTTCACTCCTGGAAAAATACAGTGTGTATATTTAAAACATTTTAAACACTAATTTATCAGTAAATTTTATTTCCTACAGGTATAATTTGAATGTAGATTTTTATTGGTTTCAAAAAGTTTCTATTAAATTGACGGTCCTATGAGAGAGAGATAGTATAATGATACATCTTAGTTTTTATCAGTCTATTGTTTATGGATAATATAAGTCTATATTGTTTATAAATAGCATACAGTAAATGCACTTTAATTATTTAGAAATTATGTTATTAAATATGTTTTAAATCCACATATCAGGTTATCACATCTTGCTTTGTGGAGGGGCCTCCAAGAAATTCCCAAACACAGTGCAGTCATCATGTTTAAAAGGCATTTACATGTTTGAGCAGAGTGGGGGCAAGTACCCAGCCAGACACACGTTCAGTGTCTCGCAGCTGTGCAGGAGTTAAAAGCAAAATTTATCAGACATCAATAGTTTATTGAAGAAATACTCCTTTTTGCTTCATAATTTGCAGAAGGCTGCAGCTGTCAGTCATGATGTACTGCCTCTTGAAATTAGTCAATAGAGCAAACAGCAAGAATTGCTGTGGGCAGAAAATAAGCACTGTAATCATGACATAACTGGGGTCAGTGATTTATGGATTTCAATATAGTAGTAGCTGCATATGATTGAAAATTTACTAGGTCACTAGTGCACCAAAAATTTTATTCACAGCCTCCAGGCATCTTTTGAAATGTGCAACAAAATAAAAACCTCTGAACCTGTTTTGACACTGCAGACTCAGTGGATGACATGCCAGCCCAGTGAGTCTCATTTAAATGTAAATGTGTCATAAACTTTTGTACCATACTCTTTAAAATGCCAGTGACTCAAAGGGATAATGGGTGTGAAACTGATTTACATATTGAAGTTGTGAAAAAGGACTTTTTAATAATCAAGCTTGAATTCTTTTTTATTTTAAAAGTTGGAAGCTGAAGCTGTTCCAGAAGTATCTGAAAAATATGAGATTAGTTCCGTTCCCACCTTTCTGTTTTTCAAGGTAAGGATACAGAGGATGTAAGGAGGATGTAAGAAGTCGTCGTCTGTGGTGGGCCGGGGTCTGCTTTGTCTCCTTGACCCTCTCTCCTAGTCCCTGAACGTTAGGCATTGGTTGTTCCCGGCTTTCCGCCTTTCCTGATGGTCCCATTCTCTGCACTGATGCTGAAGAGGAGGACCGTGCTAGTTACTTGCCAGCATCTTGGGAAAGTGACATGGATCACAGGGGGCAGCAGCCAGAGTTGGAGCTGCTTGATCAAAATCCAGACACATGGCTGTAGAGCCCCAGTGTGGCCTGAGTTGGATCAGAAGTTGGTTGTTCAGAGCATGTGCCTGGACGTAATGGGGCATCTGGCTGGTTCCGGTTTGATTAATGACTCTAGGGAAGGGGGTGCAGACCTGTGCTTCAGAGCCATGGGTGTTGCCATAGCTCCCCAAATACCTCATTTACACTTGATACAGACTCACTCCAGTGAGGGTAGAGGAAATCCTTTTTGTTTTAGTTTAGACTCTGATCTGGTGTGACCTTGAGGGGTTGCAATCCTTCCCCAGTATGTTCCCAGGAAAAGAACAAAGATTTATGTATTTCTCAAATTGAGATGCAGCACAGGCGATTGGCAATCACATTTTTTCCCACTTCTCTGATAATAGTGTTAGCTCTTTTAAAAATTGGGGCCTAAAATATAGAGGTGATGAAGGAATGCCACACATGTTCTCCGTGATGTTTTAAACTTCAGAGTTCTCAGAAAATCGACCGATTGGACGGTGCACATGCCCCAGAGTTGACCAAGAAAGTCCAGCGACACGCGTCCAGTGCGTCCTTCCCGCCCAGTGCCAATGAGCACGTGAAAGAAGATCTCAGCCTCCGCCTGAAGAGGCTGACCCACGCCGCACCCTGCATGCTGTTCATGAAGGGCACTCCGCAGGAGCCGCGGTGTGGTAAGGAGCGGCTTTCAGATGACGTAGACCAAGTGGGTGCTTTACCAGGACAGGGTGCAGGGAGACGGGCATGCTTCCTCCGAGCTGTGTCACGCATCGTGTGCTTGTGCTCACGTGAACACCTTTAGAAAGTCTGAAAGGTCACAGTTCCCAATGGTACGATCTCTATAGGTCTTAAGAATTAGTTTTTATCATAGACTCAGAGAATGATGGAACCAAAAGGGGTCTTAGAAATCATTTAGTTCAGATCTTTGTTTTATATAGGAGTCTTGTACTGTTTATTAAAAGTTTAAAATGAGTCTGTTTTACACTCAGACTCAAAGGTAGGAAGATGCCTTGCCCAAGGTCACCTGGCAGCAGAGTTGGGATCAGGTTCTAACTACCGTCTGGCTCTCTCCGTTAATGGGTCTCTTACCTGTTTAGCAGTTAGAGTTCAGATTCAGCAGTTTGAAACTCTGCACACTTCTCTGAGGATCTCTGTGTCCACTCCCTCGCTGTCTTGTCAGTGTCTAATGATTGCATTAGTCACCAGTTGCTGTGATTTCTAATCTGTAGCTGTTAGTGTTGGAGAGGGACACTTCGGTGATTATCACTCTCATTTTCTGTACACATGGATGCTACAGTTTTGTCCTTAAGTAGGTTTTAGAGTTATTTGACCCATCTGGTATTGGGTTTATGTTGTTTTCTTTTTACTGGCCTAGTCCAACATTAGTGTGTTGTTTAATTGAGCACTGAATGCCTTTTGGTGATGCTGTTGAGACTGTAAAGGTATCTGTTCACCTGCTCGGGAGGGAGTTTATTAAGATAGGTGGCAGTAGAATTGAGGAGGCTGTTGATGTGATTCCAGCACGTCCAGTGCAACTTTATAAAAATAGCCAAGCTGCCAATGAGAATTTAATTCTAAATTCTTCCCTGTAGGGTAATCATAGTACATATTAAGTTATGAAAAAGTCCAGTTTTAAAAATAGTTTCACAATGAATTCTTACAAGGTAAAGAAATGATTCCCTTATCTGTTAGTACTGCCTGAAAAACTTCCTTATTGGCATGTGCATGTCAGGAGTAGCTGCTGTTTACGTGCTGCAAAGCTAACTTAGTCTGTGCTGAGGAACTAGAGAGCAAGGACAGGCTCTGTGCTGTATGTTCTTTTGTTCTTAGTGAAGTTACAGCTGTTTCATGTTCCCCTTCTCACATCTGGCGAAAATTATTTCTGGTACTTCATGTGGCAGGCTAACAATGAGAACTCACCACGTCAGCCAGATGGGTTTTACTCAGCACCTTCATTCACACTGACCGTGTAGGTGAACAGCAGGTTGGGCATGGCAGACCTACGGTGGAACCAACACAATAGTCCTTGGGATCGGATAGAAGTAGTCTCATAGTCTTTTCTGGATGATAGCCTAAGGAAATTGGCAGTTGGAAAAATTGAAGGTTGGGAAGGGATGTGCAGGCGTGAGAGGAGAGGGGCGTGCTGGAAAGTGTGGTAGACGGAGAGTCATGCCCGTGAACTTGAGGCCACCTCTGCTGCCCAGGAACTGGGGACACGTCGGGGACCCTCCTTGTTCTTTTAACTCCTCCCAGTGGTGTTGGCTGGAGCCAGTTATGGAGATATTGTGCAATTATTCCAGTAAATTAGAGGTAAACTTAGAAATATCACTTTCCACTTATTATTTCATTAAATTGAATTTAGGATGTATTTCTAGACATTTTTATGTTAACTGAGTGGCATTTGGATGTTATACAAATAATAAGAATTAAAAAAGCTGGCCCAGTACGTGAATCACTCCTATAATCCTCGCACTCTAGGGGGCTGAGGCCAGTGGATTGCTTGATCCTGTGAGTTCGAGTCCAGTTTGAGCAAAAAACGAGACCCCATCTCTACTAAAAATGGAAAAAGTGAGGCAAGAGGATCGCTGGAGCCCAAGTTGGAGGTTGCTCTGAGCTACGATGCCACGACACTTGACTCAGAGCGATAGCGTGAGACTCTGTCTCAATAAATAAATAAACGAGCTTCAAAACATTTCAGAGCATTCTGAAAAACACAGTGTTACGTTTAAATAATAAAATACACTTAGAAAATTTAAAACATTTTAAAGACATACAATTTAACAATTTTTTTTGTTCAAGTACTTGTATTATTTGTGATTTTTCTAAGTACATTTTTAATAGGCATTTCTGTTTCTTGATATTTTGGTTTCTGCAGCTTGTCTTTGATCATTTTAGGGTGTTGCTATTCTTTAATAAGGGACCTCCATAGAATCAAGTGAAAATGTTTTCCTGTGACCATGGCCAGCCACCTCCCTCTCTGACTGTGCTCTGACTCTGTCTCCTTTCTCTGTGCATCGCTACTCAGTCTGTTTTCATCTTTAAGCTGTTTCCGCAGAAGAACATAGATGGCTTTACCCTCTGCTGCTCCTTTCTGAGCCTGCTTAGTGAGGAATTGTTTCTGCTCCTCTGTGAGCACTTTAGAGCAGTGGAGGCAAAGCTCCCGGTGTAGAAACAGTGCTCATCCCTGACCTCCTCACCTCCAGCAGCTGCTGTTTCCTTATTTTGCTCAGAATACACATCGAAAGCCCTGCCCAGTACACTGTCCTACTACCATTCAGCTCCTATGGTGGAGTTAGCTATGTTTGATATTTTGGTTAGCTAGCCTCCACCTTGCTTTCTGTTAATCAGAAAAATCATGAATAACATTTAAATTTTATATCCAGGAATTTTCGAGGTTGCCCTGAAGCCTCCTTGGACTTGGCTCAGCCCCTGCACAGGTCGTGTCCCCGCTGTCTGTCCTCTGCTTTGTGACCTACCTGCAGCATTGTGTGGTGTGGGGCTGGGGTCTCAGTTGTCAGTGGATTGGATT
Organism: Otolemur garnettii; assembly: GCF_000181295.1. NCBI lineage: Eukaryota > Metazoa > Chordata > Mammalia > Primates > Galagidae > Otolemur > Otolemur garnettii. Next base: position 2,955,212 of record NW_003852470.1, on the reverse strand, counting down.
GTCCATATTCTGTGTTCTTTATGAGGACAGGAAAGTACTTATGTTTTAGGAAGACTTACCAGAAGCACTGAGATATACATCTTTTAAAACAGAATGTTAAACCCATAAGCCGGTTAATTAAGTTACTTGGGAGTCCTTGTAACTGTTTCAGTTAACAAAGCTTTTAGCAAAGCAAAAGGTATTTGAACCACAGTACAGAAATTTCTCCTGCAGTGAGAGTCATCTACCTAGGTTTCTACTTTTTAAATCAGACACAAACCCAGCAGGTTCAAAACTGTTCTTAGAGTTCTATTGTTAGACAGTGATTAGATATGGCAGGTAGGCTTGTTATTCATCTTATGAGTAGAAATGACTATGGATAGAAATGGTGATTATGTGGCTATTGAACACAGTTTCTCTACTTTTAAATCTTTTTATTGCACGCATGCATTTTTCTTTAAAAGAGTATGTAAATATTTTGTTATTAGAATAAAGGCTTCTTACTACTTTATGCTTAAGCATGACACTTCTACTCTGCCATTTTAACCCTTAAAAATGAAACACTACCAATCAATCTTTTTAGTCTGCATGTAATTGCCTGAAGCTAAAATAAAGCTTTTTCTCAGTCAGTTACAGTAGAAATGAGTTAATATATTGGCAACAGAATAACCATCAGCAATCAGCTGTTAGCTGTTTACTAATGAACTCCCAGATGAATGCAAGAATCTCAGAATCACTGTTTTACTTCAGGCTGTACATGAACTTAACCCTTCAGCTGCGGGAAGGCCGCTCACATGCTGGATGAGGCGAAGCCAGGGCTTCATGGCCTGCACTGGAGGTCTGGGAGGGCGAGGAGCTCAGTGTAGATCCACGTTGTGGGTGATATTGGGTAAAGCTTAATCTTGCAATTACTCTTACACTGAATTTTATGATTTGACTTTATTTAAAAATAATTTCTTATGTTGTTAAATCTTACAGGAATTTTGAATCTGAAGAATAGGTTATTTTCCAGTGAATTATAGCATGTTTACAAAGAAGAATGAGGTGTGAAAGACCAGGGTTGTATGAAGTGCTGGGAAAAAATTGAAAAGAATTAGCTTATGGAAAGAAAAATACCTTTATTTCAGGCTAGACTAATAAGTTTACTAAAGACTGATATTCACACTCCTCTTCTTCAGTACTGATGTCATAATAAGATGATGTCAAGAAAGTGCAGAATATAGATGTGTCACAAAAGTGTAATAAAATCATGGAGCATAAAATTGTCACTACTCTGTAGTAAAAAAGAAATCACATTACCTACTTTCGGGAATGTAAATAGTTTTAGAAGAGAAACTGCCAAGTTATGACATGATGTGAGAAAGAATCCGGCCACTCTATTGGCGGTTCATCCGTGACAGCAGGAAGAAGCTTCAGAGTACAGCCATGTTGTAAGAGAACACATTCCTTCTTGGTTTTTAATTTATCCTCCTTAGAGATGGTAAAGATGGAGAACTTCTGACGTGTGTACTCAGGAAGCAGTAGAATGGTGATAGAAACCAAACAGAATAGTCGAGTAGTCGTTAAAAATAATGATGTTAGGTTTCACCCTCCCCCTGCACTTGACTCTCATAGATCTCCCAGCGGGAGCGCTGAGAGGCACTGCCCAGTGTGTGCAGGTCAGCCTCCAATGGTGGGGTGCACCCAGGCCGCCTCCCGTTTCCCTGGGTGCGTGGGTGGAGCACGTGTCTGGGCTTCCGCTCTGCCCTTTGTTTCTCCTACCACAAAAAAGGTCCCTCAGTTTGAAGAGGAACTTTGATAAATGTACATGATGACATTTTTTTTATACTCACAGTTTTGTTAATTATATGTTAACGTGTGGTGGCTGAAGGTCAAATAAGGGATTCTTGGAATTTATTTTCTCTATACTATTCAGCTGTGCTAATTAAATCACTGGCAAAATAGGAGATGGACTTTATCAATACATTATACATACTTTGAATTAACTTATCATGTGAATGTTTTTGGAAAGTGAGAAAAGCTAAATTCTTTATTTTCTTTTTCTGTATCAGGTTTCAGCAAGCAGATGGTGGAAATTCTTCACAAACATAATATCCAGTTTAGCAGTTTTGATATCCTCTCAGATGAAGAGGTCCGCCAGGGGCTCAAAGCCTACTCCAACTGGCCGACCTATCCTCAGTTCTATGTTTCCGGAGAGCTCATAGGAGGACTGGATATAATTAAGGTTAGAATTGGGAAGTCTGTATGTTGTAAAGAAATTTCACATAGAGCATACTTTTTAAAGTTTTGTAATAAATCTGATATCAGCTTTCTTATGAATCTATGTTAATGAGAACCTGCAAATACATAGTATTTCTGATGAGGTAATTCATCAGTGATGTGTTCTGGTATGATCAAGGAGGTGTATGTTAGAATAATTTTTTTCTTAAACTGATCGATGTGTTTATTTCAGGAGCTAGAAGCATCTGAAGAGCTAGATACAATTTGTCCCAAAGCTCCCAAATTAGAGGAAAGGTAAGTGATTTAAAAAGTTTTAGTCTCCTGTTTATTATTTCAAACACTTTTAAACCTTCGGTTTTTGTATTTTCTTTCATGTAGAAATCAAGGATTTGGTGTTTGTATTCTAGAGGTCGTGATTTTGTTCACAGTCAAGCTAGGAAAGGTCTAAGTTAGGGTGGAACGTTTTAGTGCCAGTTAGTGTTTATGTGGAGGATGTTGTTTGCTTTTATAGAAATGTCGTTGTTTCTTTGGACTGACCAAGTTTTGCTTACCTCTCTGCATTTCAGAGCCATCATCTGTCGTCTTGCTGCTGCTCACTGGTTTACACTTGGCCCTTGTGTGGCCTCAGTGACTGCTGCTGGGCTGTCCCCTGGCAGAGCGCCCAGTGTCACAGGTTGGGTGTGGGACGCTGGGTGCCACAGTGCATGTTTGACAGGCCGGGCACTTCTCATTGCCCTTCTAACTGCGATGACTTAGAATCCAAGTGTGTTTGGAGCTGTAAAGTCTATTTGTTTTATGATCTCAGTCAGCTTTTGGACTTTGTGTGTAGAGTGACTTAAAGGGCCTTCCATTGTAATAAACAGGAATTAATGTAGAAGTTTCAAAGGAATTCACTTTGAAATATATCAGTACATCAGCCATTTATCATTAGGGCTCATGTTTGTAAGATAAACCTCCTTTTTTTGTAATTTTCTTGCCACTTAACATTCTGAGAATTTTAAAAAGTATAGGGGGCAGCACCTGTGGCTCAAAGGAGTAGGGCGCTGGCCCCATATACCAGAGGTGGTGGGTTCAAACCCAGCCCTGGGCAAAAAAAAAAGAAAAAGTATATAATAATAGGCTCCTCATTTCTCTGTCCTTACTAAAGTAATCTCCATAGATAGTATCCATCTGTGTCCGGCTGACCTTTGAGAGCTGCATTGTCTCCCATGGTTGCCCTCTTCCTGCCTTTCTCAGCAGAGAGTGGGGCTCCTCGCCCTTTGCTGATTCCAGGCGTCCTCAGTGGGGCTGTCGGCTGCATCCTGCTGCGCCCTTGTCGCGGGCAGCTGTGCGTTTTCCAGGGACAGCTGTGCTTTGCTTGCTGCGCTGTGCTGACTGGAGCCTGCTGCTGTGCAGGGCCCAACTCCGCAGACCCGTGTTGCCAGTGTGCAGGGCCCAACTCCGCAGACCCGTGTTGCCAGTGTGCAGGGCCCAACTCCGCAGACCCGTGTTGCCACTGTGCAGGGCCCAACTCCGCAGACCCGTGTTGCCAGTGTGCTTCTCCTCAGTCTCCTGTGCTTTCCCACATCAAGGGTGGGATTATGAGACTGTAGAACACAGCATATTTTTGAGTAATGGTTTAAAGAGCTCCCAGTGAGTAGATTGCAGGAGGTGGAGTTTGTGGACCGGTGATATCTCTCTTGCCAGTACAGAGTGATGCAGGTGGCTGGGGTCACTGGCTGAGTCCGCTGGGTCAGCATCCTGCCCCTAGGCCTCTTACTATTTCTTGGGGAACAAGCGAGTCCTGTACTCCTGGCAGCATTTCATTTGTGGCAGCTTTTATCCCAAAAGGACATTTTGAGTCATGAATCATCTTTAGGACCACTGCTGTGAGAACATGGTGGCATGACCCCAGGGGCCTGAGCTACTTTAGGGACTTTTCCTGAGATTCGTGACTAAACTTATGACTATGTTCAGATAATTAAAATTTCTGAGGGCAAATTGGATTATGATATTTGAAAGATTGTATAAAATATTAAATGTAAAGTTAAGATGAGAGCATTTGCTCTTGGTTAGTTGATATTCTAAGCAAGGTTCAACACCTTCACCTTCCAGGCCTGACCTTGTGGGCCATCCCGTAGCAGTGTAGAGTGGTGAGCAGCGTCACGACGGAACATGGGGAGTTTGGATGGGTCCAACACAGAGGCCCCTCCTTGAACAATTCCTTACTGAGTTGGTTATTATTATTTTTTTAGTACTGTGAGTTGATGGGCTTAAATTGCAACTTGAAGGAACATTCGTTGCCTTAAAAGCCATATTGTGTTTTACAGCGGCTTGGGGAGAGGATGAAGTGAAGGGAACCGTCAGTGCTGGTTTGTTTAGCACCACTGGAGCTGTGAACTGTCATCCTGCTCTCCTCAGATACGCCTGTTACTCATGAAGCAGAGCAGAAGTGGGGTTTAATAATCGAGCCAAGCCGTTTCATATCAATTTTCTCTCTTTAGGCTCAAAGTGCTGACAAATAAAGCTTCTGTGATGCTCTTTATGAAGGGAAGCAAACAGGTAAGGAACTCAAAAATGGCTTTATTGGTAATTTCTTTTGATGTTAACATCTGCAACAAGGGGACAGTTAAATCTTTTTTTTCTGGTGTTAGCTAATGAGGCTGTAGTGGTATCAGGAAGCTATCCAGGCCTTAATTGGTACTTATGGAGATCAAACACAGTAATCTACGTTGTGCTTGACTTTATCATCAGCATCTCAGTGGGGTGCATTTCTTTCTGCTGCCAAACTTTGTCAGGGAACAAATGAAGTAAGGAACAAACTAACGTGGTCAACACTGTTAACACTTTGCTGGTTCCATTGGCTGCGATTTCATTGCCCTTTGTTTTGAGTTTGTGGACTGCAGCTGTGTGCAGCTGGGTGGTTGTACTTCCTGGATGCAGGGGCCTGGCTGTGCTGTCTGTGGGTCCCTAGAGCCTCCTCTAGTGCTGATCCTTCACTGACAGGAGACGGGAGTGCTGGCTCTGGCGAGTGTGTGTGCTGCTGTTTGATGGATGAGTAAGCCAGTGGGCAGTTCTCAGTGTAATTGGGGGGTCTTGGAGTACTTCTGGTGAAAGTATATGCCAGGTGTACATCATTTTGAGTATCAAGTTTGATAGATCATGTCCACTGATACTTGTGCAAAACTAATTGTCTTTCAGATTGGGGTTAGGGCAGTAATTTCTAAAAACCAGCCTTGTGCATTTGTACTGCATTTTCCAGTCTTCCCAGGAGTTGAACCTCTGTTAACTTAATTCTCAACCAGTCAGGGAAGTGGGCGTGTTCAGACTGAGTTTGGCCTGTTTTAGAGATAAGCAAACTGACTCTGACAGGTGAGGGAGAGGCTGCTGGAGTAGAGCAGCTGCCCCGCGAGTTAGCCAGGGTGTGGGCAGAAGACTTAAGGAAGAGCCCTGCACTTTCCCCGAGCATGCATGGACACCGTAGTAGCCCACGGGGCAGTTTTGAGAGTCAGGTTGCCATAACTTGAAAGCTAGTATGATTGTATAGATGAAATGAATTATTTAGTATAATCATTATGATGAGAGCAACAAAGAGAATGTTAACATAAAGTCGAGCGTGGTAGGATCACTGGTTAGGACCAAGACTCTTTGACTGGTTGGATGTATGTATTAAAACAAGAGAGGTAGATAATAATTTCCAGTAATGATAAAGTAACTGTTTTTCTTGATGATTTCTTAAAGCAGATTTTTATTCTCAAAATAAAATAATAATTTCCAGTAATAATTTCTAGTGATGATAAAGTAACTTTTTTTCTGAAAGCCCAGAAAGCATCCACTCATTGTGGGAACAGCAGTGCGTGAGTTAGAGCTGCTGAGTGCTCGTGCCGGGCCACGCCTTCCCGAGCAGGTTGCTGGGGTTTGAGTTTCTGTGGCATGAAATGAAAGCTTAAGATTTCCATAACCTCAGAAAAGTTTGGTGCTCTATAAAGATAATTTTTAAAAAATGGGAGTAAAAGTCCAGTTAGGAACAGGAAAATGATTATCAAGTTCACTGCAGGAGGTTAAGTGAGTGAAAATAATTTTGTATGAGTGAAATAAAGAATGAGCTGAACTCTCAGGTTTGATTTGGAGGAACTTTCAGCTGCAAAAATACTGAACGGGAAGACCCTCCCCATTCAGGTGGTCACGAACCAGAGGCACCATCGGGTTACACGTCTGGGCTGAGGTCTTGGTGGGTCAGTACTTGAAGGAAAGGGGGTGTGAGGAAGCCCTCAGAGTGTCCTGCATGTGGAGGCCGTGCTGGGCAGGGGCTGTGCTGGCTGCTAGAGCGCTGGCTACAAGTGCTACCTGGGTCTCATGAAAAGTGTAATCTTGGTAAATTTTTTTTTTAAATTTAGGAAGCAAAATGTGGATTCAGCAAACAAATTCTGGAAATATTAAATACTACTGGGTATGTAGATCTTGTTTGCAAATGGTGTATTTAAAGAAACCCTAACTTTTCAGTTCTGCCCCTGGTGCTTTCCAGCTGTAATGTCTGTCTGTATTTATTCATGTATTTTTCCTAGAATGTTCTATGAATACCTTAAGTCAGACCAAAATAGAAATTTCTGGCCAGTGTGAACCTATTAGTAACATTAGTTCTTAGGTAACTTTGGAAATAACTAGTTGTCTACTTTTCCAGAAGAAAGTTAATAACTTTCTCATCATACATGAAGATATCAGGAGGAATGTATTACAGATTATTTTTAAATTTTTAAAAACATTTAGTTTCTGTATAATACATGAAACTGTTGGGCCTGCGAGGAGGCAGTTTCTATTGTAGCGCGCTTAGTTGGTCTGCTCGGTGGGGGAGCTGCCAGGTGAGAGCATCCTGGTTGGTTTTAGAGTTATTGGGCGTATTAGAACACGGTCTGTAGGATCCGTCGAATGTTTTTGATTATTTCTCTTATTTTTTATTTCATGATTGCTTCTTTTAAAAATTATAATATATATTCTAACCACAACTTTAAATGGATAAGCTGACCCCAGGAAGCTTCAGGGAAGATATGCTGCTACATATTCTGCAGTTCTTGGGCTGAACTGGGAGTCACGTGAGCAACACACGTTGAGCACAGACACAGGGATAGAAAAAGGGAGCGTAGATTCTCCACAGGTTGGCACAGGTGTCTTCTGAGCTGACGTGCTGGCCTGACCTGGCCCGTGTCTCCAGTGGGCACTTGGCTTCTGCTCCGTGTTTGCTCTCGGTGGCACTGAAAGTTCTCCTTTTTCTGGAGCAGGGGCTTCTTTGGGAGGTAATGACCTCCCATCTCCAGACTCATTCAAAATGATTAGCTTAGCCATGGGCAAGGCTGCCAGGGACCTTGAACTCTCTGCATATCATAACATCAAACTCGTGGGCGCAAGTGATCCTCCTGCCTCAGCCTCCCTAGTAGCTGGGAATACAGGTGCTCACTGCTACATGGGCTAAATTAAATTTTTCTTTCTTTTTTTATATAGAGATAAGGTCTCTCTTGCCCAGGCTGGTCTTGAATTCCTGAGCTCAAGTGATCCTTCTGCCTCGGCCTCACAGAGTGCTGGGATTACAGGCTGATCCCCTAGTGCTGATCCTTCACTGACGGGAGACGGGAGCGCTGTTTACGCTGTGAGCCGCTGTGCCCGGCCCAGTTTCCCCTGAACTTGACTTCCCGGTGTGCGTGTGTGGTCAGAGCGCCTTTTAACTGGAGCAGACCATGATCTTACTGGGAACTCTAAGTGTGTGGAGAAAGTGGCTTTTGGTTTTTGCTCCTCCTTTCTTATTTTTTTTCTTACATAGCCAAAATAACACATGCAGTGAGGGGCTGAGAACCAGATGTATGTTGAGATGTGAAAGGTGCATTTACAAATAACTGAACAGGAGGAATGGCTGTTAGGGCTCCTCGTACCTGCATACACCTGCACAGCACGTCTCAGATGCTTTGTAAATAGTCCAGAACTCGTTCTGGTCATAGTGGTAAGAGAGCTGCAGCATTCTTGTGCTAATTGTTTCTGATTTGTCCTGTTGTCTTTAATTTACCTGCACAGACAGTGTAATCAGGAACTTACTAAGTAAACGAGATTTCCCTAGAATGGTCCCAGTTTTATGGAACGTCTAGTTTTTTACATGTAGCATTTTCTCTGGCCTGATTTGGGAGCCCCGCCTGTACCTGCAGTCCCCTGTGAGGGTTTAGGCACACACGTAGGCTGATGCCCTGGCCACGCGACAGTGAGATCCTTCTGGGCAGAAGCGGTCGAGTTTCCATGCGGTGATGTTTCCTTCTCTGTACAAGCCCTGTCCACCGGGCCGCAGGAAGCCGCACAGCTTCTTTATGGTCTGACGTGTATTAGTGGCATGTGCTCTGAAGTGAGTTTACTTAGGCGTGGGAAGCATGTCTCCTTCAGGCACCATCAGGCCGTGGTCAGCACCCTGGCTGGGAAGCCTCTGGCCTCCGTCTGTGGGCACTGCTCCTCCACTCTGCTCCAGGAATAGCTGCCTGGGTGGAGTCGGCGCCAGATATGGGGGAGAGTGTTTGGGTAACAACAGGCTCAGATGGGCTCCCATGGCTGGGGATGTGGGTCTGACCCAAGGTTGGCAAGTCGCAGCCAGTTTCCTAACTCAGTAAATAGTTGTGTGGGAACTCAGCCACGTCCCTGTGTTTCTGCTCCATCTGTGGATGCTTTTTTGCTACACAGCAGAGCTGAGCACTCGCAGCAGAGGCGTCTGAGCTACACAGCCTGAGTGTTTACTATCTACCCTTTATGAAAAAGTTTGCTGATCCCTGGTCTGACCCAGTATTGTCCACATGAAGTTCTGTCTTGGGATGACTTCCTCTGTGTAATGCCAGACAGATTCACAAGTAAAATCATTTTCATTGGTCTGTGTTAGCAGTGAAATAGTTTATTTACTTTTCTTAACTATTTTAGAAACACCAAATATAGAGATTTTACAGTTTTTGTTTAACACTGTTTCCTGCTAAAATGTTTCCTCCTTTTTGCAGTGTCGAGTATGAGACGTTTGATATATTGGAGGATGAAGAAGTGAGTTCCGTTTATATTTCCGCCCTTGTCTTGTCTTTCCTCACAAGTGTCTGATAGGAAGTTTTCAGGGTTGCTGTTATTTCTTCAGGTTCGGCAAGGATTGAAAACTTTCTCAAACTGGCCGACATACCCCCAGCTGTATGTGAAAGGGGAGCTTGTTGGAGGATTGGATATTGTTAAGGTAAGGTCAGTTCATCTGCCAACATAAAGGGAATGGTTTGGCCTGTTGAGAAGTTGTGGTTTCATACTGAGTGGAAGGGTTGGGGTTGTCCTTGCCTCCTCTCCAGCTTCATATTCTGTCCCCTCTAGGCCAGTGTCAGCGACTCTGTGTGCCTGATGTCTGTGGCTCTCACTGTCCCTGCTGTGCGACTCCACTCTAGGCCAGTGTCAGCGACTCTGTGTGCCTGATGTCTGTGGCTCTCACTGTCCCTGCTATGCGACTCCACTCTAGGCCAGTGTCAGTGACTGTGTGTCTGATGTCTGTGGCTCTCACTGTCCCTGCTATGCGACTCCACTCTAGGCCAGTATCAGCGACTGTGTGTGCCTGATGTCTGGGGTTCTCACTGTCCCTGCTATGCGACTCCCTCTAGGCCAGTGTCAGCGACTCTGTGTGCCTGATGTCTGTGGCTCTCACTGTCCCTGCTGTGCAACTCCCCTCTAGGCCAGTGTCAGTGACTGTGTGCCTGATGTCTGGGGCTCTCACTGTCCCTGCT
>NW_003852470.1:2909774-2943905 GCF_000181295.1 Otolemur garnettii | reverse complement strand
TGTGCGACTCCCCTCTAGGCCAGTGTCAGCGACTGTGTGTCTGATGTCTGTGGCTCTCACTGTCCCTGCTGTGCGACTTTCCTCTAGGCCAGTGTCAGCGACTGTATGTGCCTGATGTCTGTGGCTCTCACTGTCCCTGCTATGCGAGGCTGCTCGTACCCCCTCCTCCCTGTCTGTGACATCATTGTCCCTGCTGACCAGGGTCCCAGCTTTAACTGGGCTTTCACGGTTTCTCTTGCCCAGAACTCAGTCCCGCTCAGCTTTCCTCCGTATTTCCTGCCTTTTGGTATTTGCATTTCCTTAGCTGTGGATTTCCTTGTTTATTTCATGTTTAAGTCTGGTTTTGTAAATATCCTTAAAGGCCCAAATTGTCTGTGAATTATTTACAGATTCTTTTAGCCAGAAATGTTTGCTCCTGTTCCTGAAGTTATATTGTAATTATTTTCTCTCACCGTACTCATGTGTCCTTGGGTACATGGAGATATGGGGAGCAGGAGGCCTGTGGCTCAGGGCTGCCCAGCCTGGCTGGACACAGAGGCTCAGGGTCATTGCCCTCCGTCTCCTGAAAGAAAATGCAAGTTCCTCTTTAGTTTTCAGGTGCCAAGAAGTCTGCTAAGTACAGACTGTGAGCGGGTCAGAAAAGCTGCTATTTCTCAGACACCCGAGGCTCCTTCCTGGTGCTCTGTGTATTTCAGGAGCTCAGTAAATGGTTGTAGGGAAAAGACTGGAAAGCATGTCTTTGGTTTGCTTTAAGGGACTCCCATGGAGTTTCAGGGGGACGTGACTTTCCTTACACTTAATGTCTGCGGGCAGCTGGGAGCTTCATAGCAGGCCAGTCAGCCCCAGACAGCAAGTGGGAGCTGTGGCCTCAACGCCCACAGCCTCTAGCACTCCCCAGACCCCACCTGGGCTCTGCGGTGTTGAGGAGGCTGGTAGCATAGCGGGGTGAGCAGGGAAGAGGGGCTGAGTAGGAGTGTTGCTGAAGCTGCCGCGGAAGGTGGGCCGTGGTGGCTGCTCTGAACCTAAGGCTGGGAGACTGCCCTGGGGCCCCTCTTACCTCCTCTGTTGGAGAATTTCCTCTGAGATCAGACTGCTGACGTTTCGAGTAGAACACAAGTAGTAAGTGGTTGTGAAGTGAAAGAACTCTAACCTTACCCTGCAGTGGCATCACTGCTTTGTACCAGTGTGTCTTCCAGAGGCAGCTCGAGCTCGGGCTGCAGGGCTGTTGACGCCCTGTGGCTGCTCTGTGCAGGCTGTGCTCCTGCAGAGTTCTGGGTTGCATTCCATGCTGCTTAAGCCAGCAAGGCATTTTTTCTGAGGAAAAGTCTCATTTCTAGAAGAGAAAAAGTCTAACAATGTAGCTTTTTAGTGACCCCGAAGCAGCAGGACTGGGGCTACATTTGTTCTCTCCCCTTCTCTTCCTCTCTCTCGTCCCCTCACCCCTCGCACGCCTCTTATTTTTATAAAACACAAACAATACTGACCCCCCGAATATTCTCCAGCCTGTTTTATGCCATTTGTAATTCTTGGGAAGATACAATCAACAAATCTCATTTAATTCTAAAGATCAGCTGTGTAAATAACTTCTCTTTAGGTTATAAAAAGGGTTTATGTGACTTATTTTCACCTGCTAAGAACTTACACCTTGGAAATTTGAGATAGTGTTAACATTTTTCCTTGAGAAAATACATGGTCGTGGCTCTTGTGTAGCCGCCTTGCTCTGTTCCGTGTGAGGCAGTTCCTCGCCTTCCGTCCAGGGCCGCACGCTCCGGCTGGCCGGCCTCTGCTGGAGCAGTGAGGCCTGGTTTCGTGGAGTGAATGACTGAAGAAAGTAATGAATTACTGAGTAACCCGTGACTTGGTCAGTCTGGTGTCCTGAGGAAAACAGCTCCTAATACACACTCACAAGTTAATCATTCTCAAGAGCAGACAGTTCACTGCGGCTGCTGCAGTGTGGGGACTGACCTGGTGGAGAGAGGTCTGGGGGCGTCAGCTCAGGGTGCTGTTTCAGCTACTGGCTCATGTGCACAGCAGTGAGGACACTGAGAATTGCATGTTGGCGGCACTCATGGTGTGCCAGGCGCACTGCTTTGGTGTTTACAGCAGCCCAGAGGGGGATCCGCCAAGGCCTGTCCCCTCCCACAGCTAGTAAGCCACTGAGACCGAGGTCTGAGTGCCGGCTGCCTTCTGAATAACTTGCTGGGAAAGTCCTGCTCGGTCCCTCTGTGCGCAGCAGGATGTCTGCGTGTTAAATAAGCAGAGAGGACCCTCAACGTTCCTGGAGGCATCTGGACTCTGTGTGACAGACTCACTCCTGTTTGAGTTGAATCCAGAGAGAAGGTTGTGTGGGTTTTATTTATTTATTTATTTTTTGCAGTTTTTGGCCAGGGCTGGGTTTGAACCTGCCACCTCTGGCATATGGGGCTGGCGCCCTACTCCTTTGAGCCACAGGGTGCTGCCCATGTTGTGTGGGTTTTAATTGATCGTTATTGATTGGCGTTTATGCTGCATAGTGATGACCTGGAATGTAATCAGATTAAATGTTAGTTTTCAACTAGAAAACCTGATTTATCATTTGTTCGCACATTTCAAACTTGATGTCTGTACTTCAGATTTTAAATCTGAAAAACAGACACAGAGAGTGCAGAGCCTGTCCACGGTGTGTGTTAACATAACAGGAGCCCTTTTGATGTCCTGTCTCTGCTTCTGAATTATTACATCTTTTTAATGGTATCTGACCTTTACATTTTACGGGTACTATAGCTTCTCCGGAGACAAATGGATTCCCAGGTTGGCCTGAAATAGCGAACCCTGTTTCCTCCCGAGTGGAGGAGCGGGATGGTGTAAGCAGGGGGCTAGTGGGGGCTTCAGCATTGCCTTGCTTGGTTCTTCAGCTTTGCAGATCATTTGATTTATTTTCCTTATTTATTGCTGAAGTTTCAAGAGGGGCTTTATTTAGTTTTCCTCTAGTTGCCATGTTTGATTTTAGAATACCTTTTTAATTTTGTAATTGGATAGGACTTGCAGCCTTTATGGAATAATATGCAGTTTGAAAGTGTTGGAAGACTAGAGTTTAAATCCAATAGGTATTTCTTTTGGTTCTAGATATAAATAGATGCTGTGATTATTTAGATGTTTTCATTTTTAAAATATATATAAAATACATGTGCTTATACATATTGTTATCTTTTATTTTTAGGAGTTGAAAGAAAATGGTGAATTGCTGCCTATACTGAGAGGAGAAAATTAAACTTGGTGCCGACTGTTGCAGGAATGATCACAGTGGGAGCAGGTCACGTTTCCGTCCTCAGAAAATGGACTAGGGACAGAAAAAGTGCTTCTTACCCAGTTACACTTTGTGTATTTCACAAGGTTGTGCTAAATAAATGTATGTTACGTTTTTTTCTCCACCAAAAATAGAATGCAATAAACATCTTCAAATTATTAACAGTAATTGCCTGAAAAGTGTATATTTATAGTAATGTTAAATATGTTGTTCTTATAATTAATCTACTTCCTATCTCATTTTCTGAGTAAGTGAGTACCTTCCAGGAGGAGGAAAGAGGGTTGTGGGGAAGTGGAGACTGGCAGCCGCATGGCTGAGAGCAGCCCTCAGGCCAGCGCAACGGCTCCCCTCGCTGGCAGAAGCCCTCTTTACAGCTTGGGAAAAGTACCGCTGAAAACCTTTTTCTCTGATGGTGTCAGGCTGGAGTTCAGCGTTGGTGAACAGCACAGCAGCGTAGGATGTCTGCAGGTTCAGAGACTCATTTCAGAAAGCACCAGTAGTGAATTATTGAGAAGCATTTAAGAGGAAAATAATTTCTCACGGAATGAGTTACGTCTGGAAGAATGAGTTGTCATGACACAGAGCAGGGTAATGTCACCAGTGTGTTTAAAGTGTCACAACTGACTTTAATCAGTATAATAAACGTATTGATTTGGCCCCTCCGAGAGGGGTCTGTGACTATCTCAGCAGTATTGTTTTTGATCTTAGTCTAACACATTTGAAAAATAGTTGCTTCTGTGGTGCAGGCCTCAAACGAGACGGCCACGTTCACTCCATCCTTCTTAGTTTTTTGGTACTTGTGGCGTGTTGTCGTTCAATTACCTCACCTGTGGGTCTAAGCAGTTAACGTCCTTGATAACGTCTGGTGGTGTGAAGGTAGTTTGGACAGTGGAGGATGGAATTTGTATTATTAGGTGTCACCTGAACACTGAAGTCACCATCTCTTAAGCTCAGGCTGTCTCCCTTCCCTTCTCTGACTGTGAGAGGTGCAGAGGTGACACATGCTGGGTGGACAGGGGCAGCCGCACCAGTCGCAGAGTGGGTGTGACCCTGTGACCTGCTGGGAGTCAGGCACCCATGTGGTGGGTTCTTGCCTCTTTGTGTGTTTGATAGGGCTCTTTGGGGAATCTGTTTATGAGAATTTATCTTTTTCTATTTAAAACGAAAATTTTGGGGGTCAGATATAGTGGCTTATGCCTGTAATTCACCACTCTGGGAAGCCAAGGTGGGTGGTTCACCTAAGCTCACAAGTTGGAGACCAGCCTGAGCAAGAGCGAGACCCCCATCTCTAAAAATAGCTGGGCATTATGGCGGGTGCCTCTAGTACCAGCTTCTTGGGAGGCTGAGACAAGAGGATCGCTTGAGCCCAAGAGTTTGAGGTTGCTGTGAGCGATGATGCCACAGCACTCTACTAGGGGCAAGAAAGTGAGACTCTGTCTGCCCACCCCCCAAAAATAATAAATTGAAGTCTTTATATAAGCAAAACTTAAAATGTAGATGGAAATAAAATTTTAACCAAAATTTCATTAAGCCATTGGCTTCAAGGATGTGTATGAATTGTAGTAGTGGCATTCACAGTTATCTTGTGTCCTCACCCCACACTTCACCACTTCTTTGAGTGCCACCTGTCCTTGTATATTTTAAAGTCAACCTTTACTACCCTTTATCCAACGCAAGAATATTTTTGCTATCACAGATTTGATAAGCTAGTTTTTTTCTAATGCATGTTTAATAAAATGCATAAGTTTTAGCATACAAGGTCTGGCCATCATGCACTCAGGTTGGCAGCACTGTACAGACCGCTCAGTGAGGTTTCTTAACCCGGGTCCATCAGTGCCTTATGGCTGTGTTTGTGTCCATGTGTGGGGGTGTCTTCCTGAATGGTGTCCTTCATCATCGTGTGTTTGTGTGCCATGTAAAAAGTCAGAGCTTGAACTAGAGCAATGAACAAACCTTGATTCTTGTTCAACTTGGCAAGAGTGGAAGTGAAATCAGGGACACATTAGTCCAAGTTGATGGGGGTAGCGCATGAAAAAACGGCTGTGTACAAACAGATTTAATGTTTTTCTGAGGGGAAAGAAAGTGTCACTCAGGAGAGATCAGGGCCAACAGTAATGAGCAGAACTGATGAAAACGTAGCAGAGATTCATCTAATTGTGCATCAGAGTTGTCAGCTGACTGTGAAAAAAATAGACCAAGTAAACATGGACAGAGCAATAGGGAAATCTTAAATGAAAATCGTGGCATGAGAAAAGCGTGCAGCTCTTCCATTACAAGAACGCACCAGCTCACACAGCACTGTCTGAGAGGGAGTTTTAGCCAGTTCATAAGTAACTGTAGTGGTTCACCCTCCGTACTCAGTTGATCTGAGTGACGTTTTTTCCTTACTCAGTTGACCCCCTGTGATTTTTTTTCCTTACCCCAATGAAGTATTGAAAAGACATTTTGATGACATTCAGGACATCAAGGGTAATAGCTATGATGGCCATTCCAGAAAGAGTTCCAGAGTTGCTTTGAAGGGTGGGCTAGGCCCTGGTGTCAGCGCACAGCTCCGCAGAGGGGCAGCGTGAAGGCCGCTGCAGCGATACTCAGCAGTGGGATGTGTGGACTTCTCTAGGGTCAGTTCGAGAACTTAATTTTCTGGCCTCATAAATGCCTGACTCTGATTCAGGACTGCTGCTCTGGACAGAGGTCGTCACTCAGATAGCGTAACACAGTCTGTGCATTTGGGTTGCTCTTGCGTGACGTGAGACACCAGTGACATCCTCCTGTGTTGAGCATCCCGATTTGAGTCAGGATGAGTATAGAGAGTTTTCGGGGAGTTGCCACCGTGTCCTGTATGAGTTTCTCTCTTTTGCCTCTTAGATTCTGACAGTCCTTCCCTCTGCTGACTCCAGGGAGGCGGGTGGCAGCGAAGCACATACCTGTTTACAGGTGTTTCTGGTTGGACAGTGGGAAGGGTGAGATGTTGTTCTCACAAATTGATGCTCTTCCCTGAATATTTTATTAGGTATGTTTTAGGAAATAAAGTACGATTCTTGGGCCCAATTCAACTTCCCCTGTTGAATTTTCTGACAAGAGAATTTGTGCATGAATTTTGAGTCTGCCCTTGTAGAAATGTTTTGTCAGAATTGAAATCCACTTTCTGATCCTCAAATTCTTGCATTTGAGGAATCTGCTCAGTTCATCAGGAAAGGCGACAGCCTGTCATTGGGATGTTGTCCCGCACGGGAGGCTTTCTTGGGTGCTTGTGGTGGGAGGGAAGCTCCTGGCAGGTGCTATGTGGAGGGTTTTTGTGCCTGGACACACTTCTGTCTTGATAAGCACTGCCATGCTGTTGGGAGCGGGGACCCTGGAGCTGGGCTGCCCGGGGTCAGCTCAGCCTGTTCTTGCTTAATCTGTCGTCCATGGAGGAGGCGAGGAGCAGCTGGGGGGAGTTAAAGCCATGTGCTCCTGGGCCAGGTAGTGGGTGGGAGCTGGGATATTATCCATGGTGTGTAAACCCTTCCCTCTGGTGAAGCCATCAGAGCAGTGATGTTGCCTTTAAACCCGTGACGAGAAGTCCGGTGGAACTGCCAGAGTTTTTGCTCTTGCTCTGGGCGAAGTCTGTCCCTTTGGGGGCACCACGGAGGGTGGTTGATCTACTTGCTACAGCTGAGCAGCATTTCCCGACTTGTTTACTTTCTAAAGTCCAGCGTGGAGGAGCTGATGGGTTGATTTGCAGACTGCTTTACGTAGATGAATGTGTTGAAACTTGCTGTAATGTAAATGTAAAACTCCTGTGAGAGTAACAGGATCTGGTGAGTTGGCTTTGCCCACGTGTGACTTAGATGTTTTGGTGTTCTTTTGTGGAACAGCTGTGCATTGTGCCCAACCGCCCTTGGGTGACAAGGTGGCAGCCTCTGCCTCTGTTCACAGCCCCCAACATGCACTCCCAGCGTTGGGTCATCTGGACTGATCATTAACTTCCTTAAGAAGGAAAAAAATCATTGGCCATTTTCAATATTTGTAAAAACATTTATTTAAATCCACTGAGGAGTCTGAAATTGAGACTAATTTGTAAGAATAGCAAGAATATTTTTAAAATTATGAAATTATGGGCAGTGCCTGTGGCTCAAGGAGTAGGGCGCTGGCCCCATATGCCAGATGTGGTGGGTTCAAACCTGGCCCTAAACAAAAAGTGCAAAAAAAAAAAAGGAAATCTTACTTTAGTAACTTAGATAACTACATTCTAGTCATGAGAGTAGGTTAAACTCTGACGTGGAACTGCTACAATACATTGTAAGAACTTGGCTCTGGTAATCATTAACTTTCTTTTTGGAGAAAATTATGCAGATAAGATTTAATCAGAAGTTGAAGTAGAATTAAAAGCTAAAGATTGTAATATGAAATATGATTTCTAGTTTAATTTTTAAATTCAAATCACTTCTTAAAGTTTTGGCTTTTTTTTTTTTGAGACAAAGTCTCAGTCTATGGCCCTTGGTTAGAGTGCTGTGACCTCACCCTAGCTCAGTGATCCTTCTGCCTCAGCCTCCTGAGTAACTGGGACTATAGGTGCCCACCACAATGCCCAGCTAATTTTTCTATTTTTTTGTAGAGACAGGGTCTCACTTTTGCTCAGACTGGTCCTGAACTCCTGAGCTCAAGGGATGCTCCCGCCTGCGTCCCCCAGAGTGTTAGTATTACAGGTGTGGGCCATCACATTTGGCTGCCTGCCTGTGTTTGTATTTTAAAAGGAAAAGTCATGATACAATGAACAGAAGCCAGAGGAGCCTGGATGCCCTCAGCCCCACTTTCTTCACCTGTCATAAGGGTCCACAGCATCACTCCTAGAACATGACAGATTAACAAGAAGAAAGTATAACAGACATAATTAAAGTTTATGTGACACGGGAACCTTCAGAAATGAAGATCCAAAGACCTAGGAAAACTTTTTTTTTGTTCTCAAGTTCGGTGGAGAGTGGACAGCTGTGTGGAGATGTGATCAGACAGAAAGGAAAGGGTCTGATGGGGACAGACTGAACTAGCCAGCACGCTGTCTGCTCACGCTTCACAGCCTCTCCCTCTCCGTGGCATTCCTTCTCTAAGTGGAGGGCGAGAGACCTGAATGGGAGTCAGAGGGGGTCTTTGCAGCTGGCTTCCAAAAGGTTGGAAGGGCAGAGTCCTCTTCCTAGTTTTAGCCTGGCCTTAGGGCAGAGGGTTCTGGTGTCTGTGATCTGCATTTGGGGGTGTGGGGGGAATACTAGCTTCTCTGACCCACCTGGGGCAGAGAGAGCAGGGGAGGGACTGTGCTTCTGATGCAGGTCACAGTATTCAGAAGCTGAAGTGCTAGACTTTGAGGGATCATTTTCTCAGGCCCAACACCTCCTTCCTTCCCTCCTTTTGTCTTTAGGTCTGGAGGAAGGTTCCAGGACATTGGATCTGGTGGAGGCAGGTAGGGAGGAAGCCCAAGCTGTCTGTGGACCAATAGCAGAGACCTCTCTGGCTTGGAGTAACCCTGGGCACCTGTCCTCCCTTGTGTCATGAGGGTCTTGCCCCAGAAGTTTAAGTTCCTGGTGGGCAGGTTGTGTGTCCACATGGCATTGTACATTGTGGAGCAACAGAGGAGGATCTGACCCAGAATAGTCCTATGGAGCAACAGAGGAGGATCTGGCCCAGAACAGTCCTGAGCAGAAGGCCAGGAGAGGAGGGGCGGCCCTGGTGACTGCGCTGGGTTCCAAGGTCAGCCTCTGCGTCATTCTTCTATCTCTCCAGTTGCTCCCACAGAGGCAGGAGGCACACATGGTTCACAGACTAACATGAGGAAGCACGTCTTGCCTCCTGCCCTCCCTGCTTGAGGCTAAGGCCTGGGCGCCCTGCAGCTGGGCTCTGCCTCCCAGCTGAGGATCTCAGCCTCTTTGTCTGGGAAGGGGCCTCTTCTGTGGCTTGGACGGGGCCAGTGTGCAGGGCCAACTGTGAATTGTGGGGCCTTTTATTCAGAAAGCAGGAAGAAAATACCCTAAAAGGCACTGAAATAGAAAGCTTTTTCCTTGAGATGTTTTTGATTTGCTACTTAATGTCCTAAGTAAAGAAAAATTAAAAATTGAAATCATTAGTGTGAATGTTTGTTTTCTTTGGATGGCACTGACGATTTTAAATGTAAGAGCATTTAACTTGTCTGTGGGATACCTGGCATGGCATATGTGCTTCTCCAGCTTCGGCCAGGGTGGTGGAGAGTTGCACAGGAGCAGAGGTCACCTTGTGACCTGTGCGTGGGGTCAGCACTGCCTTGGCAGGGCCCTCTATGGAGGGGAGGGGCTGTGGGTGTCCTCTCTGTGTCCTGCCCTGTGTCATATGCAGCATCGGTGCTGGGCTACCACAGGCAAGTGGGAGTTAGGATATGGCCTGTGCCTTGCCCATCTGTTTTGCAGAATGCTGTTCTCTGGGCTGGAGCAAGTTCTGGCTTGAGTGGAAAGCAGGCTGGTGGGCCATCAGCTCCTACTGGCCTGCTCATCAGTGTAACATGGGCCTTGGACGAACCTTGAGTCTCAGGTAGCTCCCATGCCTGGGGTTCCCCTGAAATGCTGTGCTTCACCATATGCCGGCCAGGTGGCAAGGGACAGCCCAGGTCTCTGCTCACATGTCTCTTGTCCCCCTGACCACTTGATGGATCATGAGTTCAAAGAAGAGATTTTTGAGAATTTTGAGGTGATGACAGCATAGGACCAAGTGTAGACCTTCTGAGTGTAGGGCGCTGTTTCAGAGGGGGTGTCCTGAGGTGTGCTGGACAGGTGTCCTGGGGAGTGCTGTGTCCTGGAGACTCTGTAAAAGGGTCACTCAGTTAACTAGTGTCCTGATTATCTTTTCTTTGAACTTGCTAAATAAACTCACACAACCCAGACCATGCAGGCACCTTGTCACCTGTCACTTCTGTGCATTCCTGTGAGTCCCCACTCCCCACTTGATGCTGAAGCAGGACAGCAGCTAACACACCTGGTGCTCACCATGCTGGGTACGGTCCTGAGTATGTGACGCACAGTAAGTCATTTAAGTCTCACACCAACCCCATTTTACAGATGGGGAAATGACCCAGATAAGTTAAACACTGCTCCAGGTCATAGGCCAGAGTTTGCCTTTTAAGTCCTACTGGATATGAGGATTCACTGAATCAGCTCAAGTGGCTCCTACTGTGGATGGGAGGGAGATGCGTCCAGTCCCTGGGGTGGCCAGGGGCAGCATTGAATCCAGGGGGGCGGGGAGGGCCAGCCCAGCCCAGCCCAGAAAACTGACTGTCACAGAGCTGCCCGCTCTGAAGGTCGTGCCCTGCTGGGAGCTTTGCATGCTTAGAAACGACTCAGGACGCAGCCCAGTGGGTGTCAGGGTGCTGTTTTACCGACAGGGGAAATAGGTGTTGGAAATTTGCCAACGCCATCAAAGTAGCTCAGCCAGTGTTCACACCAGGCTCGGGGGCGCGCCCCTCCTGGACACTGCCAGGGTCATCTCTAGCACGCGCGCCGCTCTGCCTGGGCCGGGGAGCAGAATCTTCCCTGGAGGCCCATCGCACGCAGGCAGGAGTGGACTGAGCCCACCTGTCCTCTCGCAAACGCGCCTGCCGCTCCCCCCAACCCCGGGAACCCGCCACCCCCAAACAAAACACCGGGCTGCTGCTGACCTGGGGCTGGTCGCCCGCCCACCTTCCCGCCCGAGAGGCCCCTCTCCTCCCACCCTTGGCCCCGTGTCCAGCTCCAAGCCTGGTGTGCGCACTCGGGGTGGGGTGGGCCGCGCGGGAGGCGTCTGCAGGCCTGGTCCCCCGAGGGCTGGTCCCAGGGTCGGAGCTGGGTCCTGGGTGCCTGGGACGCGGGGCCTGCGGGATGACCACGCTGCCTCCAGTCCAGGGCCCCACGTCTGCCCTTGCCCTTCCCGCCGCTCCAGCCTAGGTGCGGCCGGGCATGACTTTTTCCTCGCTGCCTTTCACGGAAGGAGACAGTGCACCGGCTCGAGAACCTCGCAAACCTCACAGGCCAGGAAGGCAGGCCAGCCAGGCCAGCGCCCTTGTCCCCTCCTGGTTCGGGGCCGCGGCGGGGCGGCATGGCTGGCTGCGGACCGCCGGGCGGCGGCAATGCTTGTCCACGCGAGGGCGCTGCGCACCGCGCGCTGACCCGGCTGCGCCGCCTGCAAGGGGAGGTCTCCGGGCGCCAGGGGGCGCGCGAGGACCGAGGAACGTGCGGAGCCCGCCGGCCGAGCCCAGAGTGCGCGTCCCGCCGCGTGCGCGCCCCTCTGTGTGCGTGCACAGGTGCGGCGGGCGGGTTGGGGGGTCAGCTTGGTTTCGCAGCCCCTGCTGCCTGCCTGGATCCTGGATCCTGCCTGGATCTGCTTCTGGGAACGGCCAGGGCAGGGGCAGGGCGGTGAGGGAATGATTGGGAGGCAGGGCGGTGTGAGTAGAGGGTGGGGGGAGCCGACCGCGGACGGTGGGTGGGGGTGAGGCGTAGGAAGTGGGGGTGTAGGAGGGATTGACCTGAGGGGGCCAAGCAGGGGGCGGAGGAAGGGGGAAGCTGGCCTCAGGGTGATGGGGTGAGTGGGCGGGGTAGGGGGTGGGGGCCTGGGGTTCCCTACGCCCACTGGACCTGGCCCAGCCCTACTGGACCCTGGCAGTCCCCAACTCCTGCTGGTCACCGGGACAGCCCTGTGGGGTCTGCCTCCTGCTCCTCCGGGAGGGGCCTGGGCCTCTCACTTTATGGTCATTTGGCCCCAGCGAGCCGAGCCTTCCGTGTCCCTGGAAGAGGATTAAAACCCTGCCCAGCCCGTCAAACAACGACCACTGCAACCAAAAAATAGCGGGCGTTGTGGCAGGCACCTGTAGTCCCAGCTACTCGGGAGGCTGAGGCAAGAGAATTGCTTGAGCCCAAGAGTTGGAGGTTGCTGTGAGCTGTGACGCCACCGCACTCTACGATGGCGACATACTGAGACTCTGTCTCCAAAAACAAACAAAAAAATTAATGAGTTTTGGTTTTTAGAACACTTTTAGATTTACAGAAAAATTGAGCAGTAGTCTAGAGAGTTCCCCTGTGCCCCGCAGCCAGCATCTCTGTTACTAACATTTGCCGGAGAGTGGCACGTTTGTTACGATTACTGGTCCTGTAGTGGCACACCATCATCAGCTGAGGTCCTCACCTCATCCAAATGTCCTTAGTTTCTATCCCATGCCCCTTTTCTGTCCCAACCCCCCCACTTAATCAGTCCTCCTGTGTCCTCAGGCTCCTCCTGGCCGAGACTCCCTGTTCCCCAGGACACGGAAGGTGAAGACCCCCAGGTGTTCCGTGCGGTGCTTCTCCGTGGGGATCTGCCTGGGGTTTTTCCCAGGGTGAGACTGGGGTGAGAGGCTTTGGGAGGGGACCACGTGGGGCGCGTTCCTAGCACAGCACTGCAGGCCCGCTGCGCTAGACCCACTGCTGGTGCTGGGGCCTGTTCCTCGGTGTCTCTGCTGGCGGTGACCGCCCCCTTTCCACACTGCCTTCGGGGGTCCCTCTGTGAAGCCCACACTCAGCGTCTTGCAGGGGCGCCGCTAACAATTACCCTGAGTTCTCCATGGTGGGATTTCGTATCTGCTCTTCCGTCCATCTGTTTATGTGGAGGGAAGGGACTCCTGGCTGTTTATTGTACACACACTCCCTCCTTTATTGGTGGGAGGGGTGGAGTCGTCAGATCGCTCTCCTAGGGACTCCTGGGGCTCGCGGAGAACACTGGGCTCGGTTGGAGCGTGGTGGGAGGATTTGCTCCGCAGCTCTGGGCTCCGTGTTTCTTCAGGGACCTTCTGATGGGTATGATTTGCACCCAGAATGGGACGCTTGCCCCACCTTTGGGGCTGTGCCCACAGTGAGAGTGTGGGGTGTCTGTGGGGGTGTGGCTCCCTCTCCTGAGCCCACCCAGCCTCCTTGGACGACAGCGCCTGGGCTGATGGATGTGCACTCATTATCTCGTCAGTCTTGGGGAAAGGTATTAGCTTGGCAGTTAATAAAGGATTTTAATTAAAGAGGGAAGAATCATTTGGCAAACTAGCCTTGTTCCCAAACTCAAATGACCTGTCAGAGTTATAAGTTTGGTTAATTTCCATATAAGCCTTGCTGTTTGGGGGGAATTCAGCCTGGAGTCTGGGTAGATGCAGCCCTGTGGCTGGGCACCCTGCCTGCGGGAGTCCCCTGCCGCCATCCTGCCCGGCTACCCCAGAATACCTGCTGTCCCAGTGCTGCCCCACCCCTTCTCTAGTGTACCCCTTACCTGGTGTCTGCAGGGCTGCATTTCTCTGTGTGCCCACACTGCTGTCATGTCCTGTTATCCACTCACTATTCAGTGTGGCTCCTAAAACACTTTGAGATAGTTGTGGGCTCACATGCCATTGGGGGAAACGACACACCCAGACCTTCGCCCTGTCACCCCCAGTAGTGCGTGGCACAGCTCTTAGAGAGCCAGGACCTGTGCCTAGATGGGGGCCAGGGCGGGGCTCCAGGCCTGAGTCCCAGGCCCTGTTAGAGCCATTGACAGGCGCTGCTGCCAGGGAGCGACTCCGAGGATGTGCACACCCCACCCTCAGCTGCAGAGTCCTCCGAGGGGGCAGGTCTGTGTTTCCAAGCTCTGGAATGCAGGAGCCAGGTGCAGCTGTGCTTCCAGTGCTAGTGTGGTGTGGTGTCTTTCCACAACCAAGCACACAGTGACCAGGACAAGCTACTCATGAAGAATTTTGCTGGGAACATGTTTGACTACCTGTGCAAAAATGTGAATAACTGATTTCGTAGGGACTCAAATGGAAATTGTAAAAAAGATTTCAGTTGTTTGGCAAATAGAAATTTGTGTGTTGTTTTTCAGCAGCTCTTGGATCTGAGAAGTGCATTCTGTCTTCTTCAGCTGGGGGTGGGAAAAGGAGATCTCATGCAGAGGTTTCACGGCACACTTAGATTTATTGTGACAACATCCTTCTTAAAGAGGTGCTCAGGAAGATGACATTCCATCAAGAAGCCCACTGGTTCTCAGCGAGGTCTGCGTTGCAGAGCCCTGAGGAGGCGACTGGGCTTCCTCACTGTACGCTCAGCACTCACATGAGGAGGGACTGGGCTTCCTCACTCTGCGCTCAGCACCCTGGGCTTCCTCACTCTGCGCTCAGCACCCTGGGCTTCCTCACTCTACGCTCAGCACTCACATGAGGAGGGACTGGGCTTCCTCACTCTGCGCTCAGCACCCTGGGCTTCCTCACTGTACACTCAGCACTGGCACAGAATGAGGCAGTGGAGGAAACATCAGGCGAGTTGATGGAAATGCCCTGTCACTATGGAGACACTTTGCACAATGTTCTTTCTATAAACATAAATGTAAAAATCTTATTACTCCTAAAAACATTCTTTAGTTTTTAATTGTGAGTTCCTAGGATCCCAGGACCAGTTTCCAGGTTGGGTGCTGGGTCTGTGTGGTCTGGGCAACTGTGGCTGGCCCCTTCCTGCGTCTGACCACTGGGCTGTGGCCGGGTGGCCTGGTGGCCTGGAGGCTGCCCTCACTCTTCTGAGAGGCTGTGTCGGGAGCAGACAGTGGCTTCGTGTCTGTGAAAGACACGGCATCAGTGCAGATGTCACTAAGAAGTAAGACTTGGGAGCATTGTAAAAGCCTCACTGGTGCCTCAGAGGGCAGGGTTCCTGAGGGTGGAAACCAGGAGCACCTCACCCTAACCGTGTTTGGGTTGCTTTGTACCTGAGAGATGTCGGATTTGAAGGGGTGTGTGTATCAGTATGGCCGTGTGGTCTGGGGTACTGATTCTTGTTTTTATACTCCATATCTCCCTCCGTGGTGTTCCAACAGGCTTCTGCTTTTAATACCTGCAGGAAATGTGGAAGGGGGCCCACTCTGGCTTCCTGGGGTCACTTTCCTCAGGACGGTGAACAGGGCAAGGGAAGGGAGGAAGAGGAGGCTTCCCCCACAAATAGGACCCTTCCTGGCTGGGGGGAAAGGAAGAACCCAAGGGTCTCCCCCAGTGGTGGCAGACCCCGAGGAGGGGCCCGAGGGATGCAGGAGGGAGGATGCTGGGCATGGGGCTCCTGTGGGGCAGGGACTCTGGGGGGCTCTTCATTCCCCACATTTGGCCATCGTGTCACAGGGAAGCTCTGGAAGTAAAGGAGGAATCTTACAGGCCCCTACTCAATGCTCCAGGAGGGGAAGAGAAGATAGTTTCTGGCCCCTGGAAATTGCACTGAGGGTTCCTCCCCCCATTCCCATTGGCTGGGCCCCCTCCAGCTGTGAAAGTGGAATCCTGGCATCCCCTGGGGCTCACAAGCCCCCAGTTTGCTTACTGGACAGTGGGATGTCATCTCCTAGTAGGGTGCTGCGCTCACCCAGAGGCGAGGTGACCCTGAGGGAAGGTGCACTGGTCTGAGAGGGGTGAGGGAGGCAGGGAGGCTGTGCAGGTTCAGCAGGGCGGGATGAGGCTGGGAGGGAGGAGGCTGAGGGACGAGGGCAGGGGCAGGGTCTCTGGGGGCTCCAGGCAAGGTGCCGTGAGACATCTGGGGGTCTGCTCGAAGCCACAAAGCTCAGCCTCCCTCTTGGTTCTTCTCCCTGCTCTGGGCCTGGGCTGGGCGGGCGAGCTGGGGGGGGAAGGCGTTGGGATCCCTGCCCTGGCAGTGCTTTCATGGTTTTCGTGAGTGTGGAGATGAGGGTGGCCTTCCGGGTCTCTGCTTGTGGCTGAGCTCTGGGCAGGAAGCAGGTGGATAGCAGCCAGCCCTTGGCATTGGCTGGCCCCTGAGTTCATCTCTGGCATGGAGGATGGAGCTGGTGGCCCCCAGGGCTAAGTTGGTAGAGGGCAGTGGAATGCTGTGAGGTGCGGTCCAGATGGGAAGACTGAGGCCAGAGGAGATGAGTGGTTTGTCCAGACCTTCCAGCGACCTTCTGGTGGAGCTGGGCAGAAAGTGGGCACCCCTAACCCCAGATTATCACACGGCAGCAGCTGGGTGCTCTTCCTTGGCATGTTTCCTGCCCAGAAAGGAGTGCAGACCCTGCGGTGGAGAAGGATGTGTTCCGGCATGTTCCGTGTGGACTGCACAGGGTGAAAACCAAGGTGACGCATCTCCTCCCCAGAAAGCTCCTATCTCACTGAAGCAAAGACATTTGCCCAAATGGTGAGCAAGGAAGGCCACCTCTGGCTGGAGGGGTGTGGTACAGGGCAGCCCTCAGCCCGCCCACCTCAGCCCACCCTCAGCTGAGTTCTCTCTGACGTGAGCAGGACGAGGACGGGGCAGCTGGTGGGCAGAGGGTCTGTGTTGTCACCTCGTTGGGACCCTGTTTATTTGAGCTGGGTCACCTTGCTGCCAGGCCTCCCCAGATGGTGGTCTACAAGGGGGCCGGGTTATGTTTTGGGTTCTTTTTTACATATAAAGCTCAAAAGTAAACTTCTTATCACCTGCTGGCCACCTGCTGGCCTCATCTCCTTAAGATGTCTCCTGGCCTCTGTAGCTGTGCAGCTTGTCCCCTGGGGAGGACCTGGGACTGGCAATGGCAGAAGGGCCAGTCCGTGGGCCACCTGGTGTGGGCAGTGCCACCGCTGTTCCCCTTGAAAGAATAACGGGGGATGAGTGCCGTCCTTCAGAATTAACTTCCTCCTACGAGCATCAGAGGTCCTGTAGTTTCATTAGAACCATCTAGAACTTCATTTGCTTTTATAAATTTGAAGGCTGCCTGCAGGACCGTGTGTGCAGTGGCCCCGGTGTGGGGGGGGAGTGGTGGCTCAAGAGAAAGGCAGAGAGAATCCACAGCTGAAGGTTGTGGCAGCTGTGACTGTGCCCTGCCCCAGACCTACCTTTTGTGGGGGAGGCACTGATGAATTCTGTTCTTGCGGCATCTTGAAGACCAGAGGCTTTCTAAAAAAGCCTATGTGCCTAAATAACGTGCAGTATTGTTCAGTTTTAAAAGAAAGTAAATTCTGACACCCAGGGCAGTACCTGCTGAGGACAGAGTGCTCAGTGAATTGGACAGTTACAGTAGGTCGGACACTGTGAGTCCTAGTCCTTCGAGGTCCCCAAGTAGTCAAACGCATAGGAAGGGGAAGGTGGCTGCTGGGGTGGGGTGAGGGGACCGTGGGGAGGGGAGAACTCTGGAGGAGGAGGTGGTGATGGCTGCCCAATTGGGTGGACCATTCTTTTCTTTTTGAGACAGAGTCTTACTTTCTTGCCCCTGGAAGATTACTGTGGTGTCAGAGCTCACAGCAACCTCAAACTCCTGGGCTCAAGCAATCCTCTTGCCTCAGCCTCCCAAGTAGCTGGGACTACAGGTGCCTGGCACAATGCCCGGCTATTTTTAGAGACGAGGTGAGCCACTGTGCCCAGCTTAGGGTGGACGTTCTTAATGCCACTGAACTGCATACTCAAAAATGCTTAAACTGATAAATTTTGTGTTGTGTGCATTTTGTCACAATTAGAAACCATCCTTACATCTGTACACTGTGGTCTGTTGTGCTTTTGTGTCGACTGTGGCTGGCCCGTAAGCCTGGAGATGGTGGGCACAGCTGATAAGCCAGTGTCCAGCATTGGACGGGTGGTAGAGAGCTCAGAAGAGGTTGCAGGGCTTTGGGTGTCCCTCGACCTTTGCCCCTTTGCACTGCTGGCATCTCACCACAGACAGAAATGGACAGGACAAGGGACATGGATGCTCAGGAGGACTCTGGGCAGTGAACTTGCTTACCGGCATGAGTGTTTTTATTTTGGGCCTCAAAGTTCCAGGGCACGGTGCCCCCATATTTTGGCTGGGGTGGCTTACCCCAGTTCATTCTGGGCATGTTTTTTCCCCTGAAACAGAGTCTCACTTTGTTACCCTTGGATAGAGTGCTGTGGTGTCAAAGCTCATATCACCCTCAAATTCTTCAGCTCAAGCGATCCTCTTGCCTCAGCTTCTGAAGTAGCTGGGACGATAGGAACCTGCCACAATGCCCAGCTAGTTTTGGTTTTTTTAGAGTTGAGGTCTCGCTCTTGCTCAGGCTGGTCTTGACTCGTGAGCTCAAGCGGTCCACTGGCCTCAGCCTCCCAGAGTGCTAGGATTACAGGCATGAGCCACCAGCCTGGGCACAATTATTAGTGGGACCCTTCTCCTCTCTCCAGGGTGTGCCTTAGTGCACGTGACACATTATACGGCCAACCCAGAGGATGCGGCCATGTGCCTTGGCTCCCTCTACAGCCAGAAGGACTCTGGCTCCCAGCTGCTAGGAGGCTGCTGTGTCCTGCTGAGGTGTCTGTACCATGAGGCTGGTCAGTTGGGGATGATGAGGCTCAGCCATGCCCCAAAGCCATGTCAGTGCCAGAGTGTCCCGTGCAGTGGGCAGGCCCAGGGCAGGACTTCAGGGGCCTCGTGAGTGGGGCTGGAGGCTTTACAGAGTCACAGAGTCTTCATATGAGCTGCTTTTTGTCAAGAGGGGTGCACGCTGAGTCCCTGAAGACAGGGACTAGGCCTCTGACCAAGCTTGTCTGTCTTCAGCTGGGAACACCAATCCCAGGGACAGAGCAGGGCAAGGCCAATCCCAGGGCCTTGGTGCTAGGCTGGCTGCAGTGGGGTGGGGTTTACACCTCGGGACTGTGGGGACATGGTAGGGGGGAAGGAGCCCTGGGGCCTAAGGCTGCTGGTTCTGAGGAAGACAAGAGGCTGTGTGGAGGCTCTGTTGACCTTGCCTTACTTTAAAATGTTTTTAAAAAATTAAGTCATTACAATCATGCTGAAATAGACCTGTCATAAAATTCTCCATCACCCCATCCTCACGTGCCGGTGCAGGGGTCTCTCACACTTGGAGTGGTGTGTCCTCAGGTCCCCTAGGAGTCCTCTGTCTGCCAACACCCTTTGTTGTCTCCCTCAGACCAGGCCTGTAGCTGGCGGCAGTGGCCGTCACTCAGGACTGCAGTGGAGGAACGCTGGCCCTCCTCCAATTCCTGCATGCTCAGCTCGGTTAACCTCTGTGCGACTGAGGCTGGGTTGCTGCTGCTCCCTGATGTTAATCGGGGCATGAAGCATGGAGAGATCTTACTGTGACCTCCCGAGAGGAAGTTCTCTTCTTAGCAGCCTTTTAAGAGGCTTCTTAAAAGTCAAAATAATTCCCACTGGTGATTTTTAATGCTCTTATTGTATGAATTGCACAAAAATATTCAGCAGATTAATGTAGGTTTTTTTCCCTTTAAGCTCCATGGCTATCAGCCAGGAAATGCCAGTCCATCCCTCCTGCCTACCTGTTTGTTCCCCACCATCCATGACTGCCAAGACAGAAGACCTTTCAGGCCCTGCCTCCCCTAGCCCTGCCAGCCCTGACTTGCCCAGGGGCTGACAGTACCACCAGGTACTGTCACACCCACCAGCTACAGGCTCTCGCTCTGGCTTGTGGACCACGCCTCTGCCTCAGTTTCACTGGGGGCCTTCTATGAGACCTGCTGCTGGCTGCATTCTCACATGTTCTTTGATAATAGGGACACATTTGATCATTTCCTAAGAGTGCCAGAAGGAGGCCCCTCTACCTGGTCAATGGGGGCTCTGGAGACCAATGATCTTGAGGGAACCTCCATAGCTGACCACCTCCCTGCAGTGACCACCTCCTTAAGTTGCTTCAATGTATTTTATTTCCCCTTTATTTTAATACATTGAGGTAAACAAAATTGGGAAGCATCAGTACTAGCAGATCCTTACTAAGCAAAGACCTATAGGATTTACCTCAGGAGAAAGGAGAGGGTCCCCAGGGAAGGAACTACAGTGGCACCTCTGTGTGTGACCATCCAGGGACTGTAACGTACTGGTCAGCATGCAGAGGTGGTCACCACAAGGAACTAGGTCTAATGTGTTGATATGTACATGTGGTGCATGTCCCGTCTGTGAAAATTAGGTCAATCGAAGGAGGCGGTGAGTGCAGGAAGGTGGTCAGGAGGTTAGTGCAGGGAGGTGGTCAGGAGGTCAGTACAGGGAGATGGTGAGGAAGTCAGTGCAGGGAGGTGGGCAGCTGTGGAGGTTCTGCTGTATGCTAATGTTAACAGCAATGACTGTGTAAAACTGTATGACTGTGAGGACAGAGGAGACGCAAGGGCCAGGCAAGACCCCCCTAGTGCACAGAGGGATAGCTGGGGACCCTGACCCTGTAAGGTGATATGCTGACTGTGGACTAGTTGAGTGTGAAGGTATTATTTTATTCAAATATTTCAGATCACTTTGTTTGTTTATTTGGCTTTGGTTGGTTTGCTTATTTTTAGAGATAGGGTCTCCCTCTATGTCACCCCAGCCAGAGGGCAGTGGTGTCACCTTAGCTCACAGCAACCTCAAACTCCTGGGCTCAAGCCATCCTCCTGCCTCAGCCTCCTGAGTAGCTGGGACTACAGGCAGGTACCATCAAGCCCAGCTTGTTTCTACTTTTTTGTAGCAATGGGGTTTTGCCCTTGCTCAGGCTGATCTCAAACTCCTGGCCTCAAGTGATCCTTTTGCCTCAGCCCCCCAAGTGTTAGGATTACAGGTGTATGAGCTACCATACTTGTAATCCTTTGTCAAATTTAATACAAAATATTCATTACAAAATTTTGCAATGTGGCCAACATGTAGGGGATATTTTGTAAACATTTTGTAAAACTTGGTAATGAATATTTTGTAATAAAAGTACATTACCTATAATTTCCCATTTCCTCTATGTATGGCGATTTTATGGTGACCTTCTGTTGTGAGTTCAGCTTGACTGGGGCACTTACCTGAGGCCTCCTAACACATCTCTTACTAGTTGGAAGGTCTTGAGGATACAGATTTTATGTTCGCGCTTCATGACTACGCTCTGCGCAGTTCCCAGAGACCAGATTCTGCAGGTTGTTCCACTGACTCTTGCTCACTGTGGCTCGTACCCCTGTGCCTTCGGCCATCTCAGTTCTTTATTGGTGAGGGCACCCTAACGCCCGAGAGTGGGCTGACTCCTTTACCTTGCACCTAGGGCCCTATGTGCCTGTGGCTACCCTAAGTTCCCTTTCCTACATGGCAAACTCACATCCCAAACTTGCAGCAGGACTGCAGGTCTCAATTTTCATTGGAAACATTTCTCCCCTGCATAGAGCCAGGCCGGGAGACGCCCCTCCTGCTGTGGAGGGCTTTTCTCTGAGCCCCTGCACTAAGGGCAGCCTGATAGAGTCAGCCTTCTTGTAGGATCTGCTTCTGATTTCTATTTTTGTGTGTGTGTGTGTGAAGACAGAATCCCACTTTGACACTCTGGGTTGAGTGCTGTGGTGTCATAGCTCACAGCAATCTCAAACTCTTGGGCTCTAGTGATCCTTTTGCCTTGGCCAGTCCCGAGTATCTTGGACTACAGGTGCCACCATAACTCTGAGCTTGTTTTATTTTTATTTTTTTAGACAGAGTGTCAAGTTGTCCCTCTGGGTAGACAGGTGTGTGGTGTCATAGCTCACAGAAACCTCCAACACTTGGGCTCAAGCGATTCTCTTGCCTCTGTTTTTCTTTTCTTTCTTTCTTTCTTTTTTCTTTCTTTCTTTCTTTCTTTTTTTAGTAGAGATGAGGTCTCACTTTTGCCCACACTGGTCTGGAACTCCTGAGCTCAAGCAGTCCACCCACCTCAGCTTCCCAGAATGCTGGGATCACAGGTGCAAGCCACCATGAGCAGCCTTGCCTCCGATTTCTGTAGAGACATGGACACCAGCACTAATCAGGGCCCATTTATGGACCCAGATCCTGCCTGTTTTTGCCCTATGGGAATTTTCCTTAATTTTGAGCGAGCTCAGACACATATTTAAAGATTATTAGGGCATACTTCCCAGTGTTTCTGGCTTATCCTACTGAGAGATTTTCCAGACGCTCTGGTCTGCAAACCTGGACTATTGCAGGTTTGCTCTCTTCCGTTTTCTGACATGACACCTCATTGTGCTGGTGTCACCTTGGCAATTTACTGAGCTGTTCTCTATGTCATGTAGTTTTGGACTCACAGAACTCCGTGAATTAGGTGGAGATCAGTGTCTTGTCTCCTAGGTGCACCTGCTCGGTGTTCACCCAGGGTGGCTGTGTGGGGCCAGGTCCCGATCTCTGCTGTGCTGTGGCGGCTCTTTGGCCTCCTGGAGGGAGGGGTTGCCTGAAGTTCATAGTCACTGTGAGTCCCTGGAGGGGCTGCCTCCACCCCTGAGCAAGGGGACTGGTGAGCCCCCCACCAGCATTATCCCAGGGCCCACGGCCAGGAGAGAGGGTGGCACCCTGCCCAACCTCTGGGAGGTGGACGGATGGACTCTTCCAGCTTGTCTACCTGAGCCTGTGGGGATTCTGTGAGGTTCCCCATCAGTCCTCTGGAGACCCCAAGACTAGGCTCCAACTCCCCAAGTGTGAGGCAGCCCCTGGGAAACCACTCCCTGTTTCAGGTTTCTCCTTCTCTTTTCTCAGTTATGTCTGACTGACACTGTCTCCTCCACCTCCTCACCCTCCCGGTATCTTCCCGGTATCTTCCTTTCTCCCACCCTCCCTGCCTGGTGGGGGCCTGTAGGTATCAGGCCAGTGACATGGGGGCTCCTGCACGAGTGACCCTGTCCCGTGTCTGGTGCTCTCCTGTAGTCTGTGCGTTGGTTGTGACATGGGGGCTCCTGCATGAGTGACCCTGTCCCGTGTTTGGTGCTCTCCCGTAGTCTGTCTGTTGGTTGTGACATGGGGGCTCCTACATGAGTGACCCTGTCCTGTGTCCGGTGCTCTCCTACAGTCTGTGCGTTGGTTGTGACATGGGGGCTCCTGCATGAGTGACCCTGTCCTGTGTCCGGTGCTCTCCTGAAGTCTGTCTGTTGGTTGTGACATGGGGGCTCCTGCACGAGTGACCCTGTCCTGTGTCTGGTGCTCTTCTGCGGCCCGTGCGTTGGCTGGCAGGTGCTCAGCTGTCATCGTGGGCCCACTGTGAGGCACAGGGTCAGACTTTGCTTGGGCAATGGCCCTTATGTCCAAGAATGAGACCTATCTCCTAAACCTATGGGCTTGCTGACCTGTCTCCATCAGTCCTTTGGAGACCCTAAGAATAGGCTCCAACTCCCCAAGTGTGAGGCAGCCCCTGGGAAACCTCTCCCTGTTTCAGGTTTCTCCTTCTCTTTTCTCAGTCATGTCTGACTGGACATGTCTCCTCAGTGCTGGCTAGCTAAAGGATCTCGGTCCAGCTGCAGGGGCCAGAGGTCCAGAGTCCTTGGTTTGGCCAAGGCTTTCTGTGAGCTTTGGACTGTTCCTTTATTAGTGTTCAGGGAGGCAGTGCCCTCTGCACCTCTGGCCACAGTGGGCATTGGGCTGGACAAACGACCAGGGCAAAGGGCAGTCTCAGAAGTAGCTCCTGGTGGCCTGTAGAATCCTGCACCAGCTCTCCCAGGGGTGAAGATGCTTGAGTGTCCTGCTCGTCTGCTCTCTGGCGCTGACCTCGGTGGCCATCACCCTGAGAACATGCTGCGAATCTGACGTTATTTCATGTCAGAAATGCTGGGATGGAGACTTAACCACATTGCTGAAGGTCATAGAGGGTTTATGAAGCCAGTGTGAAGGGTACTTGTCATAAACACACACTTAGGAACGTTTTTCAGTTCCTTGTGGGTTTACAGCATTCAGTGGGCAATGAGATTTATCTCATAATTTCATCCTCATTTTCCTACAAAGATAATTCCATGTGATGTCCTCTGGCGGGCTGTGTATCCCTTTCTGTGTTCCTTGACTTTGAAAATGTGAAGGTATTATAAATAAGTGCAATAAAAAGCTGATTCTGTACAGAATGAAACAAAAGCCTCTCTAATTGCGTCTGTTAATCTTGTACACATCTTCATTAGGGGTTTTGGGATATTGGAAAGATGCATCAAAATTGGCAATTAAAGTATCCTACTTCTCTCTCCGTTGGCAGCCGAGGGTGAGGATGTGTGCTGGAGACCAGTCCACACTGAGCCTGCCCCCTCAGCATGGCCACCACGAGTGTCCATTTCTCAGGGTGCACAGACTCAGTCACCAGCCATTCCAGGGCCTGAGTGCTCAAAGCACCAAGCACAGTGTGTGTGTGCTTCAGCCTCACAGCCAAATATAGGTATGACGGGGCCCCCATTTTGCAGATGGGAGATGAAATGAAACACAGAAGCAGTAAGGATGTGCACAGGTGCCTGGCAGGGTTTCAGTTCAGTTCTGTGAGTCTGAGCCACAAATGCTGTGGTTTTCCCGTATCACTGGCTTCCCTGAGCCGTGGATATTGGTGAAATGCACCTGGCTTACCAAGTGGCACCTTTCTAGGGTCCTTGCAACAGTCCTGAGTGTGTCATCTTACTTTCCCAGTGGGGACTCCCTTCCTACAGTGCCCCTGGCCACCCAGCTAGTCACAGTGCTGGGCCTTACACCTGGCTTTCCCCATCAGGGGCTCTTGGACACCACAAATGGGCTCAGCCGGGATGGACACAGGAGAGGGAAGACAGGGTGAAGGGGGGATGGGAGGAGGATGAGCAGAAGATGGGGAGACAGAGGGCAGAGAGAGGACTGGATGTCTCCACTCCTGCCTCCTGCTCCTACTGAACATGGGTGTTTGGTTTCAAGAGCTGAGAGTGAGGAATTAGGAAAACTTTTAAGAGAAAAACACTTAAGTAAAAGTTTATTGGTCTAATTGAGGCAAGAATTATGGAATTTATTTTCCAGAGGAAAGGGGGTATTTAATCAGACACTGATAAATAGGTCCACTGGAGTCTTGTTCAGAATTTCCAAGGTCTTTATCTTCCTCTTGCTGCTGCCATGGTGAGCGGCATTAACTCATTTTGTTTGTACTATTATTCTAATTCTGTTAATTAACTTAGCAAGCCAGATGCGGCATTTGTAAAGGTGTCAGGAGCGTTCTGTGCAGGAACATCCACATTTACCTGGGAGAGGGTCTTGCTGGGATTTCTTCAGGCGCCAGTCCTGAAAGGAGCAGGTGAAGGACTCTCTGCTGAGCCCAGGGCGGCATCCCCACCACACCGTCCCTGCCAGGGAGCGTCTGGGCTCAGTGCAGGTGGCTGGGGTTCTGCAATCTGCCTTCAGGATGGACAGAGCAGATGTGGTGATGTTTAAGAACACCAGGAACCTTCTAGATGGAACACCACTTGTCCTTAGAAGTCCTGGTATCAGTCACTGCAGATGGCGGCTTGGTTAACCTTGCCCTCTGAGCAGCACGAACTGCTTTGGGGGATGGGGCTTCAGGTTCTCACTTGGCACTGAAGGGCAGTGGCACTGCATGGAGTCCCGGCACCTGCCACCCAGGCCTCTTCCTCAGCAGTAAAGATTTGACTGCAGCAGCAACAAACCCTCGTGTGGGTATTAAAATGTGTACATGTGCCAAATCCTCCACACATTTGCATTCAGTCCTCATGTGATCCTCAGAGTGACCTCGTGCAGTTATTTGGATAGGAGACAACCGAGATATAAACAGTTTAAGAATCTCCATCAAAGCCACACAACTGAGAAGTTGCATATTTAGAAACATCAGGGATTCCAAAAGCTGGGTTAAATACAGCATGTACATGTAGAATTCATTTCAGAACATTCTAGAATGTGGTTTCATCCATGTCTATGCTGTTGGGCACTGCGCTGAGTCCTATGAGTCACTTTGTTTTCAGGGCCCAGAGGGAGCTGGGGTGAGGTGGCCTTATGGAGGAGGTGGTGTCCTCTGATTGGGTTAAGGGCTGTCTGCATAAGTTCACATTGAAGAGGGTCCTTGGGGTCACATGGAGCAGAGGTTGGGCGTGGGGACCCAGAGGGAGCCGGGGTGAGGTGGCCTTATGGAGGAGGTGGTGTCCTCTGGTTGGGTTAAGAGCTGTCTGTGTAAGTTCAATTGAAGAGGGTCCTTGGGGTCACATGGAGCAGAGGTTGGGTGTGGGGGCTCTGGGTTGGGTGTTGGTCACCAGCCTGGCCCTGCTGTGTGTCCTGGTAAACCACTCTACCTCTCTGTGCTTCTGCCTTTCTGGCTGCCAAAGGCGGTGTGGCTGTTTCCGCGGCAGGGCCTTACCAGGAGGCTCTCAGCACAGGTCTGTAGGTGGCAAACATTTCTGGGCTCTCAGAGCTATTATCCACTTGCACATGGCCTTGGAGAATGCTTCCTTTTTTCTCTATAGATTACAAAAGCAATGCCTGCTCATTGTAGAAGTTCAAACAATTCAGAGGCATGTATGTCTGCTCCAGACTGGGAGCCTGCTTCGAGCTCTGCCCTACCGCTCTGGTCCTCTGCAGGAAGGATCCACTGCCAGCTGAGTCTGGTCTTTCCCCTACATATTTATCAACACATACACGTACCTTCTTTTATTTTTGCATCACTGAAATCACTCAGTGTTTGTAACAATGCCTGTTCTCCAACATACCCCCCCCCCCCCCCCCCCCCCGCCCCATCCATCAGGATATCCTGGCCATGCTTGTGTCTCTAGAGATATATTGTCAGTGTTTAGGAGTTTTTTCTTTTCTGTGGCACAGTCTACCTCAATTTATTTACTTCTCCCCTTACTCGATGGTTATTTAGATATCTGCCTTCCACCCTCCCTGCACCTGTTTTTCAATGAGAGGGAATGTTGCAATGGACATCTCTGTACATTCATCTTTAGTTTGGAGGAAGATTTGGATACAATGAAAGAAAAAGCCAACATGTTCAGCGTTTGCCCAGGGGTCTGAGACCTGGCTGGTGAGGCCAAGCTTTCCAACCCTCGGACATGCCTGTAGGGGCAGGCAGGACATCTGTCCATCTGTCAGGGACATGGCAGGGTGTTTCTGGTCCAGGGTGCATAGCTCTTTGCACATGGACATATCTAAATAGATTTGTTAATGAAAAAGAAAATACCTGTAGAGAGAACTATATTAAGAAAATAAATAAATTGAGGTAACTGTGCCATAGAAAAGAAGAAATTCCTAAACACTGACGATTAATATTGAGAGAATTAAAGGCTAATGTGTAAATAGGAGTGCAGTCAGGAGAAGATTTCCAGGCGGATGAAAGGTTTTAAAGCCGTGCATGAGGCCAGGGATGGGCAGCCTGAGGAAGGTGTGGGAACACTGTCATCAGCACGCGTTGGAAGGACTTCATATGGAGGAGGAATAAACATTTTTCTAGGCAGCTTTTGAGGGTAGAGATAAGACTATTGGATACAACTTAAGAGGAGGCTGATTTTGACCCCATGTGGGTGTTTTTACTAAAGACTGGGCTAGACTTCCAATCCCTGATGAGGGAGTGGATCCAGGAGTGACCCTCTCCTCTCTGCTTCTAACACAGGGTGTGATTAATAAACTATTTTAGAAGAGAAGAGAAAGCCATATTCTAAAGCCAGAGCTCAAGACCCTTGAGTAGTGAGAAGGCCCAAGGGGGTGAGCAGAGGCTGTAGCAGTCAGTCCACGGAATGAGGACCAGGTCAGCCCAGATGCTCATCAGATGAACTACTGTTGGCCACACAGCCTATAGGGCTTAGCCAAGGCAACTGCAAGGTCAGGTGAGAGGAACTATATCCACATGAGGGCTGGAGACAAAACTGAATGACAAGAGGAGCCTCATAGCCCTGAGCAACCATCAGGTGACCACACACAGGACAAATGCACACCCAAGGAAACAGAAGTAACAACACAGTCTGAAAACGGCTGCAAGGTGGGAGAGTTCTGGATGCTCAGGGAGACTGAGGAGGGAACAGAATCCCTGAAATGGCAGCGGAGGTTATTCGTACAGGACATGTCCAATCCCTGGGACACAGACTCTGAGACAAGAATTTGGCATGGGGCATTTATTGAGAAGACTCAGGAGTGATGCCTGGGAGAGATGTGGGGCAGTCAGGACAGTGAGGCTGAACTGTGACATGGCTGCAGCAGGACTGTGCGTGTTTCCACACAGAGCCCAGAGTTGTATCCTCTGAATCAGGGAACGCAGTATCCCCGGGCAGCCCAACTGCCGACAGCCAGGCTGACCCCAGTGACTGGTCAGGGCAGTGACTTGGATGGCGTGATGTCTACTCCTCATTTGGTAGGCACTTTGGTGGCAGGCCCCTTCGGGTGTCCAGGGTCCAGCACTCTCATTTCTTTCTTGATTAATACAATGCTGTTTCCTGGTCCTCATGTGGTTATTGGATTTGTGCTTTCTGTAAATGTTGTTTTTCTTGTGTTATAACCTAACCAAATGGCTCCCAGAAATATAACGCTTTGAAACAGTTCTAACTATGAGGACATTTTTCCAGTAAAAAGCCGTGTAAGGTAATGTTCGTGTATATTTCACCACTGCTTTTGTTTGAAATTATTCCCATGTTTTGAAAAATGGGAAATTTGTTGCTATGAAAAAAATCAACAAAGCAGTACAGCCTGAAACCAGTGGGAACCCTGGAAAACTCTGTGTGTGTGTGTGTGTGTGTGTGCACGCGCGCGCGTGCTCACAGAGAGGATTGTTTAGCTCAAAGCACCTGCCCGGGTGTTCCCAGATGTTCCCTGGGCTATGTAATCTCTGGCCTGTGAGACTGACCGAAATTATCAGGGTTCCAACCCCAGGGAGGGGTGTACAGTTGGGAGCATCAGCCACCTGACCCCGGCCCCTTATCATCCGCAGCGTCTGGATCCCCTAAACACAGTGCACTCTGGGATTGCAGGTGATCTTAAAATGCTTGCCGTTCTGCAGTTCTGTAGCTGTTATAGTAATAATCCTACAATGACATGGAAATCCATACTTGGAACAAGCAATTCTGAATGTCTGTATCAGGGTTTTAGAAGGAGGCTCTGAGCTGTGCCCCCCACAGACTTTGGGTTTTTGAATCCCTTCGCTTTTTAACAGGGCTTTCGCTTTCCCCTGACTTGCTCCACTGGCGGCTCAGGAACCCTAATGTTTCCCTAGTGGCCCGGGAGAAACGATCTTTCACCTCCTTTCTTCTCCTGTGTGTTTCTTCTCCCCGATGCCCTGTCACGGCAGGAGTGTAATAACTGTATTTACTCCCCTGGCCACACTGTGTGTTTGTCAACTGTGTTAGTTTCCTGGGGCTGCCATAACAAATTACCACAAATTGGGTGGTTTAAAATAACAGAAACTTATTTTGTCATACTTCTGGAAGCCAGAGGTCTGAAATCAAGGTGTTTTGGGGCCATGCTCTCTTCAGAGGTGCTGGAGGAGGGTCCTCCCTGTCTCTCCTGGCCGATGGCCTGGGCGCCCCTGGGCTCTGGCAGGGTAACTCCGACTCTGCTCCATCCTGTGTGGCCTTCTCTTCTGTCTCTTAAAGGGACACTCGCTGGATTTAGGGCCGATCCAGATGATCTAAGATGATTGAGTCTTGAGGTCCTTATCTTAATTGCATGTAAAAATAGGGTCTATTTTTAAATAGGGTCATAGTCACAGGGTCTGGGGTTAGCATGTGGGCATAACTTTTGGGGACTGCTGTTCAATCCACTACCTCAATCAAGATGTGTATGAAATTGTGGACGCTGCGTAAACACCTGCAGCTTGGGGCCATGGGCAGTTTAATAGTTGAAGGAAGAAAAAGGTGGACTTTATTAGGCTGGGAGCACACTTGGGCTGAGCAGGGGAAGCCCCGGGCGAAGCAAGAGGCCTTCATTCTGTCGGCAGAGGGGAGCCCGTCGGGGTGTCTGAGGTGAGAGACTCAGGTGTCAGCCACATGTGCCTGTCCCTTCAGTCAATGTGACTGCCCCAGTCTGGGGTACCTGTGGGGACAGGCCCCTCCCCTTTAGCTCTGACCTCTGCCCTGGTGTGGCTGAGTGGAGGGGGCTCTTCTGCAGAGTGGCGGGCTCCTGGGACACTGCTCTTCCTCTGTGGCAGCTGAGCCACCCTGGAGGTGTGGAGGGTGGCAGGGCTCAGGGTGATGGCCCTGCACACAGCTGCACAGAGCCACAGGGACACAGGGAGCCCTGGTAGCAGCCCAACGTGGGGGTTACCACATTGGTGTGACTCCACCAGTCTTGTGGGTGAAGTGCTATGAGGTATGGGGGTGGGCTCCGTTGGGGTGGGCCCTGGAGACCCCAGCTGAGGGTCGTGTAAGGCCGAGCCACCTCTGAGCCCTCCCAGGGTTGGGGTGCGCCTGCCTGTTGAGGGCTTCCCTGTACAGTCCGCTCCTGGCCTTTGAGCTGGTCCTTCAGCCTGTGAGGGGCCACATACCACTCCTAGGTTCCCACCACCACTCTCAGGAATGCCCCACCCTCATCCCTCAGGAAGGGCGGGAGGGGGGCCCTGGGTTTGGGCTGCACTGGGGCTATGCTAACACTGGTACCCTCCCCTGCCCCGGGCCTCTCCTGGGGCCTGCTACACCCCTGACCCTTCTCCACAAAAACACACTGAAAGTTATATTTTACCAAGATGGACGGAAGGGCCATCTCATGTATTGAGAGGAACAAAACATTTCTGTGACCCTGGCCCTGTGCTAGTTGTGCCTGTGGATGGGGTGGGGCATTCCCCTTAGGCGCCCCCCAGCCCAGGGCACCCTGGGGCGTCTTCACATGGCACTCCATTCTCCAGTTATGGTCCCCTTTGGTGACAGAACAGGGCTGGCATCAGTGCCCCCATCCTGTCCTGCCCCCTGCAGTGGCCACTGTGGGGCTGAACCCAGAAATGCAGCCTCCACACTCCTGAAGGAGCAGGTGTCAGGGTGGTCCTGACCCAGCAGCCCAGGCCCCCCACTGGCCAGGACTCTCGCAGCTGTTGGGAGTCTAAGGATTTTTATTGCTCTGGGAGTGCTACAGGCCCATTACCAGAGCGGTTGGGAACTTAATTGGTAAAATTAAGGACATGTACTTAAGAACTTCTAGTAAATATTCAGTAATGAATTAATACCAGCCGGTCCTGCTGGGACTTCTGGTACAGCTGGGCTTTTCTGTCTGAAAATTGGCCCCGAGTTGGAGGATGTTAACAGGGCAGCATTTCTCGGCCTGAGCTTTCCCTGGGCTGTGAGAGCCAGGACTCGGGGCAGAACGCTGGGATAGCAGGTGTGGATCTATGGGAGGAGGAAAGGGGGGACCAAAGCCTGTCCCCTGCTTCTGCTACCTGGCGTCACATGGGCTACCCAGGCTCCAGGGGCATAAACCCCATCATGTACAGTTCCAATGGGGGACAAAGGAGGGGTGATTGGTAAAGGACTGCAAGGTCCCACTGCCAGGCATCTCTACCTGCTCATGCTGTTTACGGGCAGAGAGAGAAACTGGCCCATACGGACAAACACACTTGCATCTCACAGATGCCTCCCTCCCCCTGCCCTTCCTGGAGCCTTGGTGGGGACCCCTCTCTGGTGCACAGACCCTCAGCTGCATGCCCTTAGGGGTGAGCTCACAGGTGCTCTCGTTTGCATATCCTCATCTCCTGTGAGAATTCTGAATTGACCCAAGGGAAAGCAACAAACAAATCTGTGAGGGCCCTACTAGGCCGGCTCCTCTTGTTCCCGCTGTCAGCATCTGTGGAAATCACAGCCTCCGTGGTGGTCACCAGGGTGGGGCTCATGGCCCACTGATGGGGCATCAAGCCTGGTCCTGGCCCTTCAGCAACAGGTGTTGCCCTGAGGGATTCCCCAGGAACAGAGTGGTTCATGTGGCAGGTGCCTCTCTGGGGGGTTTACTGTGCTCAGTGGGGAAAGGAACAGGTGATGTGAACAGCGAACCCACAGAGGACTGAGCCTGGAGCAGGTTCTGAATGGGCTGGGGTGGGGGTGAAGAAGAATCTGGAAGGCCGTGGCACAGTGACCACACACAGGAAGAGGCACAGGAGCACCTGGGCGTGGGAGGGGCTGTTTCTCAGGAAGACAGAGCCATCACCTGCTGAGTCCTGAGATCCTACACCTGCTGACCCACTGGTGAGCAGTCTGGGAGCCTCGTCTTACGAGTCTAGCGGGAAGCTGAGGTTATGTTCTGACACGTCTTAATTCTGAACCCAGTTGGTCACATGATAGATTGGTTCCCAGACTAACTGAACATTAGTGTCACCTGAAAAGTTTTTAAAATGTACATTTCCAGGCCCATCCCAGCGCTGAGACGCGGTCTGGGAGCATGTCCATTGCATGGGCCAGTCATCACTGGCCCTCTGTATAGTGCCCGTACTTGGTAAAGATTAAGGAAATGTTTTAGTCAGCTGAATTAAAAAAAGAGAGAGAGAAAGCTGACACACTGCGGTGATGACAGTGCCCCAATCTGAGACTCAAGCACAAAGGCCACACAACTTACCTGGAGGGGGCTGTGGAAAACCCAGGTTCCTGGGGCCTAATCTGGATGGCTGCACTGGCACCCTGGGGTGAAGGTCTCCCATCTTAAACACATGCCACGGGAATCTGGTGCCAGGGAAGTAGAGGCTGCCGCCTCCTGGGTCTTTCTAGGCTTCTGGTCCTGTGCGCTGTGACCCAGGAATGCCAGACGCTGATGGCATGGCCTTCATGGATAATACATTCTGAGGGCCAGCTACAAAACCATTGATTAATAGATTCCTGCTAACCTCGGACACAAAATCAGAACCTGCAGAAAAAGCCTGGAAGTGAGGCCTTTGATGTGCCCCCCAGGGTCAGGATCAGGGTCATGGGACTTGTTACACTCACTGGAAGCTCTGTGCAAACCAGCCATGGCTTCCTTGGAAGGTTGAGAGAGAGGGGGCCAAGGAGGTGGCTGGCCGGTCTGAGTGTCCTTGCCTGGAGTGGGCTGGCATGGGGTATGACTGAAGGTGCAGAGACACTTTCCTGGAAGTTGTTCCCTGATCCGTTTGTGCTAAACATCACCTGTGTTTACAGTAAAATTGATCAGCTTTTGGACAAATAACCTGGGGAATCCCCGCAGGTTCTGGGGATGTCACATCCTACCTAGTTGCCTTCATTTTGTGCCCTTTGCCTTTAGCAAATTTAATGATTCAAAGTTCATTTTGGCATTATTGCTCAGTGCCAGTGCTGTGGGACTTGGGGTAGCTTTTCTGGAAGGTGTTTTAGCAACGTACATTGAGAAGCCTGTACATTACCCTCAGACCTGCAAATTTCTCAGCTGGGAATTTATTGCAAAGGTCTTCAAGACTCAGCAATGGGGGCGAGCCTCCCTCCTTTCGGTCTGCGGTCAGCCTCCAGGTAAGCTGAGGTGGGTGTGTGCAAGTACATCTGGGGGGCTCTGGAGGAAGAGGCACTCTGGCAAGATGCGCTTTCTTCTGTGGGTCTGCTGTTGGCAGTGCCGCCGGCCCCCTGCGCTCCACAGGGCTCCCCTTGCGCTCCACAGGGCTCCCCACACCACCCGGCCAGATGAAGTGCATAGGCTGGGATACAAGGCCAAGCAAAGTCATGTCAAACATTAGATTCGTAGGTGCTGTAGTGACGGCAGATGTCTGGCTCCTAGGGGTATAAGCTATGGCAAGCCTGTCCACCATGGTGTCAGCCAGTTAGTTTGTCTGGAGCCTTCCATCTGTAGCCAATGAGTGAGCTGGATGCGACTTTGGGGCTCTGAGAGTCCTGAATTCTTACTGGGTTGCTGAAGATTGGACATATGGGTTTTTTTGAGGTTATCCTTGTGGAACCATTCCATAAAGTGCTCAGAAGAAACCCTGACCCAGTGGATCACCAAACCAGTCTGCATGCAGAGGGAGATGTGTGGGCTGATGTGTGCAGGCCACAACAGCTGTGGCCTTGGAAAGGGCCGTAAGTTCCCTCACTGTGGTGGTTCCTGCTGTGCAGCTTGGAGAAGGTACAGTAATCTCCAGTTCCACTGTCATTGCTAACATAAGCAATGTTTGTAGAATTCATGCCTAATAAATAATTTAGGATGGTTACGTCTGGTTAAAGGTATCATTTGTCTGTTAAAACTAGTCTGCAGACTGTCTCATGAATGCTTTGTGCAATGATGTTTAAAGGCAGTAAGTGATGTGTGACTGTTTCTAATAAGAAACTTTTTTGTCTTTGCTCTATCTTTTTTTTTTT